>NC_086444.1:788071660-788404716 GCF_028390025.1 Pseudophryne corroboree | reverse complement strand
GCCTATCTGAATCCCGGACATGGGTTGCAGAGACAACTTCAGGAGGTATTACACTCCACGTGGGCTCCTCATACTCCAGATATCTTGCAATATAGGGCTGCCCACCACCGGTTTTCCGAGCCGACTTGGCCTCCTTGGCCATTTTGGACTTGACACGTCGCTTTATGTCATAGTACCGTTTGCAGCACGTGTCCTCTGTCCGCTTGACCACCCCCTCACTATTGACAGCAGCAACAACTTTCGCCCACAACACCGTCTTCCTCCGTGTTGGCACCTTGGCGGACTCAGGGCCAAATAGCTGCCTCTGATACTTCATCAGCTCACGCACCAATGCCACATTTTGAGCAAAACTAAACTTTACATTCAGCCCAGTCTTAGTAGTGGTGCGTGGCTGCGGAGCACTCTGACTGTCACTATCACTTGAGGCTGCTGCAGCAACCTCACCCACCTCCTCCACCTCACTAACACTCACCTCCTCCACCTGACCAACCTCCTCCCCCTCACTCACACCCTCCACCTCACCCACCTCTGAGTCACACATAATTGTGTCTAAACAGTTAACACAGAAAAAAAAATGACAACACACTCCTCCACTACCACTACACAACACACACACACACACACACACACACACACACACACTGACAAGGGACTATAAAGAAAAATAACTTGGACTAAAAATGAAACAAAACCACAAAATACAAGACAACAAGAATGACAAGATGACTTACAAACTCAATACCACACTCAGAAATCGCTACCAACACTCCTCACCAAACCACAAATTCACCTACCTCCACAGCACAAGCTCCCTCCTCCTCACCACTAACTAAACCCACGAGGTGCGGACGGTTTGGGGCGTATTTATATGGTTGCGCACAGACATTCCTACCATCTGAAACACAACCAATCATGAACGGGGATGAAAATCGAAACTGGAAGTGAAAATGCGGCCGCGGGAAAAAAAAAACCCTGCCGCGTTTAACTTAGGGAAAAAAACAGCAAATACAACAAAAACACGTACGCAAACGACAATGACGGCCGTAAATGTGCCAAAAAAAAAACGACTGGCATCGACATCGGAAAACACGAAAACCATAAAGTCGACTGCTTCGTAACTTTGCGTATATGGATTCAAAAAGTTGCATGAAAATGCACCGATACAAAACGAGTTTAAACACTACACAAACCGACTCAAACACGAATATTAGTAAATATTGGCCAAGGTCTGAATTAGGCCCATAGTATGTGGCTCAGGTAATCAGCTACTGCAGTGTTTTTCAACTTTGGTCCTCAAGACACACAGACAGTACAGGTTTTAGTGATTTCCATGCATGCACACAGATGGTTAAATCGAAATATATATATGTTATGGTAAGAACTTACCGTTGATAGGAGAAATAACGTTAAGTCCATAGTTTCCACAGGATACATTGGGATATGGTTGAGTGAGAGGTCCGGCCCCTGGAAAGCCGGGACTACAATTTCTTTGTTAAGGTGGAATTTAGACACCACCTTAGGAAGATACCCAGATTTAGTTCTGAGAACTGCTCCATCTGGATAAAAAAATCAGAAAAGGAGGATGACATAACGATGCACCTAAATCTGAAACTCTTTAAGCTGAAGCCATGGCCAGTAGAAAGAGAACTTTAGCTGTCAACCATTTAAAATCCACTCTTTTAAGTGGATCAAATGGGGCAACTTGAAGGGCCTTTAGAACTAAACTTAGGTCCCAAGGCACGGTAGGAGGAACAAAAGGAGGTTGAATGCGCAGCATTCCCTGGAAAAAAGTGCGCACATCCTGTAGGTTGGCAATTTTCTTTTGGAACCATTTAGTGCTGACACGTGCACTCTCAAGGAAGCCACCCTTAAACCTTTATCCATTCCTGCCTGAAGGAATGCTAGGATTCTGGAAACTCTGAAAGACCTAGGGTCAAATTTCCGTTCACGGCACCATTGAACATAGGCTTGCCATATTCTGTGATAAATGCGAGCTGAGGAGGGTTTTCTTGCTCTAAGCAATAAATTAACTGTTGTGAGAATCCTCTTGACTTCAGGATGGAGGTCTCAAGAGCCACGCCCATCAAAGACAGTCGATCCAGATGTCTGTGATGACAAGGCCCCTGAATCAGTAGATCTATACGTTGAGGTATTGGGAATGGAGCATCCATCGACATCCTCTGCAGATCTGTGTACCAATGTCTTCTGGGCCAAGCCGCAGCTATTAGTATCAAGGCACTTTTTCCTTGTTTTACCTTTCTCACCAGGTGCGATGGGAGGAAACACATAGGCCAGATGAAAGTCCCATCTTACTGACAGGACATCCACAAAGATCGCTTTGGGATCCTTTGTTATTGATCGGTATGCGGGCACCTTGTGGTTCTGACGAGACGCCATGAGATCTATCTCTGGCAACACCCATCCCCCCCCCCCCCCTCCTTCATATGTCGACCAGGGTCTGGAAGACTTCCGGGTGTAAAGCCCTTTTGTTTACATGAATGGTGTGCAGACTGAAAAACTCCTGGAACGAACACTATGGACAAGGCTGGAAGATGACATTCTGCCCACTTTAACGTGTGACTTACTTCTTTCATTGCTTTCCGGCTGCAAGTTCCTCCCTGATGGTCGAGGTATGCTACTGCTGTTGCATTGTCCGAGCGGATCTGGAATAGTTTCCCCTGAAGGATGTCCTTTGCCTGATTCAGTGCCATGTATATGGCTCAAAGTTCCAATATATTTATAGGCAGGCAACTTTCTTCCTTGGTCCACTGCCCTTGGAAGCAATTTCTTCCTGACACTGCTCCCCAGCCGTGAAGGCTGGCATCTGTCAGAATTTCCCAATCTGATATCCAAACGGGGGCTCCCTTTGTCCAGGTCTATAGCCACTAGGCTAATGACCTCCTTACTTCCAGAAAAAGAACCATAGTCTGCGTTTTTATTGTCTGATGAAAACCATTCCACTTGGTAAGGATCAGATGTTGCAGAGGCCTTGAATGGAACTGAACATACTCTACCATGCCGAATGTTGACACCATTAATCCCATCACACGCATTGCTGCGTGAATGGATACTCTTGGACTGTGTAGAAGCTCCTGGATCCTTAACTGAAGTTTGGTTAGTTTGGTCAGAGGTAAAATTACTCTCTGAAGGCTCGAATCCAATACAGCCCCCAAGTGAGTCATCCATTGTGATGGAACCAAAGACGATTTTGCACAATTTATGAGCCAACCGTGCTTCTGCAGACACTCCATTGTCTGTTGCAGATGACACAGAAGCAATTCCTGAGACTGTGCCAGGATTAAAAGATTGTCGAGGTATGGAAATATTCTTATCCCCTGCTGGTGGAGATAAGCTGCCATAATCACCATAATTTTAGTGAATACTCTGGGGGGTGTGGCCAACCCGAATGGCAGAGCCTGAAACTGAAAATGCTGTTGGAGGATAGCGAACCTGAGATAGTGCTGATGGGACAGGGCTATAGGAACATGTAGGTAAGCATCCTGTATATCCAGGGACACCATAAAATCCCCTGGTTCCATAGCCAAAATTATGGAATGGAAAGTCTCCATATGAAACCAAGGTACCCAAATGTATTTGTTCAGAATTTTTAGATTGCGTATCGGTCAGAACAACCCGTTTGGCTTCTGGACTAAAAACAGGTTGGAGTAGAAACCCTGTCATCATTGTGCAGGAGGAACCGGAATGATTACTTCTGACTGAAGCAATTTCTGAACTGCTTCTTGCAAATCCCTGGCCCTCATCTCTACCAAAGACGGGCTAGTACAAAAAAACCTTTGAGGAGGGTTTTTCCTGAAAGCAAACGCATAACCGTGATATACCGCTTCTTGCACCCGGGCATCCGTGGTAGACTGCTGCCAGATTTGTGCAAAATGAAGAAGTTGGCCTCCCACCCTGGGGTCCCTCAGGTGGAGGCCCGCACCATCAGGCTGATGGCTTATCTTCTGTTTTAGAAGCCGGTCCTCTGGTTGCCCAATGCTTTTTAGTCTTACCAGACCTGATATACTGGGACTGTTTGCTATCACCCTTTCCTTTTGCTTTTCCTTGAGACCGAAAGGGCCAAAAAGCTGGAATTTTAGGCTTAAATCTGTAAGTAGAAGGAAACTTAACTTTCTTGGAGTCTGCTTCTGACTCCAAAATATACGTTATGGTAAGAACTTACAGTTGATAATGGTATTTCACCTAAGTCCACAGGTTCCACAGAATAACAATGGGATATGATGGAGCAACAGCGGATTGGCACCAAACAATCACAAGCTTTCAGTCCTCCCAGGATGCAATGGGTCCGTTCATATATCCCCGCCCACTGGCTCAGGCAAATCAGTTGTATTCCAAAGCATTTAGGCAGGAGCATCATGTAGAGCCCTAATCAGGTGAGAAGAACACACATGCACACCCTTCCGTACAAGAAGGAAGAGGTTTAGTGAGTAGAAAGATCCTCAAATCAGGTGAATCAGGGTGGGATCCCTGTGGAACCTGTGGACTTAGGAGAAATACCGTTATCAACGGTAAGTTCTTACCATAACGTATATTTTTAACAGGGAGATTTGGTATTGGTTCCGCACAGGAAAATGATCGTAATGAAGAACATAGGTTTATACAAAATTGTAGAAAACTGTTCAGAAATAACCAACAATACTGAGCTTAAAGATCCTTGAAGAAGGTATCTAACAATTATTTTAGGTTGGTGGTGCTCCCAGAGTCAGTAATAATAGAGCAAAAAGGAAGAGAAAAAGAAAGACTCTGTGTTGGGGCACACTTAGAAAATTGTAATAAATTTATTAAAACTTAACTTTTAATTAAGTAACACATAAAAAAATGGAAAACTTGATACAGGAGAATGTTCAAATGCACAGAATATACATATAATGTTAACAAAAATATACAACAAGAGATTATGGTATAAGTGATATGCAGATAAATTCAAACAATCCACATGGGGAAAGAGTGGATAAAGTGCTATTAAAGGTCAAACTTAATTGACACACTCACTAAATTGGAATCAGGATAAACCTGATACGAGATTAGGAGCACCTGTGGTGAAAAATATATATAAGAAAACAACAGATTTGTGCCTAAGTTGATCAAAAGTTAATAATATTAAAGGTACCGGTAAGAGACATATAAGTATAATCACAATGATAATAATGGTGGGTAAATACCAGTCTAAATGTCTCATAAACATAGATAAATGGCACAAAATTATAATTCATAATTGAAATGTCAAATGACTATTGGTAATCTCCTGGTGGGGTCTTTGTTTGCTAAAAAAGTGGATCCTAATAGGAGGGGAGCCTTTAAGAAAAAAAAATTTGATGCCAAAAGGGCATTAATCGATAAACAAAAATGCAATAACAAATATTTAGGAATTGAGGGTTTTACAGAGAATTAAACAGGATATGGAATTGGAAAATTCAGAAGTTGCTCTAACACTTCTGCTGTTTGTGGTCAAAGGTCACATCATTACTGCACCTGATATTCCCAAGAGGTCACCCTGCTAGGTACTAAACAGGCTTGTCAACGCTTAGCTTCCAAGATCGGATGAGATTGGGCGTTGCCGCTGAAATACCCTCCCTATTCTTTACTTATCTTACTCATATTTCAGTACCCTCTCATCCAGATGCGAGACCACTCTCTGCAATGCTCACAGTAACAGAGAATCTGCGCTAGAAACTGGACAGCAGAAGTACCCCATGTTGCTCACCATTTGTGACACTCTCTCATTTGGGTCCTAGTGTTTCTTTTACTGCCATATTTCAGCGGCAACGCCCAATCTCATCCGATCTTGGAAGCTAAGCGTTGACAAGCCTGTTTAGTACCTAGCAGGGTGACCTCTTGGGAATATCAGGTGCAGTAATGATGTGACCTTAGACCACAAACAGCAGAAGTGTTAGAGCAACTTCTGAATTTTCCAATTCCATATCCTGTTTAATTCTCTGCAAAACCCTCAATTCCTAAATATTTGTTATTGCATTTTTGTTTATCGATTAATGCCCTTTTGGCATCAACATTTTTTTTTCTTAAAGGCTCCCCTCCTATTAGGATCCACTTTTTTTTTAGCAAACAAAGACCCCACCAGGAGATTACCAATAGTCATTTGACATTTCAATTATGAATTATAATTTTGTGCCATTTATCTATGTTTATGAGACATTTAGACTGGTATTTACCCACCATTATTATCATTGTGATTATACTTATATGTCTCTTACCGGTACCTTTAATATTATTAACTTTTGATCAACTTAGGCACAAATCTGTTGTTTTCTTATATATATTTTTCACCACAGGTGCTCCTAATCTCGTATCAGGTTTATCCTGATTCCAATTTAGTGAGTGTGTCAATTAAGTTTGACCTTTAATAGCACTTTATCCACTCTTTCCCCATGTGGATTGTTTGAATTTATCTGCATATCACTTGCACCATAATCTCTTGTTGTATATTTTTGTTAACATTGGTGGTCATTCCGAGTTGTTCGCTCTGTAAATTTTTTTGCATCGCAGCGATTTTCCGCTTAGTGCGCATGCGCAATGTCCGCAGTGCGACTGCGCCAAGTAAATTTGCTATGCAGTTAGGTATTTTACTCACGGTTTTTCTTCGTTCTGGCGATCGTACTGTGATTGACAGGAAGTGGGTGTTTCTGGGCGGAAACATGCCGTTTTATGGGCGTGTGGGAAAAAACGCTACCGTTTCTGGAAAAAACGCGGTAGTGTCTGGGCGAACGCTGGGTGTGTTTGTGACGTCAAACCAGGAACGACAAGCACTGAACTGATCGCAGATGCCGAGTAAGTCTCGAGCTACTCAGAAACTGCACAGAGATGTCTTTTCGCAATATTGCGAATCTTTCGTTCGCAATTTTAAGAAGCTAAGATTCACTCCCAGTAGGCGGCGGCTTAGCGTGTGTAAAGCTGCTAAAAGCAGCTTGCGAGCGAACAACTCGGAATGAGAGCCATTATATGTATATTCTGTGCATTTGAACATTCTCCTGTATCAAGTTTTCCATTTTTTTTATGTGTTACTTAATTAAAAGTTAAGTTTTAATAAATTTATTACAATTTTCTAAGTGTGCCCCAACACAGAGTCTTTCTTTTTCTCTTCCTTTTTGCTCTATTATTACTGACTCTGGGAGCACCACCAACCTAAAATAATTGTTAGATACCTTCTTCAAGGATCTTTAAGCTCAGTATTGTTGGTTATTTCTGAACAGTTTTCTACAATTTTGTATAAACCTATGTTCTTCATTACGATCATTTTCCTGTGCGGAACAAATACCAAATCTCCCTGTTAATTCCGTAACTTTTGCTGATTAAATCTTCAGTTTCAGGCTCCAGCACGGATTATATTATATATATTCTATATTCTAATATCTAACGCTATACGTTATGTGATCTCTTTTGATACTTTTGAATGTTCATGAAGTACACATGTTATTCAACATACAATAATCTTACACGCAATTCATAATTCAGGACACTGGGTATTAGCTGCCAACGCATATCTTAAGATGGCAACATTTAGCCTAAGAAATGAACTGACGAGTAGGCATACCATGCCAGAAAATCTTGATGATATATTTGCCAATATCTCAGAAACATCATCCGGCAATAAAGGATGGGAATCTGATCTGCACAAACTGAGATCTTGTCTACAAAAAAGACTACGATCATCTTGGGACATAAAAACTTTGGAAAGTTATAATAAAAATAAAATCACTCCACGGGGTCTGAGACCGAAAATATTCCCTACTTTCCAATTAATCACTGAAAGTCTGACTACAGAATGGGAAGGAATACTCCTGAAATGTTCGCAAGACCTTATGGCTGTGTTACTTAAACATAACCATCTGGTACTTAATGATTGTGAGAAAGAAATAGAAGAACTCACTAAAAATTTGGAGGAATGGGAGAAAAATGCCAAATTTCAAGAAACTTTTGAAAAAATAAAAAAGGATCTAGAACCTTATGAACAAAGGATTACTGATAGAAAAAAACACAAATTCATTCGGGATATAAAAGACTTCAAGACGGGTAACGTCTTTCACTGGAAGAACACCAACACACGCAGGGAATACTCCAAATTCCAGGACAGGTACTCCTCATCAGAAGCAGAATCATCCGGAGGCGAAGACCCCCCAGATTCGGGTGATAGGGAGGTTGATCTATACAACTTTCGAGACGATCTCAGCTCCAATACATCAGCCCATTTTTTAGGGGCTGGCAGAGGTGGGGGAAGACCAAAATTCCATCAAAGAGGAAGACGAGGAGGGGGAACAAAAAATCAGCGAGATCCAACAGAATGGCAGCAACCGGGACCACCGAGATACCCCATCAGAACAATCGGAGGAAATAACTGACCACCTCAGAGTGATCAACTTATCCAATAGAATTTTGACTGACGATCACATTAAGATATTCACAAAGGGACTCTCCTTTTCACCTTCTCAACACTTAAATCGTTTCGCATGGGAAAAAGACCTAAAACTCTTTGGACGTAAACTACTTTTTAAAAATTTTTTTGCCTCTCCGTCATTGCCTCTAACAAATTTGGACCCAGACACAACCCCTCTCTCTCAATCTCTGACTGCCGAAGAGTTAGAAGCCATCAACACTCTGGAAGAACTACAAGATTCTAACCAAGATCCTACAGCCAAGCAGTCCAGACCACTATGTAAGAATAAGTCGGCCTTTTTTCCTCCCGAACACCTCTCAGCCGAAATAAAGATTTTTCAAGAACTTGTCTCCAGAGATCTAGACAAAATATACTTACAATCAAGGAAGCACCCTAACTATGCAGACAACCTCAATACCACAGAACGCAAAACCCTACGGGAGATACAATCCTGGACGGACATAGTAATCAAACCTTCCGATAAAGGGGGCAATGTGGTATTATGGCCGAAAATAATGTATATCACTGAGGCCATGAGACAACTAGGAGACACACAATGCTACAAACGCATACTTTTTGACCCCACAGATAATTTTAGGATTGCCCTAATTAGGATTTTGGATCGCGCTCACTCCATGGGCACTCTCACCAAAGAAGAAAAGATTTATCTTACGACTGACAAACCTAAAACTCCCACCCTTTATCTACTGCCCAAAATACATAAAAATATCAATGTCCCACCTGGGCGCCCCATCGTATCTGGGCAAGGGGGTCTACTTGAAAAACCTAGTATTTTTCTGGATGTACACCTGCGGCAACATGTACTCAACCTTCCCTCATATTTGAGGGACACCACTGATGTACTTCAAAAATTACATGACATCAAGCTGGATGCTAACCACTTCTTGGTTACCCTCGATGTTGAATCCTTATACACCAGCATTAATCATCAGGTGGGCATACGAGCAGTGCAGTACTTCCTTAACATGGCCGATGACAGCGAATTTCACAAATTTCTAATTGAACTTCTGGAATTCGTACTAACTCGCAATTATTTTACCTTCAACGACCATTTTTTCCTTCAGACCCGGGGCACTGTGATGGGCGCCGCCTGTGCCCCCACTTACGCCAACTTTTATTTAGGTTGGTGGGAAAGAGAAATTGTCATGCATCCTGACAATGACAAATTTACTCGACACATTGTAGCTTGGTGGCGCTACATCGATGATATCATCCTGATTTGGGAAGGCGATGAGAAACTACTACTATCTTTCATTGAAGCATTAAACTGTAACAACATCAATCTCAAGCTCACACATCATATCAGCACCAATCAAGTATCTTTTTTGGATCTCAATATATACAAAGCCTCGGATGGTCTCATACAAACTGAACTGTACCGTAAAACCACAGCCACCAACAGTCTTCTTCCCCAAACTAGTTCACATTTCCCACCCACCATCACTAATATCCCCAAAGGGGAGTTTCTGCGCCTTAAAAGGAACTGCTCAGATCTCAATACCTTCAGACTGAAGAGTAACGAACTCACCTCCAGATTACTAGAACGAGGCTACAGCCATCGCTCTATCAAAAGAGCGAGATGGCATACTAATCAAATATCAAGGGACACCCTGATTTTCCCCAATAAGAAAATTGTCAATCCATCTGAACAAGATAACACCCTAAGATTTGTGGGAACCTTTTGTAAGGAATGGAAGATGATTAAAGAATCCATTAACAAACATTGGTCAATTCTACACTTGGATGAGGATCTTTCCAAGACCATAGGACAGAAGGCATCTATGAGCTGGAGACGGTCCAGAAATCTCAAGGACAGACTGACTAGTAGCCACTTCACAAAAAATCCAAAGAAAAACACTACTCTTAAAGGTTCTTTTCCTTGCGGAAATTGTAAAGCATGTTCACATATGATCAAAATGTCCACCATACGGGACCATTATGACAACTTACTCACCATTGAACAGTTTATTAACTGCAATGCTATTGGAGTTGTGTACTGCATTCATTGCAGTTGCGACATGAAATATGTGGGCATTACTACAAGAGCCCTCAAACAACGCATCTTAGAACACGTTGGATCTGTGAGGAATGCCTCGATTGATCTTTCAAAACACAAAAAATTGACCTCGGTCGCACGGCACTTCCACTACCACCACGGGAGTAACCCGAATGATTTGAAAGCCTTCGGACTAGAGAAAATCAGCTTGGGAATACGTGGTGGTGACCTCATGAAAGAGTTACTGAGACATGAATCTGAATGGACTTTCAAACTGGATTGCCTAGCACCCAAAGGCATGAATGAATATATAAACTATGCGGCTTTTCTTTAAAAATTTCCTACACATTCACCTATCAACACACACATCACTTATCCCTTTTAACCTTTTATAATTTTATTCTTTCCACAACATTTAACCTTTTTTTAGAAATAATTTCCTCCCCCAAATCCCCCTTTTTTTTTTCCCCTCCCCCTGTTTCTCACACCCAGCCATCATCACTAATATCCTTCTTAACACTCTCTGTTACCACATACACTTACTCATCAATTCTTCTTTCCCTTTTTTCACATAACCCCCTAGGACCCCACCTATCCTTATCACTTTCACACTTTATTTTATATAAAAAAAATTCTGCAATTTCAACATGTCACTATTATCTCCCACCTTCCTAAATCAATTTTCATTAGGTCCTGAAATCCCCCCTCTATTAATTCTACATTCATGTCTGGGGAATCTATACACTAACTCCACAGCCCAATCTTGGCAGGCTGTTTATTTTAGTTTATTTTATCTTATCATAACAATATTAGCCGATTCCCCACCTTAAAACCGTTTTTGCTGCAGCCCTTTGTTATATTTATATTTACTTATTATTATTACGGTAACCATACTTTTGTCCCCCTTCTCTTAGATCATTTTCTCAGACTTATCTGTTGTTATTGTTTAACTTCAGTCACATTAACCTTAATTAATTTGGTGTTTTTTCCCATTTCCCCTTGTTTATATTCTGCTTCCTGGAGTTCTAATAATTTTGTTCACTTTTTCAGTGATTCTTATTTGATCAAAGCCCTGGGGATCCGCTTCATTTAACATATGCTACGGCAATCAGTTAATTTATTAATCTGCACGAACGCATCGCATCGGTATCAGCCTTGATAGGAACTCTTCCGCATACTTGGTCGCCTAACAACAGTCACCTAGCAACCTAGGATACACAGTGTAATCGAATGACACGACTTCCGGACTGACGTCACTCCGGGATAGACGCGAATTCCAGAACACACGCGACCACGTGACTTCCGGCCTAAGACGACACTTCCGGTCAGACGCGATTGCGGGATTATCCTACACACATCTTTCTGAACAATCCTATGGCAATTACTTCCATATGACTCCACATTCTATTTGATAGAATAGATGTTAATGATGAGATTTATTTACGTATCAGTACAATCCTTTCAAAACGGAGATGATGTCATTATGGACTTCCGGTCTCCAACCAATCTATAACCAGAATTACGTCAAGCCTCCTCTGTCTCCTCCCCTTTTTATCTTAAATACGGCAGCTTTCCCCAATGCCCTGGCACAGTGAACAAGCCACCCTGGTGAAACGGTCCGTCTGTGCTCAGTGATGCTGAACTTTTCCTAGTTCAGATCACTTCATTGGTATCCCCTGGTATTGTATGTGCCCACAGGGACTTCTATTATCATGATATTTAATACTGATATATAACCTACTTTTTCTTTGTTTGCAAACTTGATTCCTAATTGTAAATTTGCTCCAAAACTACCTTTTGTTGTGGTTTTGTTTTGTTTTTTTCTCCTAAAATGCATATGCTCTTTTTACCATTTTTTCTGCAGAACAGGACTCTGCGCACACTTGGGAACTCATAGCTATCATTATACAGCCTGAGTTGATTTTCCTCTTTCTTATGTAATCATTAACTTCATGGTCTTCTGACTTAGCACAACAGCCTATCAGCTTTTGACCTTTTGTGATCATATTATATCACCACTAAACCTTTCTTTCTTTTCAATAGGTGAGCCTAACCTACCTCTCTCATCCACTGTCCGCTATAAATTTATAAGACAGTGGACAGCAGAAGGCGGGGTACCCTTTCTATTCTTTACTTATCTTACTCATATTTCAGTACCCTCTCATCCAGATGCGAGACCACTCTCTGCAATGCTCACAGTAAAAGAGAATCTGCGCTAGAAACTGGACAGCAGAAGTACCCCATGTTGCTCACCATTTGTGACACTCTCTCATTTGGGTCCTAGTGTTTCTTTTACTGCCATATTTCAGCGGCAACGCCCAATCTCATCCGATCTTGGAAGCTAAGCGTTGACAAGCCTGTTTAGTACCTAGCAGGGTGACCTCTTGGGAATATCAGGTGCAGTAATGATGTGACCTTTGACCACAAACAGCAGAAGTGTTAGAGCAACTTCTGAATTTTCCAATTCCATATCCTGTTTAATTCTCTGCAAAACCCTCAATTCCTAAATATTTGTTATTGCATTTTTGTTTATCGATTAATGCCCTTTTGGCTTCAAAATTTTTTTCTTCTTAAATGCTCCCCTCCTATTAGGATCCACTTTTTTTTAGCAAACAAAGACCCCACCAGGAGATTACCAATAGTCATTTGACATTTCAATTATGAATTATAATTTTGTGCCATTTATCTATGTTTATGAGACATTTAGACTGGTATTTACCCACCATTATTATCATTGTGATTATACTTATATGTCTCTTACCTGTACCTTTAATATTATTAACTTTTGATCAACTTAGGCACAAATCTGTTGTTTTCTTATATATATTTTTCACAACAGGTGCTCCTAATCTCGTATCAGGTTTATCCTGATTCCAATTTAGTGAGTGCGTCAATTAAGTTTGACCTTTAATAGCACTTTATCCACTCTTTCCCCATGTGGATTGTTTGAATTTATCTGCATATCACTTACACCATAATCTCTTGTTGTATATTTTTGTTAACATTATATGTATATTCTGTGCATTTGAACATTCTCCTGTATCAAGTTTTCCATTTTTTTATGTGTTACTTAATTAAAAGTTAAGTTTTAATAAATTTATTACAATTTTCTAAGTGTGCCCCAACACAGTGTCTTTCTTTTTCTCTTCCTTTTTGCTCCATAACGTATATTTATCTGGCAGGGTCCACAGGTTATCCACAGGATAACAATAGGATTTCCCAAAGCAATTTAGTGGTGGGGACGCTCCTGATTAGACAGGAGAACCTTTCGCCCGAATTCAGCGTCATGAGAGGCAAACGTATCCAAGGCATAATGTCTAATGAATGTGTTAATGGAAGACCATGTGGCTGCCTTACATATCTGTTCTGCTGAAGCACCATTTTGTGCTGCCCATGAAGGACCTACCTTACGAGTAGAGTGAGCAGAGACATTATCCGGAACAGGGAGATCAGCTCAAGAATATGCTTCTGAAATCGTCATTCGAAGCCATCTTGCCAGCGTCTGTTTAGTAGCAGGCCATCCTCTCTTGTGAAATCCGTAGAGAATGAAGAGAGAATCTGTCTTTCTGATGGCACTGGTACGATCCACATAGATCCTTAATGGCCGGACTATGTCCAGCGACGCATCTCCCGCAGAAAGTCCCGATACCTGAAAAGCCGTGACTACAATTTCTACATTAAGGTGGAATTTAGACACCACCTTAGGAAGATACCCAGACCTAGTTCTGAGAACTGCTTTATCTGGATAAAAAAGCAGAAAAGGAGAACAACATGACAGCGCTCCTAAATCTGATACTTTTCTAGCTGATTCCATAGTCAGTAGAAAGAGTACTTTAGCTGTCAACCATTTAAGATCCACTTTATTAAGTGGTTCAAATGGAGCAACTTGAAGGGCTTTCGGGACTAAATTTAAATCCCAAGGCACTGTAGGAGGAACAAAGGGAGGTTGAATGCGCAGCATTCTCTGGAAGAAAGTACGCAGATCCTGTAAATTGGCAATTTTCTTTTGGAAACATACAGTCAATGCGGATACTTGTACTCTCAAAGAAGCCACCTTCAAACCTTTATCCATTCCCGCCTGAAGGAAATCTAAGACCCTAGAAATTTGGAAAGATTTCGGGTCCATATTTCTTTCACTGCACCAATGAACATAGGCGTGTCATATTCGGTGATAAATGTGAGCTGAGGAGGGTTTCCTCGCTCTGAGCATTGTTTGAATTACCTGTTGTGAGAATCCTCTTGACTTCAGGATAGAGGTTTCAAGAGCCACGCCGTCAACGATAGTCGATCCAGATACCTGTGGTAACAAGGACCCTACATTAGTAGATCTGGACGTTGAGGGAGCAGAAGTGGGGCATCCATCGACATTCTCTGCAGAAGTATGGGTTATGTTCAGCGCTTAAATATAATGTCACTAATGCCAAAATCTAGTTGCTGCAAATAAATTCACATAAAGATAATTTCTTAAAGTTCAAAAGAACGTTTTATTTCACAATATATGTGTATAGAACTATATAATTAGCAATTAAAAATCTATATATGTATACGTATACCAAATAAATATTTATGTTAAATTCATGGGAATAACTAATACCGGTATACACAGACAAACATAGAGGACAAACAACATTCAAGAAAACCTAAGGGTGCGCTGCTGCGTTTTATCCCACTAGGTGTGTATAAACGTCCGTATTCATCTGTATGGAGTAAGTCCTTTTAACGGCACAGATGTTGTAAACCTAATACCAGGCAAGTCTCTTGTTATAGCTTTAGACACAATTAATTGGTAGCTGAGTACGGGCTGTGTCACACTTAGTGTGAAAAGTTGAAACACCTTCTCTTCACCGCTGTTCGTTGGTGGTATAGCGGTTCCTGCTGTTGTCTGCCGGTAGACAACCTTGGGCTCTGGAGTCCTTCATTTCCTGAACTCCGGGTGAGGATCGATGTATCCGCGATCGACGCGTTTCACCTGATGACAGGCTTCGTCAGGATAGCAGAATAATCGATTCACAGCGTTCCATGCTATTTATGCTCGGCGGTCTCGCCTCCACTTCTGCCCTTTTCCAAAATGGCTGCAGGCTATAGTATTGCAATATTTCCTGGTGAACGCTCTATTCCATTATCATACTTTTAACTTTATCTTACTTCTATAATACTGAGGTTAACTATAGACTGTCCATATACCTTGCTTATGGTCAGTTATGACAAAGACCTTTTTAGAGGATATATATGTTACCAAGTAATAGGTCAAAATGCCAATATACCGGCTCCTTATTATTACTAGCAGCATGTAAATAATAAAAAAAACCTATGGAAAAATATCAATTTTTTCCTTGAAAATAATAAATCACGCTACCCTTAAAAATTGTATAGACATTTTAGGACTTGTTATATGTTTGTCTATTGTGTTTGTCCTTTTTATGTTGAAACACAAGTGTGGGCAATATTACGTTCTGAATCATTGCAATACTATGGCCTGGAGCCATTTTGGAAAAGGGCAGAAGTGGAGGCGAGACCGCCGAGCATAAATAGCATGGAACGCTGTGAATCGATTATTCTGCTATCCTGACGAAGCCTGTCATCAGGTGAAACGCGTCGATCGTGGATACATCGATCCTCACCCGGAGTTCAGGAAACGAAGGACTCCGGAGCCCAGGGTTGTCTGCCGGCAGACCACAGCGCTAACCGCTATACCACCAACGAACAGCGGTGAAGAGAAGGTAACACCACAAATGTGCAGTACTACCATCCAGATGGACAACAAGGTAGAAGGTTAAACAACCAGGTACCTCTTTCACTTTGAATTAACCATTATAAGTGATGCCTTGCAGTGACTGTTGTTTCTCTATGCGGAGAAGGTGTTTCAACTTTTCACACTAAGTGTGACACAGCCCGTACTCAGCTACCAATTAATTGTGTCTAAAGCTATAACAAGAGACTTGCCTGGTATTAGGTTTACAACATCTGTGCGTTAAAAGGACTTACTCTATACAGATGAATACGGACGTTTATACACACCTAGTGGGATAAAACGCAGCAGCGTACCCTAAGGTTTTCTTGAATGTTGTTTGTCCTCTATGTTTGTCTGTGTATACCGGTATTAGTTATTCCCATGAATTTAACATAAATATTTATTTGGTATACGTATACATATATAGATTTTTAATTGCTATTTATATAATTCTATACACATATATTGTGAAATAAAACGTTCTTTTGAATTTCAAGAAATTATCTTTATGTGAATTTATTTGGAGCAACTAGATTTTGGCATCAGTGACATTATATTTACTGTAGGTTGGATAAGCACTGAACATAACCCATACTTCTGTTCATACCATACTAGTGGGTGGTTATAGTGCGCCCCTCAATTGTTCAATAGCAGCAACCAACTTGCAGTAGCTACACACAGCCAGTGGCGCAGTCCCTCACACAACCTATATTTAGACATTCTCTGCAGATCTGTGTACCAATGCCTTCTGGGCCAAGCCGGAGCTATTAGAATCACGGCACCCTTTGCTTCTTTTATCTTCCTCACCACCCTGGGTAGCAGGATGATCGGAGGAAACAGATACGCCAGATGAAAATCCCATTTCACTGACAGGGCGTCCTTTGTTCTTGACCCGTATGCGGGCACTTTGTTGTTCAGACGGGACGCCATGAGATCTATCTCTGGCAAACCTCACTTGTCTACTAGAGCCTGAAAGACTTCCGGATGTAGAGCCCGTTCGCTTGCTTGAATGGCATGTCGACTGAGAAAGTCCGCTTCCCAGTTTAGGACTCCCGGAGCGAATACTGCGGACAATACTGGAAGGTGGAGTTCTGCCCATTTTAGTATGTGACTTACCGCCTTCATTGCTGTTTGACTGCACGTTCCTTCCTGATGGTTGAGGTACGCTACCGCCGTTACATTGTCCGAGCGGATCTGACTGGTCTTCCTTGAAGAGTGCCTTTTGCCTGAATCAGTGCCATGTATATGGCCCGAAGTTCTAACAAATTTATTGGCAGGCAACTTTCTTCTGTGGTCCATTGTCCCTGGAACCATAATCTTCCGGACACTGCTCCCCAGCCCTGAAGACTGGCATCTGTTGTCAGGATCTCCCAATCTGATATCCAAAACAGTCTCCCTTTGTTTAGATGGGATGTTTGTAGACAACAGGCTAATGACTTTCTTACTTTGTGTGAAAGTACCATAGTCTGTTTCTTTATTGTCTGATGTATTCCATTCCATCTGGCCAGAATCACACGCTGCAGATGTCTTGAGTGGAATTGTGCATACTCCACCATGTCGAATGTTGACACCATCAAACCCATCAGTCGCATCACTGCGTGGATTGATTTTGTTTGACTGTGTAGCAACTCCTTAGTCCTTGACTGTACCTTAGCTATCTTGTCCCGAGGTAAAAATATTTTCTGCAGACTTGAATCCAGTACAGCCCCCAAGTGAGTCATCCGTTGTGACGGAACTAGAGACGATTGTGCCCAATTTATGAGCCATTCGTGCCTCTGCAGACATGTTGTTGTCTGTTGGAGATGGTCCAAGAGCAATTCTTGTGATTGTGCTAGAATTAACAGGTCGTCGAGGTATGAGAAAATTCTTATCCCCTGCTTGCAAAGATAAGCTGCCATAACCACCATGATCTTGGCAAACACTCTGGGTGCCGTGGCTAACCCAAAAGGTAATGCCTGGAACTGAAAATGCTGCTGGAGGATAGCGAACCTGAGATAGCACTGATGGGACAGTGCTATAGGAACATGTAGGTAAGCATCTTGGATATCCAGGGATACCATATAATCCCCTGGTTCCATGGCCAAAACTATGTCTCCATGTGAAACAGAGGTACCCAAATGTGTTTGTTCAGCATTTTGAGATTGAGAATTGGCCAGAATGACCCATTTGGCTTCTGAACCAAAAACAGGTTGGAGTAAAACCCCTGTCCCCATTGTGCAGGGGGTACTGGAATGATTACTCCTGACTGAAGCAAGTTCTGAACTGCTTCTTGCAAAGCCCTGGCCTTCGTCTCTACCCGCGATGGGCTGGTGCAGAAGAACCTTCGAGGAGGATGCTTCTTGAAGGGAAAAACATAACCCAGAGATACCATTTCTTGCACCCAGGCATCTGTTGTAGACTGCTGCCATATCTGTGCAAACTGAAGAAGTCGGGCCCCTACCATGGGGTCCCCCAGGAGGAGGCCCGCACCATCAAACTGATGGCTTATTCTCTGGTTTTGAGGCTGGCGTTCTTGTAGCCCATTGCTTTTTCACCTTACCAAATTTATTATATTGGGGCTGCTTACGATCACTTTTTCCTTTTGCTTTTCCTTGTGACCCAAAGGGCCGAAAAGCGGGACCCCTACATTTGGGGTTATATGTGGAAGGAAATTTTACCTTTTTGGAGTCTGCTTCTGACTCCAGAATATCTGTCAATTCTTTACCAAACAGAATGCTTCCAGTAAAAAGCAAAGATTCCAGAACCTTCTTAGATTCTGAATCAGCTTTCCATGTACGTAACCAAAGTGCTCTGCGAGCAGCTATTGTTGAAGCTGATGCCCTGGAGGCGATAGTGCCCATATCTAATGCTGCTTCTTCTAAGAATATTGCAGCCTGTTTTATTTGAGCTATATAGGATTCTTGCTCCCTTGAAGGTGCTGGAAGACCGTCTTCCAGTACGTCTATCCAGGCAGCAACTGCTTTTGCCATCCAAGCTGAAGCCATGGCTGGCCTTATGACTGCCCCCGACAGAGAAAATATGGTTTTCAGAAAACCATCCACTCTCCTATCCGTGACATCATCCAATGACGTTGATGGCAAAGGCAATATAAATTTTCGCACTAATCGAATGACATGCGTATCTACTTTGGGAGCCATTTTCCATTTAAAACAGTCCAGAGCTGGAAAAGTATAATTGGAATCCAATTTTTTGGGGAATTCTATATTTTTTACTGGGTGTAGCTCAAGCCTCTTCCATGATTTCCTTAAGCTGGTCTGACTCTGGAAACTCAGTCTTACCTACTTTGGGCCGTTTAAATACAGGTGCCTTGGTTTTTAACACAGGCTCTGCTGAATCCTCTAAGGATAGAATGGCCTTTATTTCTCTAATTAGCTCAGCTATATCCACTGAGCTGAGACCTTCTACTTGTTCCTCGTATGCCGAAGTAGAGTATATAGAGCTTTCATCGTCCGATGTATCATCCTATGTAGCCTGTGAAGTTGACGGTTTACTTACACTAGTTTTATCAGCTTGTCTCTTTGGAGAAGCTGGTGAGGGAAAATATACTGTAAGTAGGGAGCTGCATGCATGGGCTATTAGTATACCCCATTCCTGGTAGTGAAGCTGTAGGAATTACCCTTTCAGCTATACTGGACAAGGTCTGTGCAAACATCGCCCAAGGTGGATCTATCTGTACCTGACGTTGAACAGGGATCTGCCTTGTAATCTGCTGAAACGCAAAACAATTTGCACATAAACCATCCTGTACCAGATCCTGAGAGGATAATACAGTTTTGCAAGACGAACATGATATGAGTGTTGGTGTTGCTGTGAGTGTACCCTTGTCACCTTTGCCGCTCTTAGACATGATAAATAATCAGCACTTTCACAGTGTACTACACAAGTTGTGACTGTAATCACTTTAACCTTCTAAAGTGATATCAATCTGACCCTACCCATGCATCAGCATTGAGGACCAGAAGAAACAGCTGACAAACATATATTAAAGTCAGCAATCACACTAGCAGTCAGTCACATGTTATATATTAGTCATATGAGCATATAATCAAATACAAACACATTTGAAAGTATGTAGGAGTACATATTACTGAATTCTGTTTTATACAGATCTTAAAGTATTCAGACGCAATGTGAAGAAAACCACAGTAATGTACACAGACTCATATGCAATCGGCACTTAAACATAACTATTCATACTGACAAAGTAGATAGAAATTTAGTGCTGTATAACCCGTACTTAGTAGAGTGGGATACAGGGAGATTCACCTCACTTCCAAGATCGATCAATACGTTAGCGAACGCTGAGTGGATCCAGACGCTACTAGTGTACACTGCCGCTCCGGGAACTCTAAGTGGGCACAGACGCCCTGTGCATACAGATGCATCGGTCATACAGATGCCTGTACTGCGACCGGGTCTCCTCGCGGTAGCGTTTAGTGAACACAGACGCAGTAGCCTATGCTGCGACTGAGACCCCTCGTGGTAGCATCTGAGATGGAAATGAGGCAACAGTTCATGCGGGAGACTCACGGAAACTGGTCATGAACTGGGCGGAGGGGTGACCAGGAGAACATCTAACTCTCCACCGCTGACATCAACCCTAGGGATCGCAGCCTCATACTAATCCTGGTGCCCTATGAGCCCTAAGGCCTAGCGCTGGAGCACCCGTGGTGGCGGCGCGCCAGCTACTGTTTGGTAGTCTCCTCCCAATACATTGCGGCTGTGTCTGTATTCCCCGACTACGTTTAACCGATGCCTTACCTTCTCCCCGTACTCCGGCCACAGCCTGGTAACGTCTGCTGGACCTGCTAATATATCAGACACAGACGCCCGTCGAGACAGAACTGTACACATGGGTAAGCGTTGTTCCGACCCGGCGGAGAGTTGTTGGAGCGACTATTTCCAATATGCGTATAAGATGCTGTTAAGAAAGATCGCTCAAAAACATAGTAAGACTATAAAAATAAAATAAGAAAGCTTAAGGCTGCCAGGTGCATAGCCAAACTGCTCGGCGAGCGGCTACTGTTGAAGCTGATGCTTGAGAGACAATAGTACCCATATCTAAGGCTGCCTGTTTGATATGTGCCACATGGGAATTTTCCTCTCTAGATGTCATTGAAATTTCCCCTTCCAATGCATCCGCCCAGGCAGCCACTGCTTTAGCCATCCAGGCTGAGGCCATGGCTGGTCTAATGATTGCCCCAGACAGGGGGAAAAAAATGGCTTTTAGAAAACCATCTACTCGGACTTCTGGTGGGCGGGCCATCCAGCATGGCTGCTTTTAACATGGGCTCTGGCTTGAAGGCTAAGAATCGCTAGCCATCCTCCCGCATTATATCCCCCACTCTCCGGGAAAGCGTATATAACTTTTCCCTGTCCTGTGGGGAACCCATATCTACCCGGGTCGAGTGGGTTGTGTGCCCCTGGAGTCCGGCCCTCGTGGAGACGGCCTGTATGACCGCCAGTACGCTGTCTGGCGCGAAAAGTGCTGCTCCGTGTCTGGCTGTCCCGACCCTCAGCACGGCCCCTGAAGCTGTTACGTGCCTGCCGCTTCTTGGTGTGAGCGGCTGCGGGCGGTGGCCGAGTGGACCCGGCGAATAGCAGTGGCGGTCCGGAGTCTCCTGCTGCCTGGAGACCGCCTGCCTGCCCGGCCGGTGACGTGTGGAGTTCCCGCGGCTGCTCGCGACGAGAAACCCGGATGGAGATGACCTGTGGCTGAGCGACCCCTGGACCCACCCCAGCCTCTTTGGCCCTTGTTCCCCGGGTGCTGACAGACCCGGGTTCGGCTCTGAGGCGGCGGAGAGGAGAACAGCTTCCGCGATTGGTGGTGGGAGTGCGGCGGCGGAGATTTCGGAGAGACACCTGCTGGCTGCTACACGGTAAATGCCGACTGCACCTGATAACGGAGGACGACTACCGGGAGATGCCCGACCGCGTGAGGAGGTGAGCGGCATTCGTGCCCGAGATCCCGGGGGAGTGTCCTTTGCTGCTTGTCCACTGCCTTTTACCCCCTGCCCTTGCTCCCAAGCCCTGTGACTCTGCATCCCGTAACCCCACTGCTACCCTTGCTGTCCTCAGTCGTCCTGCGGGGATCGGAGGGCGCAGGGGAGCCTGTTGCAGGGGTCTGAGTATGTATCTGGATTTGAGGAGCATTGCAAGGAGGGCCTGCATCTCTGTACCTCTCGCTGCAGCTAAACCTGATTGGCGGCTTAAAGACCTACTAACAGTGACTTTGACTGTGTCACTAGTTGCGAGACTCTGCTGCTGGGGCCACATTTACACCCTCATTATTATTGCTGCTTGATTTGCCCCATGAGGACTGCCAACACACTTGTGTGGATTGCACTTGGAACCATTTTTGAGTTGAGGTATATCCTAGCCTCCGCTGCCACCTGGTGCCTGCTTGCAGTTGTGCAATATAACTTTACTGGCACGGTTTCTCTGCTGTTGAATGCATGCTGCAGGGTTCCTTATTCTGAGTAATATCTGTTATTGCTAACATAGTCATTGTTGCTTCTAATTGTTCTATTGATTTACCGCTTAGGCCTGAAAGTCGTTATTACTTTAGCATATTCTAGGTTTCTGCTGTGCTGTACTATCTCTAATTACTCTCACAGGATTATTTATATCCAGCTAGCTATGGTACTGCTTTGAGTTTAATTTCCATCAGATGGATCCGCGACGTCATGATTATGGCGTGCCTTATTATGCTTAGTATGTAACTTGATGTTTTTATTTTTTTATTTTCGCTGAGTAGCTCTGACATATCTTACAACTTGAGCTCTTACGTGAGGTGTTTTATTATCATATACCACCGTGTGTTCACATCAGGGCCTACTACCCTTTCTGTTTAGCGGTCTGACGACCGGGTGATGGACAAATTCGTCCATAAAACTCCAGCGGTTAGACCTTCTCAGTCCTCAGTGAATACCAGAATGAGTAAAAACAAAAACACTGCGGGGAAGCTTAACCCCCCCTCTCCTCTGGGTGGGGGCAATCCTCAGGCTCGGCCTCAAGAAACAGAGGCTCTGCCTGACCAGCCCTCTTTACTACATATGGCACAGGAGATCTCGCGACTCCTCATGCCTCAAATTGACAAGAAACTTGAAAATATACAGTTGATTGATAAAAGATTGGAATAGATACAAACACTTCTAGATTCCACACTTACAAAGATTGATCAGAACACCTCACGGATAAACTCCTTAGAGCAAAGGGTTAGTGACGGGGAGGATCAGATGCATACACTACAACGATCCACTGCCACCCAAGATTCATCTATTGCTGCTCTGCAGGCAAAGATTGATGATCTTGAGAACAGAGATAGGAGATCGAATTTGCGCTTCGTGGGCATCCCCGAATCAATCAGGGACGGGCAATTGGCTGATTTTATACTGCATGACCTGTTCTCAGCTCTAGATATCTCAGACCCCCATTTCTACTGCATATTGAATGAGCACATAGAATTGGTCCCACTCGCCCTGATGTTGATGTGAGACCACGGCCTGTCATTGCAAGATTTCTGGATTTCCGCATGAAGGAACATGTTTTGCGCTCTTACCAGAAAATCCCGCAATTGCTAGTAAATGGTAAACGTATTTTACTCTTTCAGGACTTCTCTGCCTCTGTTGCGCAAAAGAGGAGAGAGTTTTCTGATGTTTGCAGGATGCTTCATGAGAGTAATACCAAATTTGCGTTGATGTATCCAGCTAAATTGAGGATACATGACAATGGCCACACGCTACTATTTGCGGATCCTGTTACTGCCAAATCCCATGTCACAAGTATGTTGACTCCTGAGAATCCGTAACATAAGTATTAGTTATTACTCCACAATATGTTTACTGCCTTGGGTGGGCTTATCTTTAACAACTAGGAGACCATGAATCCCGTACCACACCGACCACTAGGATAACCTTGAGTACTGGGATCGCCCGAATACTCTCTGGGGTGCAGCGAAGGCTGTTCTTCGAGGTCAAATTATTGACAATGTCCATAGATTGAAAAAGAAAAATCTGGCGACTTATACTGCACTACATTCAGAGTTAGATGCTGCGCTGCAGACTCATCATGCCCTACAAACTGAGGAATCTTTGCGGCTCTATTTGCAGGCAAAACAACTACTGAATGACCACTTGCTGGCGCAAGCAAAGCGGGACGTGGTATTTTCCTCTCACAAGTATTACCAGTGGGATAACAAGTCTGCTCGACTTTTGGCTAATATGGCTAGGAAGAAAACTGCTCGAAAATTCATAACGGCTGTTAAACATCGGGATACGGGGCATCTCCTTACCTCTTCCCCTGCTATAGTGAAGCATTTTGAATCTTATTTTGCCGACTTATATTCGGATCTCCCTTTTAATGAATGTGCTCATGACGCACTTTTACCTGATTCAGCTTTGCCTCCTATAACGAGTACGCAGTCGGACTTTCTGGTGAGTGCAATTACTGAGGAGGAGCTTGTCTAGGCTATGTCCAAACTCCACCTGCACAAATCCCCGGGCCCGGATGGCCTCTCTAATGAATTTTATAAAATCCTTCAACCTCATATAATTCCGACTCTGCTAGAACTGTTTAATGGCCTGCTGCATCACCGTGCCCCTTTTCATCATTTCACAACAGCCCATACCATTATGATCCCCAAGCCTGCTCAGGACCCTCAATTGGTGACTTCATACAGGCCCATTACGTTGTTAAATACCGACATAAAATTATTCACCAAGATTTTGGCGGATCGACTACAAACGATTCTCCCCCACGCTCTAACTACTCATCAACTTGGTTTTGTTCGTAATACACACTCGGTAAAAGGAATTCGGGCTGCTGTTGCTGCAGTCATAGCCTCTGCTCATTCGCCCCATTCCAGGAATATACTCCTCAGCCTAGACACTACTAAGGCCTTCGATACGGTACTGTGGCCCCATCTATTCAGGGTCTTGGAACGGAGACTCTTCCACCAAGACTTTGTTAATATTATTTGTTACTTATATGACTCTCCTTCCACTTCCCTCTTACTGAATGGCTATACCAGTAATCCGGTGGTTATGCATCGTGGCACACGACAGGGATGTCCCTTGTCACCCTTATTGTTCAATTTGGCCATAGATCCCCTCCATCGTTTGCTATTGACTGACACTCAGTTTCATGGCATTCAGATAGGTCGCAGGGAGCTAAAGCTTACGGCATTTGCTGATGATCTACTGCTGTATGTTTCAGATCCGGGGACTTCCTTGACTCATATATTCAATCTACTGCAAGCGTATGGACATATTTCTGGCTTCAATGTTAACTGGTCGAAATCAGTGGCACTACGACTGGGGAGTGGTGCGTTTTTGAGACATGGGGTGGGGGGTTTACCACTGACATGGAGCTCAGATCAACTCACCTATCTGGGGATTCAAATATCGAGACAACCGGAGCGACTTTACACCCTAAATTTTATCTCGGCTATCAGAAAAATTGAGGCAGAACTTGACTCCTGGAAATCTCTGCCTTTATCGTACATGGGGAGAGCGAATTTGATAAATTCCCCCGTCTGATGTACTTTATACAGGCCATGCCACATGTGCTCCTACCCAAAGATGTTCAACGCATCAATTTTCTTTTTAGACGCTTTATTTGGCAGGGAAGAAAACCACGTATAACGTTGATTAAATTACAGCAAACCACGGAGAATGGGGGAATTAATTTCCCTAATGTTCTTTGGTATTCCCAAGCCGCTCAACTACGATATTTGCATGACTGGGTGCACAATGACAACAACTACACGAACACTGACTTAGATAGAGAATTTTTACAAGGGGGGACCTGGTTGCCTTTTTACATTTGCATGCTCGGGAGGTGTCTGGGGAGTGGAGGAGGAATCCACTACTGTGGAACGTTAAAAAACTATGGACTGATATGCGTAATAAACTAGATTTGAACTCCCACAAATCACTGTATCTTCCGTTCATGGCTAATCCAGACTTCCAGGAGGGTAGGGCGCATTATGCATTCAACATCTGGCGGATGGGGGGTGTCTCCAAAATAGCTCATTTGGTGGATTCGCAAAGCTTGAGGCCGCTCATGTTCCAGGAAGCCACTGCTAGACATCCAGTTCTACTGGCCTATCCTGTGGCCTTTCTGCTAGCCCAACATTATGTTTCTACTACTATTGGCTGTTTATCACCTATGGATTGGAACAATCCGATAGATAAACTACTGCAACAAGCCCCTAGAGTTAGGAAGGCAATATCAATGGCATATGGATACTTTAGGACTGTTCTAGACTACTCTACGGGACAGGGAGGTATCCGGTCCTGGACGGAATGTCTCCAGGGGATCGAGACGACTGACTTGCTTACGGCCCATGTAAAAGCTTGTAAACTGTTTCCCTCTTCTAGATATAAAGAAATGTCTCTCAATATTTTGCACAGGACTTATCTATCGCCTCATAGACGGTGTCTCATAGGGCTAGCTGACACACATGCTTGTTGGAAGTGTGGTTCTCCCCAGGCAGACCTATATCACTGCCTGTGGACATGCCCTCTGATTAGACAGTTCTGGATAAGGATAAGGAATTACTTAACGACTAACCTAGTGAATTATTGGAGTTTGTGCCCACAATGGGCGCTTTTCGGTATATTCTCCCCGGACCTACGTCTCTCTCAGGGAAGTAGAAAGCTACTGCTAGCAGTTAGTATAGCAGCCAGAAAGGCTATTCTGCAAGTATGGATTGCCAGGGATCCACCTACACTTTCGTTGTTTAAGGCCAAATTATTTTATCTCTTTCGGATGGAATGGATAGGATGTTTGCTAGACAAAGATACTAAGATACAGTGATTCTTTGAAGTATGGGAAAGCTATATGACGACCTTGTGGACAGCAGTCAGGACACAGCTCCATAACTCTTTCTCTAATACAGAATGGTTTTTGACTAGAATGATTGCGGGGGATCCGCCGATTGTGCTATTGGACTGAATGCCATTTTCTGCTCGGTAGAAGACTGTGAGGAAGTTGGCATACGGACATGGGGTTTCTTTTTATTTATTTTTTTTATTTTTTGTGTGTTTCTCTTTTTTTTTTTTTGTTATCCTCACTTGCACGCGTCTGGGGCAGCTGACTAGACCAGCTCTTAATCTAATGTTAAACAAACAAAGAGGAAGGGGGTTGGAAATCCCCACCCCCAAATTCCCTTCCGCACACTGTAACCATCCCTGAATCTATCTGGTAATAAAATTCAGAGAATTCGTCACAAATGTTTGCAAACACATGTTTAGCTGCTGGCCACTTCACGGCTTCTCTGATACAGCAGTCCTAACTACTTGATAGCAGTGCCCACATTGGGCCATGTAATTTGTCACAGTATGCCTCATAATAAAGGCCATTACTAAAACAGTTCCAGACTGAGAGCTAACTTACCAGGGAGCCACCCCCAGGATCTCCCATTGGCACTACAAGGAACAGCATGCCTTCCAAATGCTGCTCCCATTCAATGCCTCATGCACACAAGCAGACAAACAATTTGGAAGCTGCTCAATCATACCTGGAGATAATTATATATCAGGTGCTGGAAGGGGGAGGGGTCACAGACAAACAAACAAAGAGGAAAGGGGGTGCAAATCCCCACCCCCAAATTCCCTTCCGCACACTGAAAATTACCTGTAACCATCCCTGAATCTATCTGGTAATAAAATTCAGAGAATTCGTCACAAATGTTTGCAAACACATGTTTAGCTGCTGGCCACTTCACGGCTTCTCTGATACAGCAGTCCTAACTACTTGATAGCAGTGCCCACATTGGGCCATGTCATTTGTCACAGTATGCCTCATAATAAAGGCCATTACTAAAACAGTTCCAGACTGAGAGCTAACTTACCAGGGAGCCACCCCCAGGATCTCCCATTGGCACTACAAGGAACAGCATGCCTTCCAAATGCTGCTCCCATTCAATGCCTCATGCACACAAGCAGACAAACAATTTGGAAGCTGCTCAATCATACCTGGAGATAATTATATATCAGGTGCTGGAAGGGGGAGGGGTCACAGACAAACAAACAAAGAGGAAGGGGGTTGCAAATCCCCACCCCCAAATTCCCTTCCGCACACTGAAAATTACCTGTAACCATCCCTTAATCTAATGTTTACTGAAGCCCAGAGAGACATATTCCATATAAGTGTAATATGGTTGTTTGTATTGTGTTTAAAATGTCTCTTGATTGGAAACTTGGTTGTATTATTATTTACTCCCCTTTCGCTTTTTCCTATTTGATATAGGTTTGACCTACTGTGAAAATTTATGTATGTATTACATATATTGCTTCAATAAAAATATGTTTCAAAAAAAAAGAAAACCATCTACTCTTCTATCCGTGACATCATTTAAAGATGTTGAAGGCAGAGGTAATGTAGATTTTCACACTAAGCGAATCACATGCTTATCTACTTTAGGGGCTACCTCCCTCTTTAAACGGTCCCCAGTCGGAAAAGGATAATTGGAATTCCATTTCCTAGGAATTCTAAATTTCTTACTGGGCGTAACCCAAGCCTCTTCCATAATTTCTGTCAGCTGTTCTGATCCAGGAAGCTCAGTCTTAACTGTTTTGGGACGTTTAAATACAGGTGCCTTGGATTTTAACACAGGCTCTGCTGATTCTTCTAAGGATAAAATGGATTTCATTGCAGTAATCAACTCAGATATGTCCACTGAGCTGAGACCTTCTTCCTCATCCTCATATGCAGAACCAAAGTGTAATGAGTCTTCGTCCTCTGATGAATCCTCATCTGAAACGTGTAGACTGTGAAGATATTGTTTTGTGTCTAAATTATTTACTTACTCCTGGCTTTTCAGCCTGTTCCTATTGAGAGGCTACTGCTTACCCTGCTGGAAATGATAAACCGCAGGTGGAATGCTGCACATAAGGGTTAATAGTGTAACCTATCACTGGTACAGAAGTTGGAATTATCCGCTCAGCTATACTGGACAATGTCTGTGCAAACATAGCCCATGGGGGATCAATCTGCACCTGTGTCTGCCTTGAATTTTTCAAGAGACCTTGGTGAAAGCTAAAACAGTTTGCACACAACCCATCCTGAACCAGATCCTGAGAGGTTAACCCAGCTTTACATGACAAACATGATATGAGTGTCGGTGCTGCTGTGAGTGTATTTTCCTCACCTTTGCCGCTCTTAGACATGATAATCAGACACTTTCACAGTGTAATACACAATTTGTGACTGTAATCACTTTAAGATGTGTTAAAGTGACATACAATCCGACCCTACCCGGCTTAGCACCAGCATTAAGGATCACAGTAAACAGATAAAACTGACAGAATTTATAGCAAAGTCAGCAATCACATTAGCAGTCAGTCACAGGTTATACATTAGTATAATAAGCAATATGAGCACATATTCAACTACAGATACAGTTTAAGTATGTAGGAGAAACATATTGCTGCATTACTATATAAAAAAAGTTTTAACCGCATAGCAAAAAAAAACCACAGTAATATTATCAAACTCATATGCATTATGCACTTATCCAACTATTCGTACTCAAAGGTAGATAGAGACTTAGTCCTGTATAGCCCGTACTCAGGAGAGTGGGATACAGGGAGACTTACCCCACTTCCAGGATCGATCAATACGTTTGCGAAAGCTGAGTGGTTCCAGACGCTATAACTGTACACCGCCGATCCGTGAACCTATAGTGAATACAGATGCCCAAGTGAACACTGACGCACCAGTCACACAGCCGCTATGCTGCGATTGGGTCCCTTAGTACACAGCATCTTGGTCAGAAGCGGGAATTTAGTTCATAGTGGGAGACTCGGCGGAAACTGGTCATGAACAGGGGGAATGGGCGACTAGGGAAGCACTGACTCCCCACTGCTGACATCAACCCTAGGGATCGCGGCCTCATGCTACCCTGGAGCCTATGATCCCTAAGGCCTAACGCTGGTGCACTCTCGGTGGCAGCCGCTACTGTTTGGTAGTCTCCCCCCAAACAGTGCGGCTGTGTCCGTGTTCCCCCTCTAAGCGGAACCGATGCCTTACCTTCCCCCTGTGCTACGGCCACAGCCTGGTAATGTCTGCTTGGCCTGCTAGTTTTATCCGCCACAGACGCCTGCCGAAACAGCACTGTATTCGTGGGTAAGCATTGTCAAAACCCGGCGGGGAGTTGTTGGAGCGACTCTTTCTAAGGTACATATAAGACGCTGTTTGGAAAGATCACTCAGAAAAAAATAGTAAGACTATAAAAATAAAACAAAATGGCTGCTAAAAACCTTCCAGGCCTCCGTTGTAAGTTTCCAATGCATATGAGTAGATCGATGTTGTTCCAGAGGGTGAGGTCCTAGAATCTTCCTCCAGTCATGGGGTGGAAGATCTAAAAATGGCAGTGAGACATTCTCTAGCCTTCACAGAGGTGGATTCCAGTGTGGAGACTGTGGGTCCTATCATACACCAGCATAAGAGGGCTGTTACTTTCCAGCGCCTTCTTTGGAACTCTCCAATATAATTGTGGCAAACAATGCTGCAGTAACCGCATAGGTGGCCTGATTCTCTTCCTGGGCTAAGTCTTGGAGCCACTGCTACCCGGCAGTGTTCAGCCCAGTGTAAAAAAAACTGAGATGCAGTTTTCCTCAGCAGAACCACGTTTCACCCAGGAGAGTGGTCCCTCCATCCAGAGTGTTTCCAACAGTTAGTTCAGAAGTGGGGCCTTCCACATTTGGATCTCATGGCCTCTCCACTACAAGGTTCCACAGTTCTGTGCCAGATCCAGGGATCCACTGGCCTTTGCAGTGGCTGCCATGACAGTTCAGTGGGGACTTTCATCTACCATATCTGTTTCCTCCAATCTCAATGATGCCTCGGGTACTTAAGCATATCAAAGACCAATAAGCGATGGGGATCCCAATGGCTCAAGACTGGGCACACAGGCATGGTATGTCAACATAGTCAAACTGTCATCCAGACCTGCTACAAGGAAGTCCATTTCTATACAAGGACCTTTCATGGTAAGCTTTAATGGCCAGGCTTTTGAAAGCTAAAGGTTTCCCTTCCTCAGTGGTACGCACTATGCTACAAGTCAGTAAACATGTTTCATTGTGCAATTACAAGAGTATGGAAGATCTACATCTTGTGGTCATCATCCATGTTTAGTCTCCCTTGGGATTTCGGTCTTCCTTCTATGATGTTTGGGCTCTGGTTTAAAACTGTCCTTTGAAAGTACAGATTTTGGCCCTGTCAGTTTTCTTTCAAAAGGAGTTTACAGGGTATGTTGCATATTCAACCACTGTTTCTTCCACCGGTATTGCCATGGGATATTAGGCTAGTCCTATCAGTTGTCAAACAGGCTCCATTTGAGCCTTTGGATTCAGCGGACCTTTGGTTCATTACTGAGAAGCTGGTCTTCTTATGGCTATTGCCTCAGCACAGCCTCAACGAGCCACCACGCCTGAAGCGTGGCGAGAAAGCAAGCCCGCGAGGGGGCGCATTTCAACAAATTGGGGTAAAAAATGTTTAAAGACATAAAACACCCGCCAAATTTTTCGTGTTGACCTTTTGTCTTTCGATTATTTGACCCTGTTGACCTAATGACTGTCTATTTTTTTGATGTCTATCTTCTGTATCACACCCGTGGGACATTGTATTCTCTCACTCAGTTGTGCGAAGGTTTAGATTCTTGACAGTGCAGATCTGGTTTGTTCTAACAGTTTTACTGGGTGACAATGTTGAATATTACCTTTAAACATTAAGCTATATTCTATTACGGACTAATGCCCTCATTCCGAGTTGTTCGCTCGGTATTTTTCATCGCATCGCAGTGAAAATCCGCTTAGTACGCATGCGCAATGTTCGCACTGCGACTGCGCCAAGTAACTTTACTATGAAGAAAGTAATTTTACTCACGGCTTTTTCTTCGCTCCGGCGATCGTAATGTGATTGACAGGAAATGGGTGTTACTGGGCGGAAACACGGCGTTTCAGGGGCGTGTGGCTGAAAACGCTACCGTTTCCGGAAAAAACGCAGGAGTGGCCGGGGAAACGGTGGGAGTGCCTGGGCGAACGCTGGGTGTGTTTGTGACGTCAACCAGGAACGACAAGCACTGAAATGATCGCACAGGCAGAGTAAGTCTGGAGCTACTCTGAAACTGCTAAGTAGTTAGTAATCGCAATATTGCGAATACATCGGTCGCAATTTTAAGAAGCTAAGATTCACTCCCAGTAGGCGGCGGCTTAGCGTGTGTAACTCTGCTAAATTCGCCTTGCGACCGATCAACTCGGAATGAGGGCCTAAGTACGCTATTGGCGCACTGAGTACCGTAAGGGTACGCACTTAGCGTAGCAGACGCTAGGCCGTGGGCGCGAGACACGAGCTGCACAGACGCTCACAGAATGATATACAGTAAACCTTAAGTAATGAAACAGTGTAAGGATATGCTTATACTTTAAACCTTAGCAGCAAAGCACTATACCTTTAAAACTTTAAGTAGCGCTGGTGATACAAAGTATCAGCAGTGCATACACCTTAACAATGCTTATACACCTTAAACAGGTTAAACAGGTTAAACCACTTTAAAGCCCTGGCAGGAAAGTGACAACACAGCACTGATTTGTATTTGAAAACCACATGGTTCTAAGGCCACTGTGGATAGATTCTAATAAAAGGTTAAACAATACATATCATACACTACAAACTAACATCAAAATCTAACACAATAACAGAGAATAACATGAGCAGTGGCGAACAAAATGGCTACAGAGAAATATACATACGTGGGAATGATTCGCAAGAGCGTCCTGGATCCAGCCCTCAGCCTTCAATGTGAAAACCTTGCAGAGAGAGTGAGTGACTGGACAGGCAATGGTGGTCTTTATATACACAGCATACAGTACCAATACAATGGTCCCTATAATCTCATGGTTCATTGGACACAGGATGTGTCTCTGCATTATAACAAAAGGTCATAGGTGGGTTCGAACAGGTGGGCTGTGTCTCTCCCCAACTGCTGTAGTGGGTGGTATCCTCTGGATTCCCCCCGCATGGATAATGAACAGCAAATACAGTAAATGTCTATAAACTACTTTTGTACATAACTATACGCAGGAGCGAGCAATCTTTTCCTAACCAACACCGAAATGTTACCATTAAAATACTCTACAGCTGGATACTAGATACTACCGTTCAACCTTTATCTGACCCTTCCTATCATGCAAAGAGGAATCTCTCTGTCCAAGAACCGTTTAAACTAAACATACTTGCTGACATTGTTAAGGGGAATATTATCTATAAAACACACTATATGGGTTAAACATGCTATGATCGAGTCGCCCGCTACACGCTCACAGACCCTACCGTAAATGCGCATACCACGCGCCAAAGCGCACGGCCGTAGAAGCTCTTTTACGCAAAGTGCGAATTTGCGCACGCACTGCAGGGCCCGTGCACGCGCAGCGGGCATGTGAATGGGGTTAGTACAAGGCAAGTGATTCATGATATTTTTTCGACTTTGACAGTCCACCCTTTGGCAGTCAACAATAACTGCCACTATCTAAACAATTTAAGCAGAAAAATATATATTACCATGAAATACCTTATTATGATTGGGAGTAGGGAGGAGAGGAGAAGGTGGGAAATGTATGACCTAGTGAGATAGTAAAAAGCATGTATGTATGAAATCCATGTCTGAGGGGTCATGTATCATCGTGCCGTACATGTTCTAAAAATAAGCTTCGAGGTATTGCGAAGTATACATTGAATCCTTCTTATCCCGTATTAAGGGTCTGTAAGTGGGCTAACAAACTCTACCGAGCTCTTTTCGGCTTTTAGTTCCAACAAATGGGGTGCACATTAGTTGATGATACATGAAGGGGGAAAATATGTGAGTGCTAATATATGTGTCTATATCACCTGTCGACTATGTGTGCCACTACCTGAAGATAGAAGAGATGAAGATAAGAAACATGCGTTATAAATGCATTTGTGTGATTATATATATATATGGTCGTCCTTGGGCGTCTGTTGGAGTCTTGTTGATGTCTTGTTGAAGTCTTGTCCGGATTGCTGTATCTTTGCTGTGTGGCAAGCAAAGCTCTTCAAGTGTCCATAAAAATTAAAGTCTCTAAGGGTTCATCAATTGTCGGTGAAACAGTTCATCAATGGTCTGTATAATGGGTCATCAAATTCTTCTTCCGAGTGGATGTCTTTTTACCTTGGAGAAAAACAAAGGAGAAACAGGTGAAAGAAACGGACCGTGGAATCACGTCTTATCACAGCATTGTCTCGATTGATGGGTCATAAATTAAACTAGTTGTTGTTACAATGCCCTTGCTCCTCAAACTCATCAATTTGGTACTGCGCTTGCAATTCATTAAAATTCAAACACATCTGAATATCAAACCAATCATTATGACAACTCCTGGGATACATGAGAGAAATTTCCCTACAGCAACGATAACATTTTGAGCCCATTCTCCTAAACCTGAGAACCAATTGCGTGGGTTCAACCATGATACCCAGCCGGTCAGTTCATTACCCACAGAAGCAAGGGTAAGGTTGTGTCTCCTTCGGAACTCCCACTTCAATTGCAAGATATCGTCCATCTTTTGATCTATGACCTCGGTTGGGTCCTCAGTGCTGTTTGTGATATACGTACAACACTTTACACCATACTGCGTTGCTAGGGTGACACAATACCCTCCTGTCACTGCTGTGATGTAATTGAGAACCATCCTGGGCTGGATCAGTTCCATTTTGTAAGCTTGCAATTCTCTCCCAGTATACCTGAAGGTGTCATCATACATCTCGGTGATATTGTCTATCAGGTTCGCTAGCGCGGTAATATACCTAAAATTTATAACTCCTCTGGCGGTACGGGTGATATCTAGCGCGAGCAGGAGTTGAATCCCGGTGGATTCGTGGATCAAATCAGAGTCTGCATGCTCTGTCCTATCTATAAGGTGTCTCTTTACAATGTGTTCGTAATGGGTGTGAGTGTAAGGAGCTTGAGCATTGCGGTGAACGTCTTTCATTCTATCATGGGTAATGGTCATTACTTCCGGTAACACTCTTCCAATGTAACACAATCCCTCTGAGTTTGGGGCAAGCCACTTATACGCCTTCCTCCCACATATGAAATATGCATCATCGGGGAGGACATATGGGACAGAATATGTCATCACCATATTACAAACCTTCCAGGTGAAAAATCCTATCCCTAACTCTCTCATCTGACTAGTACACGTATCAGGTTGTATGATATGTGCACAGTATCCTGGTGATACTTCTCCAACTCGCATGGGCCTACTTCCTAGAGTGTACCTATATTGGAAATATCTCCCACTATTGGCTATTTGGCGTATAAGCTCTGAGTCTACGCGCATTCTATCGGCTCTGTGTGAGAATGTCATGGTTTGGTTGTTCCATGTCACTTCCCAATTTCCCGGCTTTCGGGGATTGGGAATGTTAAAACATATTAGGGACCTATCCACATGATATTGGTGGAGCTTCAAACTAGGAGGCCTAGAAAATAAGATTTTACTCACCGGTAAATCTATTTATCGTAGTCCGTAGTGGATGCTGGGAACTCCGTAAGGACCATGGGGAATAGCGGCTCCGCAGGAGACTGGGCACAACTAAAGAAAGCTTTAGGACTACCTGGTGTGCACTGGCTCCTCCCACTATGACCCTCCTCCAGACCTCAGTTAGGACACTGTGCCCGGAAGAGCTGACACAATAAGGAAGGATTTTGAATCCCGGGTAAGACTCATACCAGCCACACCAATCACACCTTATAACTCGTGATATTATACCCAGTTAACAGTATGAAATATAACTGAGCCTCACTAACAGATGGCTCATAACAATAACCCTTTAGTTAGGCAAGAACTATATACAAGTATTGCAGACAGTCCACACTTGGGACGGGCGCCCAGCATCCACTACGGACTACGAGAAATAGATTTACCGGTGAGTAAAATCTTATTTTCTCTGACGTCCTAGTGGATGCTGGGAACTCCGTAAGGACCATGGGGATTATACCAAAGCTCCCAAACGGGCGGGAGAGTGCGGATGACTCTGCAGCACCGAATGAGAGAACTCAAGGTCCTCCTCAGCTAGGGTATCAAATTTGTAGAATTTTGCAAACGTGTTTGACCCTGACCAAGTAATAGCTCGGCAAAGTTGTAAAGCCGAGACCCCTCGGGCAGCCGCCCAAGAAGAGCCCACCTTCCTCGTGGAATGGGCTTTCACTGATTTAGGATGCGGCAGTCCAGCCGCAGAATGCGCAAGCTGAATTGTGCTACAAATCCAGCGAGCAATCGTCTGCTTCGAAGCAGGAGCACCCAGCTTGTTGGGTGCATACAGGATAAATAGCGAGTCAGTTTTCCTGACTCCAGCCGTCCTGGAAACCCTAAATTTTCAAGGCCCTGACTACGTCCAGTAACTTGGAATCCTCCAAGTCCCTAGTAGCCGCAGGCATTACGATAGGTTGGTTCAAGTGAAACGCTGATACCACCTTAGGGAGAAACTGGGGACGAGTCCTCAATTCTGCCCTATCCATATGGAAAATCAGATAAGGGCTTTTACATGACAAAGCCGCCAATTCTGATACACGCCTGGCCGAAGCCAAGGCCAACAACATGACCACTTTCCACGTGAGATATTTTAAATCCACGGTTTTCAGTGGCTCAAACCAATGTGACTTTAGGAAACTCAACACCACGGTGAGATCCCAAGGTGCCACCGGAGACACAAAAGAGGCTGAGTATGCAGCACTCCCTTAACAAAAGTCTGAACTTCAGGCAGTGAAGCCAGTTCTTTTTGGAAGAAAATGTACAGAGCCGAAATCTGGACCTTAATGGAAGCCAATTTTAGGCCCATAGTCACTTCTGACTGTAGGAAGTGCAGAAATCGACCCAGTTGAAATTCTTCTGTTGGGGCCTTCCTGGTCTCACACCAAGCAACATATTTTCACCATATGCGGTGATAATGTTGTACGGTCACATCTTTCCTAGCCCCAATCAGCGTAGGAATGACTTCCTCCGGAATGCCTTTTTCCTTTAGGATCCGGTGTTCAACCGCCATGCCGCCAAACGCAGCCGCGGTAAGTCTTGGAACAGACAAGGCCCCTGCTGCAGCAGGTCCTGTCTGAACGGCAGAGACCATGGGTCCTCTGAGATCATTTCTTGAAGTTCTGGGTACCAAGCTCTTCTTGGCCAATCCGGAACCACGAGTATAGTTCTTACTCCTCTCCTTCTTATTATTCTCAGTACCTTAGGTATGAGAGGCAGAGGAGGGAACACATACACCGACTGGTACACCCACGGTGTCACCAGAGCGTCCCCAGCTATCGCCTGAGGGTCCCTTGACCTGGCGCAATATCTTTTTAGCTTTTTGTTGAGGCGGGACGCCATCATGTCCACCTGTGGCCTTTCCCAATGGTGTACAATAATTTGGAAGACTTCCGGATGAAGTCCCCACTCTCCCGGGTGGAGGTCGTGTCTGCTGAGAAAATCTGCTTCCCAGTTGTCCACTCCGGGAATGAACACTGCTGACAGTGCTAACACATGATTTTCCGCCCATCGGAGAATCCTTGTGGCTTTTGCCATCGCCATCCTGCTTCTTGTGTCGCCCTGTTGGTTTACATGGGCGACCGCCGTGATGTTGTCTGACTGAATCAGTACCGGCTGGTTTTGAAGCAGGGGTCTTGCTTGACTTAAGGCATTGTAAATGGCCCTCAGTTCCAGAATGTTTATGTGTAGGGAAATCTCCTGATTCGACCATAGTCCCTGGAAGTTTTTTCCCTGTGTGACTGCCCCCCAGCCTCGAAGGCTGGCATCCATGGTCACCAGAACCCAGTCCTGTATGCCGAATCTGCGGCCCTCTCGAAGATGAGCACCCTGCAGTCACCACGGTAGAGATACCCTGGTCCTTGGAGACAGGGTTATCAGCCGATGCATCTGAAGATGCGATCCGGACCACTTGTCCAACAGGTCCCACTGAAAAGCTCTTGCATGGAATCTGCCGAATGGCATTGCTTCGTAGGAAGCTACCATTTTTCCCAGGACTCGCGTGCAGTGATGCACCGACACCTGTTTTGGATTCAGGAGGCCTCTGACTAGAGATGACAGCTCCTCGGCTTTCTCCTCCGGGAGAAACCCTTTTTTCTGGTCTGTGTCCAGAACCATCCCCAGAAACAGTAGACGTGTCGTAGGAACCAGCTGTGCTGTTGTAGCACTTCCCGAGATAGTGCTACCCCGACCAATAACTGCTCCTTGGACCTCGCCTTTATCAGGAGATCGTCCAAGTACGGGATAATTAAAAACTCCCTTTTTTTGAAGGAGTATCATCATTTCGGCCATTACCTTGGTAAATGCTCTCGGTGCCGTGGACAGACCGAACGGCAACGTTTGGAATTGGTAACGACAAACCTGTACCACAAAACTGAGGTACTCCTGGTGAGGATGGTAAATGGGGACATACCGGTCAGCATCCTTGATGTCCAGAGATACCATGTGATCTCCCTCGTCCAGGCTTGCAATAACCGCCCTGAGCGATTTCATTTTTAACTTGAACCTTCGTATATAAGTGTTCAAGGATTTCAATTTTAAAATGGGTTTCACCGTACCGTCTGGTTTCGGTACCACAACATTGTGGAATAGTAACCCCGGCCTTGCTGAAGGAGGGGTACCTTGATTTTCACCTGCTGGAAGTACAGCTTGCTGATTTGAGGTAATGGCGAGAGGGAGTCGCCTCGAACTCCAGCTTGTATCCCTGTGATACTACATGCAGAACCCAGGGATCCACCTGTGAGCGAGCCCACTGGACGCTGAAGTTCTCGAGATGCGCCCCCCACCGCACCTGGCTACACCTGTGGAGCCCCCGCGTCATGCGGTGGACTCAGAGGAAGCGGGGGGAAGAATTTTGATCCTGGGAACTGGCTGACTGGTGCAGCTTTTTCCCTCTTCCCTTGTCTCTGTGCAGAAAGGAAGCGCCTTTGACCCGCTTGCTTTTCTGAAGCCGAAAGGACTGTACCTGATAATACAGTGCTTTCTTAGGCTGTGAGGAAAACCTGAGGTAAAAAAGTTTTTCTTCCCAGCTGTTGCTGTGGATATGAGGTCCCAGAGACCATCCCCAAACAATTCCTCACTCTTATAAGGCAGAATTTCTATGTGCCTTATAAAGTCAGCATCACCTGTCCAGTGCCGGGTCTCTAATACCTTCCTGGCAGAATGGACATTGCATTAATTCAGGATGCCAGCCGGCAAAATATCCCTCTGTGCATCCCTCATATATAAGACGACGTCTTTAATATGCTCTTATGTTAGTAAAATAGTATCCCTGTCTGACAGGGTCACAGACCACGCTGCAGCAGCACTATCCATGCTGAGGTAATTGCAGTTCTCAGTCTAGTACCTGAGTGTGTAAATACAGACTTCAGGATAGCCTCCTGCTTTTTATCAACAGGTACCTTCAAAGTGGCCGTATCCTAAGACGGCAGTGCCTTTGACAACGTGTGAGCGCCTTAACCACCCTAGGGTATATCTCCCAGCGTAACCTATCCTCTGGCGGGAAAAGGTACGCCATCAGTAACATTTTAGAAATAACCAGTTTCTTATCGGGGGAACCCACGCTTTTTCACACACTTCATTCACTCATCTGATGGGGGAACAAAACACTGCCTGCTTTTCCTCCCCAAACATAAAACCCTCTTTTAGTGGTACTTGGGTTAATGTCAGAAATGTGTAACACATTTTTTATTGCCGGGATCATGCAACGGATGTTCCTAGTGGATTGTGTATATGTCTCAACCTCGTCGACACTGGAGTCAGACTCCGTGTCGACATCTGTGTCTGCCATCTGAGGTAACGGGCGTTTTTTGAGCCCCTGATGGCCTTTGAGACGCCTGGGCAGGCGCGGGCTGAGAAGCCGGCTGTCCCACAGCTGTTACGTCATCCAGCCTTTTATGTAAGGAGTTGACACTATCGGTTAATACCTTCCACCTATCCATCCACTCTGGTGTCGGCCCCACAGGGGCGACATCACATTTTTCGGCATCTGCTCCGCCTCCACATAAGCCTCCTCATCAAACATGTCGACACAGCCGTACCGACACACCGCACACACACAGGGAATGCTCTTACTGAGGACAGGACCCCACAAAGCCCTTTGGGGAGACAGAGAGAGAGTATGCCAGCACATACCAGAGCGCTATATAATGTAGGGATTAACACTATAACTGAGTGAATTTTCCCCAATAGCTGCTTGTATAAACAATATTGCGCCTAAATTTAGTGCCCCCCCCCCTCTCTTTTTAACCCTTTGAGCCTGAAAACTACAGGGGAGAGCCTGGGGAGCTGTCTTCCAGCTGCACTGTGAAGAGAAAATGGCGCCAGTGTGCTGAGGGAGATAGCCCCGCCCCTTTTTTGGCTGACTTTTCTCCCGCTTTTTTATGGATTCTGGCAGGGGTATTTATCACATATATAGCCTCTGGGACTATATATTGTGATTTTTTTTGCCAGCCAAGGTCTTAATATTGCTGCTCAGGGCGCCCCCCCCCCAGCGCCCTGCACCCATCAGTGACCGGAGTGTGAGGTGTGCATGAGGAGCAATGGCGCACAGCTGCAGTGCTGTGCGCTACCTTGGTGAAGACTGAAGTCTTCTGCCGCCGATTTTCCGGAACACTTCTTGCTTCTGGCTCTGTAAGGGGGCCGGCGGCGCGGCTCCGGGACCGAACATCAAGGCCGGTTCCTGCGGTCGATCCCTCTGGAGCTAATGGTGTCCAGTAGCCTAAGAAGCCCAAGCTACCACCAGTTAGGTAGGTTCGCTTCTTCTCCCCTTAGTCCCTCGCTGCAGTGAGTCTGTTGCCAGCAGATCTCACTGTAAAATAAAAAAACCTAAATATACTTTCTTTCTAGGAGCTCAGGAGAGCCCCTAGTGTGCATCCAGCTCAGCCGGGCACAGGATTCTAACTGAGGTCTGGAGGAGGGTCATAGTGGGAGGAGCCAGTGCACACCAGGTAGTCCTAAAGCTTTCTTTAGTTGTGCCCAGTCTCCTGCGGAGCCGCTATTCCCCATGGTCCTTACGGAGTTCCCAGCATCCACTAGGACGTCAGAGAAATATTAAATTTCTTGTCCACCGGTCTCCCACCCCTTAATTCAAGTACCTCATCTATCGTTAAAGAGTATGGCACTAGTCCTGACTTTCTATGACCTTGAGGTACTTGTGAGCACACCCAGCATTCCATTTGGTTTAAAACCTTACCCACTAATGAGTGATAGTCACTCAATGGATGACGGTCCATATTGATATTAATGCTGGACTGACATCTCTGGATGCACCCGTCCTCAACTATGTTGTCACAATTCCTACATATACAATTCTCTTCAGCTAACAATCCTTCACAATGTCTGTTAGTGTCATGGCTATCAGATCGTTTTCTGATACTCGCCTTTGCTCGGTGATTGTGTTGCTCTTGGAATTCTATGAATCCATCCTGGTCATCAGAACCCATTCCAGATCCTTTCTCGACCTCACTGGTACTCTCACCAAAACAGACTGCTCTGGTCAACAACAGGGTCAACAGGAAAACACGGACTGCAGTCTCTTGGGGCGAGTCCATCTTACAGGAGGAGAAAGAGAAAGTTGTAATGGGGGTACCGAAAATAATTGAAGGGAAAGAAAAATGTTACGATAATTGTCCTATAGTCTTGTTGTTCTTCTTGCTCAAATGTCGTCTCAACAGTGCTGTCTCTCAGTCTTCCCAAAACGAACACTCCAGTGATACGATATTCTTTCCGACTCAGCGATCTTTCTGTAAGGAGCATAAATCTTGCATTACCATTTGTCTAACTGTTGTGTGACATACCATCCGTAAAACATGAAAGAACAAAGAGAGAGAACAATAGAAAAGAAACATTGTCAGATTTCCGTTCACCATCAGGCTGTCACACCAACATGTCCATCGGTATCTCTGCACAGTCTCCCCCACCAGTATTTCCACTCTCCACCCTTTGTGTTTGGCCAGACAGACACAATGATGCTGGTAAGATACACTGGGGTTGGGTAGACCTCTGAAAAGACCAAGTAGACATGTGACGTTTGCGCTGTAGTTCTGCTGGTGAACGACAGAGATGAAAAGGAAATATTTAAAGATAAATCACAGAGTTTACCTGGCCGCCCTTGTGTCTACAAGGAATGACCTACCAATTACATCGACTGTAACCTCAGGCTTACTATCAAGGCTAATAATCAACTTCACTGGCTGCAAATTACAGGTGCGGCCCAAAATTTTTCCTATATGATCCCTGATTACAATTACGTGCGTTATGTCGTTGTCTAGGGGGTTTATATACCTTATGTGGGTCTCTAAACATACAATTCCGTGCATAATGCCCTTCCCTATGGCAGTTATAACATTTTATCACAATCGACTTACCCACAGGGGTCTGGGGCTTAAGCTGATGTGGCTTCGTTGTCAGGGCCTGTCTACTTATTGTCATTTGCTTACCGCCCTGTGACTCCCTGTGTCTTATGATGTTCCGATCATGTTCAATAGCGGTCTCTCTCAAAGCAGCCACCGACATACCTTTCCAATTAGGTTGAGTGGTCTGTACCCTTGTTCTCAACACTTCCTTTAAACCATCCATTAATACAGAAACCGCTACCTCTCTATACTCTACTATGTGAGGTGCAATTGTCTGTGCATAACATACAATACCGTACTTACCTGTGGACACGACCTCACCTGACCCTCCGTAAGGGGACTTGACTACTGCCTTTACCGATTGGGCCGTGCCCACCTGGGTGTCTCGTATGATGGCTGCTGGAAAAAGTGCCGACATCGTGCTGGGCTCACTTTCTTGCTTGTAATCCTGAGGGAAGTTTAACATGGGGTGCAACTTGCACGGGTTAGAATTTGTACATTTATCAGTTTTACTTCTATCATTATTACATTTATTACGCTTACTATTATCATCATTAATACATTTATTAAGTGCACTATTATCATCATATCCCAGTATGCCATTCTCTGTAGCCATTGTTTCTCCAGTTGCTATCAGTTTCCTGCTAAGATGGGAACCAGCTGCTCGAGCTAATCCCCTTTGTATCTCACCTTCCTGTTGCCATAAATGTAAACAGTTTGTGTGTCTGATCCTCTGTTTTTGGGATTTTAGCAGACATATCCTTCTCCTTAAATTTTGCAAAACCTCAGGATTAAAACTGCCTACCCTGGGAAACTTCTCCCCATCGTTCACAGTCATATGTTCCCACTCATTGCATAAAACCTCAGCTTGTGATCCATATTTTTCACACATTATGTACCTCGCCGACCCTGCTGGCCGCGGAATTATATCAACCTGAACCTTGGTTGATCGTCCCTTACTTGAGCAACTGGCCCCCATTCTTTGCAGGTATTGCCTTCTCAGCGAATTCCTACAAAAACCACGTTCTCAGAGGTAAGGCAACGGTGAAAATCCAACGAGTGCCTTCACCCACTCTCGCCCACGTCGACCAATATGCCCACACACTGCTTCAGCGCTGGCGTACTCAACCCAGGGCCCCTATGTAACCTCTATTTACTGGGGCGTGTGGGAGTATGCTACCCTCCCCAGTAAGTATCAGTTGCTGGAGAATTCCTGAGTGATCAGCGAACCTCCCTTAAAATAAAAAAAACATACACAAATCACGTCAAAGTGTACAAATAGTGTTTATGATCCCGCAAAGCGTACGCAAATTGCGTAATGGGTATCAAGGTAACCAACTAATGCACACAATTACATGCGGTACAGTCGCACTGCGTATAAGTAACTATTACTTATCCGCAGAACGACCAGCGGAATTGGTTGTTTAGGCTGCGAAACCTTCAGCCGGAGCGTATTCTCAAAACGGGCCTATATGGGTACTGCGCCAACCCCCAGGGCTGCACTCACTACCTCTGACCTTTCTTAAGTCAGGGTCTTCAGAAACTTCGTATAGGTACTTTTAACGGATTTCTGACTTTCGCAGACCTTCTGGTCTGCTGTAACACTAATTGCTCCTTTTACCTTGTTCACTGTTAACGTGAGATGGCCTTCTCCCACGCCACCACGTGTTCACTTCACGGGTGTCCTTCTACGAGATCTCGAATTCCGGGGTTCACACCAAAGAAAACTTTACTTGCATACACACGCTATTTCACTTCATATATACTTTGATTTTTCTGTACAGAAAATTTCTTTCATTCAGGTAACACAGGCAACAGAGGTAATGCAACGAGAGGAGGATCTTTTTAAACTAAATTTTGGAAACTGAACAAATTTGTGCTATTATCTCGTGGCTTCCGTATCGCCTACTAAAACAGTGCTATCGTGTGATTTGTATTTAGTGGGCGTATCTGTACGCACGTTGCGTAATTTACGTCACGTGTGTAGGCCTCTGCGTTGCGTATGCTGTCTCGCACTCGGTCAGAGACACGTATACACAGGCCGGATACTCCCGCAGTAACACAAATAACACGCTTCTATAAATGCAAACGATATTTAACTATAATCGTTTACTAAGCACCACACAGTATCTCCTGTATAACCTTTATAACTGGGTCAGGCTGCGTGCGTGTTTTACAATTACTCCCTTAAGTATTAATCTTACTTTTAACTAAATAGCAACAAATTTTCTCAGCACGTGATCAATGCTAATGGCAAACAGAAAGGTAGATATGTGAAAATACACAAAATGCAGGTCTAAATTAATCTACTAATCAATGCTTCCAATAGTATGATTCATATTGGATAGCTATCTTGCAGAACATACATTGATATAAACACACACACATAATTATAATATTATATCTATGTACTATTCACTGGTCTCCCGAGACCCATTCACTCCTCTAATTTGCATATGAATGTGCCTTTGATTGTCTGTGAAGGTGGCCTTTCACTGCCAGGAAAAAAAACTGTTGCACAGGTTAATTTGCATTTCAATGGCTTATCTTACAACAAGCAGAGTTTAACAGAATCGTGGAGGTAAAGAAGAAGAAGAAAAAAAACCTTTGTTTTATATCTGTGTGTCGTTCTTACATCAAATATTCATCTTACTATTAACTTTTTATTAAACCCCATCTGAATCTATTTGTAATTGTCTATGGCATGGGTTAAATAAATGCATTGGTAACTCATAAATGGTGATTTCTTTTTGACCAAGGATGGCTGATTATTCCTGAGCAGACTGAAAATCAGCTATTTAGAAAAGAATTGACCTTCCCAAAATGGCCGCTGCTCCTCCCCCTTCCACATCCATGAGGGTTACACAAAATGGAGGACAGACCATGCGGCTTCCTTTGTCACCAAAAAAATCACCATGCAAGCCCCTGAAGTTATTTTAGGCCTGAGTAAAAAAACAACAACACTATAGCAAGGCTTTTGCAGCAACTTTTAAATATACTTTTAAATCTACTTAAACAGATAAGCAATCCAATCTGAATCAAACACAATATGACTCATTTGAACCTTGTTTTGCAACAATATGGTCAGATATGCAGAGTACAGGTGTATGCGTGTGTTACATGTGTTGCGTGCGCAGTTGGCACCAAACAGAAATTAAAACAGATTTAAAAGACAATAGCTTAACGTTATTACCTTTCGGTTCCGGATCCCACCAGTATCCCTACAAACCAAGCGGAGCAGACGCTTATCTGATCAGCACTACTGTATCCCCAACCACCAAACGGCTAACAGGGGATACTACCTTCCCGCCCTTTGCTGATGGATAAAGTCTGCCTGGTTCCACTAGGTTGTGGATATGAGGAGGCCCGGATGAGTCCCCCAATTGACAATGTCGAATATTACCTTTAAACATAAAGCTATATTCTATTACGGACTAAGTACGCTATTGGCACACTGAGTACCGTAAGGGTACGCACTTAGCGTAGCAGACGCTAGGCCGTGGGCGCGAGACACGAGCGGCACAGACGCTCACAGAATGATATACAGTAAACCTTAAGTAATGAAACAGTGTAAGGATATGCTTATACTTTAAACCTTAGCAGCAAAGCACTATGCCTTTAAAACTTTAAGTAGCGCTGGTGATACAAAGTATCAGCAGTGCATACACCTTAACAATGCTTATACACCTTAAACAGGTTAAACCACTTTAAAGCCCTGGCAGGAAAGTGACAACACAGCACTGATTTGTATTTGAAAACCACATAGTTCTAAGGCCACTGTGGATAGATTCTAATAAAAGGTCAAACAATACATATCATACACTACAAACTAACATCAAAATCTAACACAATAACAGAGAATAACATGAGCAGTGGCGAACTAAATGGCTACAGAGAAATATACATACGTGGGAATGATTCGCAAGCGCGTCCTGGATCCAGCCCTCAGCCTTCAATGTGAAAACCTTGCAGAGAGAGTGAGTGACTGGACAGGCAATGGTGGTCTTTATATACACAGCATACAGTAACAATACAATGGTCCCTATAATTTCATGGTTCATTGGACACAGGAATGTGTCTCTGCATTATAACAAAAGGTCATAGGTGGGTTCGAACAGGTGGGCTGTGTCTCTCCCCAACTGCTGTAGTGGGTGGTATCCTCTGGATTTCCCCCGCATGGATAATGAACAGCAAATACAGTAAATGTCTATAAACTACTTTTGTACATAACTATACGCAGGAGCGAGCAATCTCTTCCTAACCAACACCGAAATGTTACCATTAAAATACTCTACAGCTGGATACTAGACACCACCGTTCAACCTTTATCTGACCCTTCCTATCATGCAAAGAGGAATCTCTCTGTCCAAGAACCGTTTAAACTAAACATACTTGCTGACATTGTTAAGGGGAATATTATCTATAAAACACACTATATGGGTTAAATATGCTATGATCGAGTCGCCCGCTACACGCTCACAAACCCTACCGTAAATGCGCATACCACGCGCCAAAGCGCACGGCCGTAGAAGCTCTTTTACGCAAAGTGCGAATATGCGCACGCACGGCAGGGCCCGTGCACGCGCAGCGGGCATGTGAATGGGGTTAGTACAAGGCAAGTGATTCATGATATTTTTTCGACTTTGACATGGGTTACTGCTACTACTTGCCAGTACCGACATTATGAGGTTGCAGGGGGGAGAGGAGCTTAGAACTAAAGTGCCACAGCCTGCATCAGAGAAAAGGATTCAACAATAAGTGACCAAAAATCTTCTTCTGTCCCTCTATGTAAGCAACATTTCAACCTTTTCCCCAAATAAACCTCCTGTGTGCTTTTCATATATATACATCAATGCTAACATTTAACTTTTCCCATTTATCTCCTTGTTTAGCACAGAGATCCTCCTTACAGACACCAACTTTTATCCAAGGAAGTTCTCTAAATTATTCTGGAGCCAGACTTTTCCTTAAGTCTGAGAACTGCACTTAATATGAGACATCTTAATTGACAGTATGGCTGCATGTTGATAAGCAGGTTGTGATTTTCTATAATTTATACAGTTACAGGTTTAATACACATACTGGAAAATGAGTGTAATATGATAGACCATCATGAAGACAATGATGAAACATCATCACTGCTGGCACAGCTACTCCTCTCCTTAGGGGACCCAGAATCAACATGCTTCTGGATCGTCGACTTCCTGACAGCAAGGAAACAGGTGGTGACAGCCGGGTCATTCATGTCTAGTGGGCACATGATCAGCACGGGGTCCCCTCAAGGATGTTTCCTCCCCCTTGCTCTTCTCTCTCTATACCAAATGACTGCACCTCAGCCGAGCAATCAGTAAAAATTATACAATTCGCAGACACCACTATCATCAGCTTAATCAAGGACAAAGACGAATCTGCATACAGACGCGAAGTGGAACGGCTAACGCAGTGGTGCGACAGGAACAACCTGAACCTAAATCCCCTCACAACAGTTGAGGTGGTGGTGTACTTCAGAAGGAAACCCAATAACATGCAACCACTCGTTAAAGCCGACAGCATGGTTTTGTGGGTCGACTCCTTCAAATTCCTAGGGTCAAAAATCTCAAATGGGGACCCAACATAAGCACTATCATAAAGAAGGCCCAGCAGCAGATTCTTTCTAAGGCAACTCAGGAAATTCAACATCCCGCAGAAGCTCCTGCTCATCTTCTACACAGCGATCAAAGAATCGGTCCTATGGTCCTCAATCACAGTCTGGTATGGAGCTGCCAATGAGAGTGACAGACGGAGGCTGCAAAGGGTGGTGAAGACAGCTGAAAAGATCGTTGGGGCTGACCTCCCTCCCGCCCAGGAATTATACCAGTAAAGGGTCAGGAAGCGATTGGAGAAAATCGTGGCAGATATGCAGCACCCAGGTCACAATCTGCTTGAACCGCTTCCATCAGGCAGATGCCACAGGTCCATTCCCGCGAAGTCGACCAGATCCATTAAAAGCTTCTTCCCACTAGCTGTCCACCAGCTGAACAATATATAAAGGGGGAAATTCAATTGTTTGAAAAGTCGGTTGGGTGTCTGTTTTTTCCTGTCTATTAGATTGAAAAATCAGTTGGGTGTCTGTTTTTTCCTGTCTATTAGATAGGAAAAAACAGACACCCGACTGATTTTTCAAACAATTGAATACCGCCCAAAAAGTCTAACATGTCTAATATGTTGAGTCTATTATACAGCTGATATGTGCAGTATGAATTAATACGTGTAATGTATGCTATGTTTTTCCCCCTTCTTATGCTATGTATTCCGCCTTCATATTGCTGCTTGGCAAAGCATTGTACCGCAAAAATTTTTTAGTGTGAGTACACCTGTCCAATAAAGCGGATTCTGATTCTGTTAAGTTACCTGCTCATGACAGCTGCAGCAGTCATATGACCACTGAATCTGGGTCACTTCTGTTGTTGCGTTGTCTTTTCTTTATCAGGGATCATAGGGTCCACAGGGGTTATAGTGGTGGATAAGAATCCGGGCACCAAACAGTTAAAGCTTTCAGCTGTCCCAGAATGCATGGCTCCTCTCCTCTATAACTCCGCCTCCATGCACAGGCAATCAGTTTTGAGTTGGTAGCTACAGAAAACAGGTCACCGTGACAGGGGGCTGCTGTGGCAGGCCCAAAGCTTTTTATATTTTTTACTATTGTGAGATTTTTTTTCTCAGGGCTGTCAGAGGTGGAAGTCAGTGTGACTTCAGTGCTCCAGCTCCAGCCCTGCCACTGGCGCTGAAACTCCCACTTGGCAAGAGCCTCAGACAGGAACTTGCAGCAAGGGACACGGTGCGGTGGCCATTTTCCCGAAGATTTTGCTAATGCGCATGTGCAATACTCCAGAAAAATGGCCGCCGTGCCATCTTTCCGGAGTTTTCAGCAGGCGCAATAGAGTTTGTTCCCCCTAGTGTTCAAACTCTATTACGCTGCCGAGAAGGGATGGCTCCGACGGGGGACTCCAGAGAGGTAAGTATTAAACAAATGGGTGCAGTGTGTGCGGGGTGGGCCCCCCTGGACCCTGGGGGCCCGTGTGCCTCGCACACACTGCACCTGTTATAGATACGCCAATGCCTGGGAGCTGTCTGCTGTCTCACTGGAGCAGCACAGCACTGCCGGTAAAAAAAAAACCATGCTCCTCAGTAACTCCTTGGCTCCCCCTCAAATCCTGCATCCGGGGCGCATGCCCCCATAGCCATTGCACGTCATGAGAGGCAAAAGTATCCAAGGCATAATGTCTAATGAATGTGTTTATGGAAGACCATGTGGCTGCCTTACATATCTGTTCTGCTAAAGCACCCTGTTGTGCTGCCCATGAAGGACCTACCTTACCTGTAGAGTGTGCAGAGACATTAGCCGGAGTAGGGAGATCTGCATGAGAATAAGAGAATAAGCTTCTGATATTACCATTCGGAGCCATCTCGTCAGCGTCTGTTTACTAGCAAGCAGGGCCGGCGCTAACCGCTCAGCAAGGGATGCAGTGCAGGTAGGCGCCGGCCTGGAGAGGCGCTGTTCCTGCTTCACATTCCTGCTTCTACACATGACTGCTCCTGTCAGCTACCGCTGCGCCTATCACACAGGCAGCGGCGCCGGCAGCAATGGGACATATTTTTTTAACAAAATCAATCCAGCGGTCACCCCTCTGCCCGCCTGCCCAACACTCCCTCCGTACGATAGCAGCAAGCTCCACACTGTGTTACGCCGCAGCGCCTCATCTCACGGCTGCAGCCGGCTGTCAGGAAGGACACCTTTGAAACGCGCTCTTGTGCTGCCATGCGCACACACGGGAGCCAGATTCGCGGCATACAGAGCGGGCGGTCATGGCTCTAAGTGCTGCGGAGCAGGTCAGGCTCTGGGCAGAGGGAGGGAATATGGGCAACCCTCCAGAAGTTTTGTGCTACTCGTCTGTTACCTCTCCAGTCTGTGGCGTCTGTGACCTCCAGCATGCACCATAATGAGGCAGTAGCAGCGGAATCATATGGATTCAGGGAGGTAAGGACACAACAAGGGACTCATTGGTAATCGTCAGGGGTGCAGGTCCCTGGCCCTCTTCTTACTGTGTCACCCCAACCCTCCATTTCTTCTGTGTTATGTTCCAGCCTTGTGTCTCTCTTGCCCCCCCAGTGTTCTATCACAGTCACTGTGTCACCCCCTCCCATGTCCTGTCACTGTGTCACCCCCCTCCCGTGTCCCATCACTGTGTCACCCCCCCGCGTGTTCCGTCATTGTCACCCGTCACTGTGTCACCCCCCGCGTGTCCCATCACTGTGTCACCCCCCTCCCGTGTCCCGTCACTGTGTCACCCCCCGCGTGTCCCGTCACTGTGTCACCCCCCGCGTGTCCCGTCACTGTGTCACCCCCCCGCGTGTCCCGTCACTGTGTCACCCCCCCGTGTGTCCCGTCACTGTGTCACCCCCCCGCGTGTCCCGTCACTGTGTCACCCCCCTTCCGTGTCCTGTCTGTGTCACCTCTCCCCGGTGTCCTGTCACTGTGTCACTCCCTCCCATGTCCTGTCACTGTGTCACACCCACGGTGTCCTGTCACTGTTTCTCCCCCATGTCCCATCACTGTGTCATCCCCCATGTCACATCACAGTGTCCCCGTCACTGTGTCACTCCCCCGTGTCCTGTTACTGTGTCACCCCCCGTGTCCCGTCCCATCTATACCACCCTCCCCCTTCCCCGTCTTCTGTCCCAGAATAATAACATGAATAAGTGGCAACTTGATTAAGGGGCATTATCATGTGGTTTAACATGAATACGGGGCGCAACGTGCATAACGGGCACCACCGTGTGATGTAACATTAATAAGGGCCACTACTTTGTGGTGTAATGTGACTAAGGGGCACTACTGTGTGGCATAATTTGAATTGGTAGTACTAATGAAAGCCACGGCCCTTTCTTGTGAGACTACACCCTTTTTTGTGTCCTGAAGTATGGGAGGGAAGGCGCAAATTTGTAGTTTGCAGGAGGGCGCCGAACACCCTAGCACCGGCCCTGCTAGCAAGCCATCCTCTTCTATGAAATCCGTAGAGAATGAAGAAAGAATCTGTTTTCCTGATGGCACTAGTACGATCTATGTAGATTCTTAAAGCTCGGACTACGTCCAGCGACGCTTCTCCCGCAGATAGTCCCGATACCTGAAAAGCTGGGACTACAATCTCTTCATTCAGGTGAAACTTTGAAACCACCTTTGGAAGATAACCAGATCTCGTTCTGAGAACTGCTCTGTCTGGAAAAAAACTTAGGAAAGGAGATTTACACAATAACGCTCCTAAATCTGACACCCTTCTGGCTGACGCCATTGCCAGTAGAAAAAGTACTTTAGCCGTTAACCATTTAAGATCTGCTCTCTTAAGTGGTTCAAACGGAGGACCCTGGAGGAATTTAAGAACTAAATTCAAATCCCAGGGAGCTGCAGGAGGAACAAACGGAGGTTGAATATGTACAACTCCCTGAAAGAAAGTACGTACATCCTGTAAATCAGCAATCTTTCGCTGAAACCATACAGTTAATGCTGATACTTGAACTCTCAAGGAAGCAACTTTCAAACCTTTATCCAATCCTGCTTGAAGGAAAGCCAAAATCCTGGATACTTTAAAAGATCTTGGATTCAATTTTTTTCCAGTACACCAATGAATATAGGCTTGCCATATTCTATGATACACACGAGCGGAAGAAGGCTTTCTTGCTCTAAGCATAGTTTGGATTACTTGTTTTGAAAATCTTCTAGCTTCTAAGATAAAGGTTTCAATAGCCACGCCGTCTAAGATAAACGATCCTGATGACTGTGGCAACAAGGACCCTGCATTAGCAGATCTGGACGTTGAGGGAGCAGTATTGGTGCTTCCACCGACATCCTCAGTAGATCTGTGTACCAATGCCTTCTTGGCCAAGCTGGAGCTATTAGAATTATGGCTCCCTTTGCTTGCTTTATTTTTCTCACTACTCTGGGTAACAGAGATATTGGAGGGAACAGATATGCCAGATGAAATTTCCATTCTACTGACAGTGCATCTACAAGGACCGCTCCGGGATCCTTTGTTCTCGATCCGTACCTCAGAACCTTGTTGTTTAGACGAGACGCCATGAGATCTTTCTCTGGTAGACCCCATCTGTTCACTATTGTCTGAAACACTTCTGGGTGTAATGCCCATTCGGTTTCCTGAATGGTGTGTCGACTGAGAAAATCCGCTTCCCAGTTCAATACACCTGGGACAAACACTGCTGACAATGCTGGAAGATGGAGTTCTGCCCATCTTAGAATGGGCGTTACTTCCTCCATCAATCTTTTGCTGTGAGTTCCTCATTGATGATTGAGGTACGCTACTGCTGTCGCATTGTCTGAGCGAATCTGGACCGGTCTTCCTTGCAGACTGTCCTTTGCCTGAACTAGAGCCAAGTAAATGGCCCTTATTTCCAACAGATTTATTGGCAGGCGACTTTCCCTTGCGGTCCATTTTCCCTGGAACCACAGGCTACCGAGTACCGCACCCCAGCCTTGCAGGCTGGCATCTGTTGTCAGGACTTGCCATTCTTTTATCCAAAAGGGTCTCCCCTTGTTTAAATGGTCTGTCCGTAGCCACCACGCTAGAGACCTTTTTACGTTTACTGGAAACTTTATCATCTGCTTTTTTATCGTCTGATGATTTCCGTTCCATTTGGTCAGAATAAGGTGCTGCAATGGTCTGGAGTGGAATTGCGCATATTCCACCATGTCGAAGGTTGATACCATCAGACCCAACAGTCGCATTGCTGCATGGACTGACATTGTCTGGGCGTGCAACGCTTCCTGAGCCATGACCTGCACCTTGACTATCTTTTTCTCTGGCAAGAGAACTTTCTGTAGGTCTGAATCCAATATGGCCCCCAAATGAACCATCCGCTGTGACGGATTCAGAGACGACTTTTCCCAATTTATGAGCCACCCGTGTCTCTGTAAACAAACTTGTCTGTTGAAGATGGCTCAAAAGTAAATCCTGCGAATGTGCTAGGATTAACAGGTCGTCGAGGTATGGGAATATTCTTATCCCCTGTTTGCGCAGACAAGCTGCCATAACCACCATAATTTTGGTAAACACCCTGGGTGCTGTTGCTAGCCCGAAGGGCAAAGCTTGGAACTGAAAATATTCCTGGAGGATTGCAAACCTGAGATAACACTGATGAGACAGTGCTATAGGCACATGTAGGTAAGCATCCCGTACATCCAGAGACACCATGTAATCTCCCGGTTCCATAGCCAACATTATGGAACGTAACGTCTCCATGTGGAACCTTGGGATCCAAATGTATTTGTTCAACATTTTCAGATTGAGAATTGGTCGATATGACCCATTTGGCTTCTGGATCAGAAATAGATTGGAGTAAAACCCCTGTCCCCTTTGTGAGGGAGGTACTGGGACAATCACACCTGACTGCAGTAATTTTTGGACTGCTGCTTGCAGGTCATTGGTCTTCGACTCTATACGAGACTGGCTGGTGCAAAAAAATCTTTGAGGAGGCTGCCTCCTGAAGGGGAACCCATACCCCTGAGATACCACCTTCTGCACCCAAGCATCTGTTGTTGACTGTTGCCATATGTGTGCAAAATGAAGGTGTGAGGCGGAGGCCCGTCTCTTCAGGCTGATGGTTTCTGTTCAGGCTTGGAAGCTGGCTTTTTACTAGCCCACTGCTTCCTACCCCTGGTTTTGAACTAGGGTTGCTTAGACTCCTCTTTAGCTTTCGCTTTGCTTTGCCAACGAAATGAGCGAAACTTTGAACCCTTAGACTTAGGGTTATAAGTAGCCGGAAATCTGACCTTCTTTGATTCAGCCTCTGATTCTAGGATATCAGACAATGGTTTCCCAAACAATATATTACCAATGAAAGGCAATGCTTCCAATTCTTTCTTGGATTCCGCATCTGCCTTCCAGGTACGTAGCCAAACTGCTCTGCGAGCGGCTACTGTCAAGGCTGAAGATTTAGAAGCAACTGTACCCATATCAATTGCTGCTTCTTCCAAGTATTGGGCAGATTGTCTTAAACGGCTTAAATGATACTCTTGCTCCCTAGTAGGAGAAGAGATGTTATTCTCTTGTTCCTCTATCCATTCGTCCATTGCTTTTGCTACCCAGGCCAAAGCCATAGCAGGTCTTACCACTGCTCCTACTAGAGAAAATAAATTTTTCAAGAAGCTATCTACCCTTCTGTCTGTGACATCATTTAGCGAGGTAGATGACAGTGGTAAAGCAGATTTATGCACAAGTCGCAGTACATGTGCATCTACTTTTGGAGGAACTTCTCTTTTCGAACAATCCGCAGCTGGAAATGGATAATAAGAATTCCATCTTTTCTGAATCTTATATTTCTTACTGGGCGTCGCCCAAGACTCATCCATCATTTCGTCTGCTCATCTGACGCTGGGAATTCAGTTTTAACTGATTTTGTTCGTTTAAACACAGGTGCTTTAGATTTTAACACTGTCTTAGCTGGCTCTTCCAAAGAGAGAACAGCCTTCACAGCATTAATAAGTTCAGCTACATCCTCTGAACTAAAACTCTGCGACTGATCATCATACGGAGTATTTGAATATACTGTATCATCATCTGTTGTATCATCTTGTGTAGTCTGCCACATAGACGCATCTGTCTTAGTCTTACCTGTCCCTTGGTTGCTTGTAGAGGCTACTGGAACCAAGCCGTAGGAAGGGAGCTGCATGTATGGGTTAATAGTGTAACCTAACCCTTGAGGTGGTGCTACCGGAGTTAACCTGTCCGCTATTGAAGATAAAGTCTTTGCGAACATATTCTGTGGTGGCTCTGTTGGTGGTTGAACCAACTCCTGTTTTTTACTTTGCTGAAAAACAAAACAGTTTGCACACAACCCCTCATAAGTGACCAATTGGTCCATACCAATTAACCCTGTCTTACAAGATAAGCATGTTAGGGATGTAGGAGTGCTTGATAAATTCTCCTCGTCACTTTTGCCGCTCACAGACATGGTGATAATCTGTTAATGACTACACAAATTGTGACTGAAAATCACCTATATTTGAGTATATAGAAGTGAGATCAATCTGACCACAGTGCACCTGAATTGAGGGTCAGAACAGGACTGACGTTACATAGAAAAGTCAGCACACATACTAGCAGTCAGTCACATGTTAAAGCATTAGACCTTGTCATATGAGAATACAACCCCCATAACAACTTACAAGTAAGTAGGAAAATTGTACTTCTGTTTCAACTGGTTCTTTTTCAACATAACATGCAGAAAACACAGTAATATACAGATCTCATATGCAATATGTACTAAAAATTAACAATTCATACTAACAAGTAGAGAGAATTTTTAGTACTGTATACCCTTCCTCTGTAGAGCGGGATACAGGGAGACTCACCACACTTCCATATCCAAGCAAAAGCACTCGTAAGACGCTGAGTGGATTCAGACGCTACTGATGTACACTAACGCTCCTGATAACTGATAACGGACACAGTCGCTCATTGACGGACACGGATGCTCAGCGACTTCCACGTGTATGCAGACGCTAAGGCCTGCGACTCGGTCTAGGCGGGATCTCTAGTGTATACAACCGCAGTGTCTAAGCTGCGACCAAGTACCCTCGTGGTAGCGTCTGAGACGGAAGTGAGGTCATTCAGTTCATGGACGGGAGACGCGCGGAAAGTGCTCATGAACTCGGAGGAGGGGCGGCCAGGAGAGCGCCTGAATCCCCCCGTTGACTTAAACCCTAAGGATCGCGGTCTCTACCTAGTCCTGGCGCCTATGATCCTTAGAGCGTAGCGCTGTCGCACTCGAGATGTTTGGCGCATCAACACACTGTTTGTAGTCTCCACCAATACAGTGTAGCTGTGTCCAGACCCCTCTAGTAAGAGGAAATCCATAGACTTACCTTCCCCCCATGCTCCGGCCACAGCCTGGTTACGTCTGCTGGACCTGCTAGAACATCCGACACAGACGCCCGTCGAGACAGCACTGTACTGCGAAGGTAAGCGTTGTTGCGACCCGGTGGGGAGTTGTTGGAGCGACTCTTTCCAGTATGCGTTTAAGACGCTGTTAAGAAAAGTTGCTCAAAAAAACATAGTAAGTCTATAAAAATAAAATAATAAAAGCTTCAGGCTGCTTTATCTACAGCAGCCCTGTGACCATGCGGCTTCCTGCCGCACCAAGCAAAAAACTGATCTGACTGAGTCAGTGGGCGGGATTATACGGGGAAGCCCTGATGCATCCTGGGAGGCCAGAAAGCTCGTGACCGTGTTGGTGCCATTTCCGCTGTCGCTCAACCATATCCCAATGTTATCCTGTGGACCCAGCCAGAGAAAAGTTCTGTTGCGACCTTTTTAGCGGTCGGATTGCCTCTCAGTGTTTTTTAGCGGTCTCCTCCCCCTTTTTTCCTTTACCCTGCTACAAATCAAATTATTAAATATGTAGTTAAGAATCCTCTCTGTTTCCTTTCTTCTCCTGTTCATGGGAATATACACAAATTGATTTTTATTTCCCAATTAAACACTAATTTTTCATGATTACAAATGTCTGATATACTAATATTAATAAAATACAAAAAAAATAGGATTTGAATTACCTACCGGTAAATCCTTTTCTCGTAGTCCATAAGGGATATTGAGGGAATCTAGTACGAAGGGGTATAGACTGGGTCCAAAGGAGCCAGTGCACTATAAATTTCTTCAACTGGGTGTGCTAGCCCTCTATGCCCCCTGCCACAGGCAGTTATAGGTAAAACAGTGCCTGAAGTAGAAAGGACATACTTCAGAGAGGGAACATAACAAGGACTGGTGAGATTTACACACCAGCACACCACAACATAAAACGACCAGTAACAAAACAGCAACAGCTGAAGAGGTAACCATATTTCTCTTACGTCCTAGAGGATGCTGGGGACTCTGTAAGGACCATGGGGTATAGACGGGCTCCGCAGGAGACATGGGCACCTAAAAAGAACTTTGACTATGGGTGTGCACTGGCTCCTCCCTCTATGCCCCTCCTCCAGACCTCAGTTAGATTCTGTGCCCAGAGGAGAATGGGTGCACTGCAGAGAGCTCTCCTGAGTTTTCTGTAGAAAAAGAATTTTGTTAGGTTTTTTATTTTCAGGGAGTCCTGTTGGCAACAGGCTCCCTGCATCATGGGACTGAGGGGAGAGAAGCAGACCTACTTAACCGATAGGCTCTGCTTCTTAGGCTACTGGACACCATTAGCTCCAGAGGGAGTCGGAACACAGGTCTCACCCTGGGGTTCGTCCCGGAGCCGCGCCGCCATCCTCCTCACAGATGCCGGAAGATAGAAGCCGGGTTAGTATGAGAAGATAGAAGACTTCTCAGGCGGCAGAAGACTTCAGAATGGGTGCAGGGCGCAGGGGGGGGCGCCCAGGGCAGCAGTAATCCTCAATTTTGGGCACAGTAGAGTATGATTAGGCTGCGGAGGCAGTAAATCACAGATCCCCCGCCATTTTATTACAATTGCACTGGAACCGAAGCCCGCCATTGGGGGGGCGGAGCTTGATCCTCAGCACTAACCAGCGCCATTTTCTCCACAGAAGCTGCATGAGAACGCTGGCTCCCCGGTCTCTCCCCTGCTGAACACTTCACAGGCTGGAAAAAGAAGGAGGGGGGCACATTGGTAACGCAGTGAGTGGGAATTTGGATAGTATATATAAAAAAGCGCTATCTGGTCAATTTTTTCCAGTGTTATTTAGGCGCTGGGTGTGTGCTGGCATACTCTCAAGGCCTTAACGCGCCTGTCCAAGAAAGTGGCGCTACCGTCTCCAGACACAGCGGCCCTCAAGGCTCCTGCGGATCGCAGGCAGGAGACTACTTTAAAGTCTATTTATTCGCATACTGGAGCTGTGCTAAGACCGACAATTGCGTCGGCATGGGTATGTAGCGCAATTTCAGCATGGACAGATGATCTGACGGCTGAATTTGATACCATGGATAGAGATACTGTATTGTTAATTCTAGCCCATATTAAAGATGCAGTCTTATTTATGAGAGATGCTCAAAGGGATATTGGATTGCTGGCTTCCAGAGCCAATGCCATGTCTATCTCAGCGAGACGATCCTTATGGACTCGCCAATGGACGGGTGATGCGGATTCAAAAAAGCATATGGAAGTCCTACCCTATAAGGGAGACGTATTGTTTGGGGATGGGCTGACGGACCTGGTTTCCACAGCTACCGCAGGTAAATCAAATTTTTTACCATTTATTCCCCAACAGCAAAAGAAAATACCACCGTATCAGATGCAGTCCTTTCGGTCGCAAAAGTCCAGATGAGGTCGGGGGACCTCCTTCCTTGCCAAAGGTAAGGCTAGAGGGAAAAGGGCACCCGCTTCGGCCGGAACAAAAGTCCTCCCCGGCTACTACAAAACCCTCAGCATGACGCTGGGGCTCCCCTGCGGGAGTCCGCACCGGTGGGGGCACGTCTTCGACTTTTCAGCCAGGCCTGGGTCAGCTCAGACCTGAATCCTTGGGTGTTGGAAATAGTTTCCCAGGGTTACAAACTGGAATTCAAAGAGGTGCCCCCGCGCCGATTTTTCAAGTCGGCATTACCAGCTTCTACACCAGAACGGAATGTAGTGTTAGCTGCAATTAAAACGCTGTGTCTACAGCAAGTAATTATGGGAAGAGGCTACTACTCAACCCTCTTTGTGGTCCCGAAACCGGACGGTTCGGTAAGACCTATTTTGAATCTAAAATCCCTAAACCTGTACATGAAAGATTCAAATTCAAGATGGAATCGCTCAGGGCGATTATAGCCAGTATGGAGGAGGGGGAGTTTATGGTGTCACTGGACGTAAAGGATGCGTACCTTCATGTCCCCATATATCCCTCCCGTCAGGAGTACCTGAGATTCGCTGTACAGGATTGTCATTACCAATTTCAGACGTTGCCGTTTGGGCTTTCCACGGCCCCAAGGATTTTCACCAAGATAATGGCGGAAATGATGGTGGTCCTGCGCAAGCATGGAGTCACAATTATCCCATACTTGGACGATCTCCTGATAAAGGCGAGATCAAGAGAGAAATTGCTGAGCAGTGTAACGCTCTCTCTGAGAGTGCTCCAGCAACACGGTTGGATTCTGAATCTACCGAAGTCACAGTTGATTCCGACAACTCGACTAGCGTTCCTAGGTATGATATTAGATACGGAACAAATGAAGGTTTTTCTCCCGTTGGAAAAAGCCCAGGACATCCAGAACATGGTCAGAGACCTGCTAAAACCGAAAAGGGTGTCAGTTCATCAATGCACTCGAGTTCTGGGAAAAATGGTGGCGGCCTACGAGGCCATCCCCTTCGGCAGGTTACATGCGCGGACGTTTCAATGGAATCTTCTGGACAAATGGTCCGGGTCGCATCTACACTTACATCGGAAAATAACTCTGTCCCCAGGGGCCAGGGTGTCTCTAATATGGTGGCTGCAAAGTGCTCACCTACTGGAGGGTCGCAGGTTCGGAATTCAGGACTGGATCCTGGTAACCACGGACGCGAGCCTGAGGATGGGGAGCAGTCACCCAAGGAAGAAATTTTCAGGGACTGTGGTCAGACCAGGAGTCCTGTCTACACATCAATGTGTTGGACCTCAGGGCCATATACAACGGCCTTCGACAAGCGGAGAGTCTTCTTCGAAACCTACCAGTTCTGATTCAATCGGACAATGTCACAGCAGTGGCTCATGTGAACCGCCAAGGCGGGACAAGAAGCAGAGTCGCGATAGCGGAAGCCACAAGGATTCTTCGCTGGGCGGAAAATCACGTAAGCGCTCTGTCGGCTGTCTTCATTCCGGGAGTGGACAACTGGGAAGCAGACTTCCTCAGCAGACACGATCTCCATCCAGGAGAGTGGGGACTTCATCAAGAAGTCTTTGCAGACATAACACGTCTTTGGGGAATTCCTCAAATAGACATGATGGCGTCACGCCTCAACAAAAAGCTTCGGAAGTATTGTGCCAGGTCTCGGGACCCTCATGCAGTAGCGGTAGACGCCCTGGTAACGCCGTGGGTGTTCCACTCGGTCTACGTGTTTCCTCCTCTTCCTCTCATCACAAAAGTGTTGAGGATCATAAGGCGAAGAAGAGTACAGACGATACTCGTTGTTCCAGACTGGCCTCGAAGGGTCTGGTACTCAGATCTTCAAGAGATGCTCACAGGAGATCCCTGGCCTCTCCCTCTGAGGGAGGACCTGTTGCAACAGGGGCCCTGTATATTCCAAGACTTACCGCGGTTACGTTTGACGGCATGGCGGTTGAACGCCGAATACTAGCGGAAAAGGGGATTCCGGAGGAGGTCATCCCTACTTTAATAAAGGCTAGGAAGGAGGTGACGGTGAAACATTATCACCGTATCTGGCGAAAGTATGTGTCTTGGTGTGAAACCAAGAACGCGCCTGCGGAAGATTTTCATTTGGGGCGTTTTCTCCACTTCCTGCAGACAGGAGTGGATATGGGCCTGAAATTAGGTTCTGTTAAGGTACAGATTTCGGCCCTTTCGATTTTCTTTCAGAAGGAATTGACTTCTCTTCCAGAAGTCCAGACGTTTGTAAAGGGAGTGCTGCACATCCAGCCTCCTTATGTACCTCCAGTGGCACCGTGGGACCTGAACGTGGTGTTGCAGTTCCTAAAATCACACTGGTTTGAACCACTTAACAAGGTTGAGTTGAAATTTCTTACCTGGAAGGTGGTCATGTTGTTGGCCTTGGCATCGGCAAGGCGAGTGTCAGAATTGGGGGCCTTGTCACACAAGAGCCCCTACTTGATTTTTCATGTGGATAGAGCGGAATTGAGGACACGCCCTCAATTTTTGCCTAAGGTGGTTTCTGCATTCCATCTGAACCAACCTATCGTGGTGCCTGTGGCTACGAGTGACTTGGAGGATTCCAGGTCCCTGGACGTAGTCAGGGCTTTGAAGATTTATGTAGCCAGAACGGCTAGAATTAGGAAAACAGAAGCACTGTTTGTCCTGTATGCTGCTAATAAGATTGGCGCACCTGCTTTGAAGCAGACTATTTCTCGCTGGATCTGTAATACGATTCAGCAGGCTCATTCTACGGCTGGATTGCCGGTTCCAAATTCGGTTAAAGCCCATTCCACTAGGAAGGTGGGCTCTTCTTGGGCGGCTGCCCGAGGCGTCTCGGCATTACAGCTTTGCCGTGCGGCGACTTGGTCGGGGTCAAACACCTTTGCTAAATTCTACAAGTTTGATACCCTGGCTGACGAGGACCTAGCTTTTGCTCAGTCGGTGCTGCAGAGTCATTCGCACTCTCCCGCTCGATTGGGAGCTTTGGTATAAACCCCATGGTCCTTACGGAGTCCCCAGCATCCTCTAGGACGTAAAAGAAAATAAGATTTTAAACCTACCGGTAAATCTATTTCTCCTAGTCCGTAGAGGATGCTGGGCGCCCGTTCCAGTGCAGAAACTCTGCAAGACTTGTATATAGTTGTTGCTTACATAAGGGTTATGTTACAGTTGGAGTCGGTCTTGGACCGTCACTGTTGTTGTTCATACGGTTAACTGGTTATGTATGTTCCAGGTTACATGGTATGATTGGTGTGGGCTGGTATGAATCTTGCCCTTGGATTTTTAAATCCTGCCTTGTATTGTCCATCTCCTCTGGGCACAGTTCTCTAACTGAGGTCTGGAGGAGGGGCATAGAGGGAGGAGCCAGTGCACATCCATAGGAAAAGTTCTTTTTAGGTGTCCATGTCTCCTGCGGAGCCCGTCTATACCCAATGGTCCTTACGGAGCATCCTCTATGGACTAGGAGAAATAGATTTACCAGTAGGTTTAAAATCTTATTTTAAGAGAACCTGCAGAAAAGTCAACGCACTGAGGCAGGCGCCCAATATCCCTTATGGAGTACGAGAAAAGGATTTGCCAGTAGGTAATTAAAATTTTCGCTAGCATCCATAAGTGATATTGGTTGTAATTCAGAGTTGATCGCAGCAGCAAATTTGTTAGCAGTTGGGCAAAACCATGGGGGTCATTCCGAGTTGTTCGTTCGTTATTTTTTTTCCGCAACGGAGCGATTAGTCGCGAATGCGAATGCGCAATGTCCGCAGTGCGACTGCGCCAAGTAAATTTGCGATGCAGTTAGGAATTTTACTCACGGTTTTTTTCTTCGTTCTGGTGATCGTAATGTGATTGACAGGAAGTGGGTGTTTCTGGGCGGAAACAGGCCGTTTTATGGGTGTGTGCGAAAAAACGCTACCGTTTCTGGGAAAAACGCGGGAGTGGCTGAAGAAACGGAGGAGTGTCTGGGCGAACGCTGGGTGTGTTTGTGACGTCAAACCAGGAACGACAAGCACTGAACTGATCGCAGATGCCGAGTAAGTTTGAAGCTACTCAGAAACTGCTAAGAGGTGTGTAATCGCAATTTTGAGAATCTTTCGTTCGCAATTTTACTATGCTAAAATTCACTCCCAGTAGGCGGCGGCTTAGCGTGTGCAAAGCTGCTAAAAGCAGCTTGCGAGCGAACAACTCGGAATGAGGGCCCATGTGCACTGCAGTTGTGGCAGATATAACATTTGCAGAGAGAGTTAGATTTGGGTGGGTTATATTGTTTCTGCGCAGGGTAAATACTGGCTGCTTTATTTTTACACTGTAATTTAGATTTCAGTTTGAACACACCCCACCCAAATCTAACTCTCTCTGCACGTTACATCTGCCCCCTGCAGTGCACATGGTTTTGCCCAACTGCTAACAAATTTGCTGCTGCGATCAACTCTGAATTAGGCCCATTGGGGGAATCTAGTACAATGGGGACGTCCCAATGCTTCCAGAAAGGGCGGGAATGTGCGGAGACGTCTGCAGCACCACCTGCCCAAACTGGAAATTCTCTTTGGCCAGGGTTTGAAACCTGTAAAACTTTACAAAAGTGTTCTTCCCCGACCAGGTAGCAGCTCTGCATAGTTGCAAGGCTGAGACTCCACGGGCAACCACCCAGAAAGAGCCCACCGATCTTGTAGAGTGGGCCTTCAGAGACTTATGAACAGGTAAGGCTGCCACCACATAGGCCTGTTGGATAGTAAGTCTAAGCCAGGCATGTCCAAACTGCGGCCCTCCAGCTGTTGTGAAACTACATATCCCAGCATGCCCTGACACATTTTTGCTGTTGGAGAATGCTAAAGCTATGTCAGGGCATGCTGGGATGTGTAGTTTCTCAACAGCTGGAGGGCCGCAGTTTGGACATGCCTGGTCTAAGCCAATGAGCAATGGACTGCTTTGAAGCAGGGCAACCCTTTTTCTGTGCATCATATAGCATGAACAAGGAATCCGTCTTTCTGATTCGAGTCGTTCTCTTGACATAGATCTTCGGGATACGGTCGTTAGGTTGACACAGCTTAGGTCGACAGTCATTAGGTTGACCACTGGAGTTCAACATGGTCAATAGGTCAACATGTACTAGGTTGACAGGTCAAAAGGTCGACATGAGTTTTTCACATTTTTTGGACTTTTTCATACTTGACGATCCACGTGGGCTACAATTGGGAACGGTAACCTGTGCCGAGTGCAGCGGTAGTGGAGCGAGGCACCTTGCCAGAAGCTTGCGAGCCATGCGAGAGGACACGGTTCACTAATTGGGGTTCCCGTCACTTTACGACAAAAACACCAAAAAAAGTCCAAAAAAACATGTTGACCTTTTGACCTGTCAACCTAGTACAGGTCGACCTAATGACCATGTCGACCTATTGCCCCTGTCGACCTAATGCATGTTGACCTTCCATGGTCAACCTAATGACTGTCGACTTAAGATCTTCAAGACTCGCACAGCATCCAATACCTCCAGAGGAGCAGAAGTTTATGAACTTGACGGAACCACAATAGGTTCATTCAAGTGGAACGCAGAGACAACCTTCGTCAGGAACTGCTGCCTACTCCTGAGCTCCTCTCTGTCCTCATAAAAGACCAAGTAAGAGAGGGCGTGGCCTGACGGGCAAACTAACAAGACATGCCTGCCTTGAGCTCCTGGGCTCTGCTCACCCAATTCTGCCTTTCCCAAACCCCTGCCAAGATGGAGCGTCTCCCTCACCTGTTGCTGTCCTCCTGGGGAACCAAGCAGCCATTGGGGATCGAGTCTGTGGAGCCGGAGGGGCCCCTGCAGGTTGCGCCCTCTCTCCGCGTGTTGAGCCGGGGACTCAATTCTCCAGTGAACCCAGAAGAAGTGACCGCTGGCGGGTGAGTGCGAAAGACCACGGCTCCACCCCGCTGCACATCCACCGGAAGTTTGGGGCTTTGTAGCGTGCTGTGACTCCTGCAGCTCCTTCTGCCCTCCAGTCTGTTTACAGGTGGACCCCAGCGCCTTTGACTCAGCACAGTTTGGGTAGCTTCCTTGCATAATAGCACCCTCCCATCCTCACATGCCTTCTATAAATAGCATAGTGTGTTGGGTAACTATTACGGGAATGCTACTCCAGGGCCCCCAGTTGTTATTTCTCTATAGCCCAGTTCCTGGCACCCAAAAAGCTACCGGGGACCCCCTATCTGATCCTCCATTATCCCCGCCACCTCTCTGTGCATGGTGTCGCAGCTCTCAAAATCGGGGATCACCTCCTGCGTCCCTGAGGATTGAGACCCATACACTCCTTGAATGCCGGGACTTTGGAGGTGTGGTCTGGCTGACATACATACACAGCGTCCCTCTACCTCGCTCTCACAGCCAAGCCATTGCCAGAGGCTTTAAGTTTGGGATGCATCATCTCTTTCCAGCTACTTCAGCCTCCTAAACACTGCTACGTGGACTTAGCCCCGCTTGCCGCCTCCTGGGCAATGCTGGAGTGATTTCGGCGCGCTGAGACCTGTGCGGTTGTAGTTGCCACACGAGCCCAACCTCCATCCCCCTTAGAGGTGCCTCCGAACTGTTCTCTCTCTGATCCAAGGCTACTCTCAACTCCCCATGTCCCCTACCCCCACGAGTGGAAGTCACTCTATTTATCAGGAAAAAAAAACATATAAATAGTGTGCAATAAACAAACAAAGCAGCCCGTATTTAGGGTTTACAGAGGTCTCTCAAACATTGACCCCCAAATACAATATGTGGAAAGAAATGAAACCTAATAGAGTGGCGCTATATTTGAACCATGTGGGGGGAAGGATAATCACCCTTTAAGATTGTCCTCAATAAAGATCTTCTCTCATTGAAAATGGAGATCCTTGCAATTTGTTGTTGGTTTTCTTCTTTAAACTCTAATTGGTCATAAGATCTGATAAAACACAAAAAAAGACAATGCCCACTTTGCCTTGAAGCTCAGTTTAAAGCAAGGTGTAGTGGATGCACAGAAAACAAATGATCGTGCAGTATTTCAATATAACAAGAAAGGGTTTTTATTGCTAAACCATTACACTCACAATAGGAAAGTGTATACAGGCATATGTATCATTCCATCACCAGGCAGTCTCAGGATCCAGGCAATCAGCCTATAAACTTGTGCCAGTGTCATCGGTAATAGCAGTGGACTCCTACTAGCTGTGTCCCCCGAGCATACCACTCCTGTCGCTACTAACACGCTCTCCGCATTTGGCCTCCCCTGAATCTATGCCCTACTAATTTCTGAGTGTCGCCTCCCAAGCTTCTTCCTCTTAGCAAGAAAGCTTCTCTCTGCAGTACCACTGGAACAACTTCACCAACCTCAGCCATGAGCAAATCTCAACCTAAGAATAAAAAAGGGAATCAAGCTGATATCACACACCACTTTAATAAGCCAGATAAACCGGGCTCCTTTAACTCCAGACCAACCTCTATCCGTCAACCTGCTGGCCCCGACATGGATCAGTACAAAGCACCGGCCACCAGGAAAGATATCTCGGACCTTAAGACTCTTCTGGTGTCTCTCAACATCGCTCTCCCTACCGAACTCCATAAAGTGGCGGGTGAACTAAAATAGACATCTCCGCTCTCGATAAGTGCACCACAGCGCTGGAGACCACCTCCTCCCAATACTCCTCCTTTCGATCTGAAACATTCAAAGACCTGGAGTACCTCAGCCGCGAACTCGACTTCCTGAAAGAAAAGAATGAGGATTTGGAGAATAGGGAGTGCACAACAACATCCACGTCAGGAACATCCCTGAGTCTGTGGTTCCTGCTAATCTCTCCTCCTACCTTACTCGCTTCTTTATCTCACTGGTACCATCCCTTTCTACTTTGGATATGGGCAACGAACGCGCGCATCGCGCCCTACACCCCAAACCTAAGGACTCTGAGCCATATAGGGATGTGGTTCTCAGTTTCCTGTCCTTTCGCATCAAAGAACAAATCCTATCAGCCAGTCGTAATTCTCCCCCCCCCATGCTCTTCAAAGGCACGAAACTCCAGATCTTTCAGGACTTAACACCCCTTACTATAGTCAAACATAGGAATCTTCAGGACATTACACCGACTCTTCGAGAACATGGCTATAAATATCATTGGGGTTTTCCTTTTCGCCTTCTGGTGGATGTCAATGGTCGCCAACAGGTTGTGCACACCCCAGATGAAGGTATAGGACTACTCCAGAAACTGGATCTGTGCCCTGCCTCCTCTTCTTCAGCTGCAATGGGCACTGATGTCACCTGATCAGACCTCGCACCATTTATTATTCTATGTCCCTGCCCTCTTTTATATAGTGGCCCCCTACCGGTCATACTATTAACAGGTCTATTGTTATGATTTTTTTTTAGCACTGCTATATTTTTGGAATTCTGAGGTATTGTATCTTATATGTTCCTGTTGTGACTGCAATTTACTGTTTTTTTACTGTCTCTGTGTCTTATCTTGCCATTTGACGATGTCACTTAGGGCTCGGGACGAATTTTCTCAGCCTACCTTCCCCCTACCACCACCAGGCCACGCCCCTCCTATCTTTAGGGTGTTCCCATACAGTCTCTTATAGACTTTCTCCCTAGTGTCCCCTTCTGGGGTTTATTTTATCTTTCCTCGCTCCCTACCCAGAGCATCCCCGTTTTTTCTGGGTGCTCTACATTTGTGGCTGATATCCCTCTTTGGGAAGTCTATAACCACATTTTGTTTTATTTTGTTCCTGTATTTCTCTTTTTTTTCTTCTCCCCCCTTCCTCTCTCCACCCTCTTTTTTATACTGATTGATTCACTCCGAGATGATAACAGCCGTTTCCTCATACTAAAGGGTCAAGTTAACGGGAAAGATATTACATTGGCTTCGATTTACGCTTCCAACACGGGTCAATCTGCAGTTTTTCACAGTTTTTTTCTAGAACTAGACAATTTTCGCCAAGGGAAGGTTATACTGGGAGGTGATTTTAATACTATCCTTTCCCACACCCTCGATCGCTCCGGTAATGCCCACCTTCCCTCCTGCCCTGCTAACTCCAAGACCTTAGGGAGACAAATTGTCAAGGCTGGCCTGTTTGACACTTAGAGGGTTCTCTATTCCACAGTCAGGGGACTATACCTATTACTCCCGCCCTCATGATTTCTATTTGAGAATAGATATGCTCCTTTGTAGTGCTTCTTTGACCGCTTCCCTTATTGATTCGACCATTTATCCCACTCCCTGGTCAGACCACTCTGCTGTGGTACTCCACCTAGACCTAATGTCCCCAAACACGGGAGGGCATTTCTGGAGGCTTAATGAAGCACTCCTGAGACTCCCAGACTTCCATGACCTCTAAACTATCTGAATACTTTGAGACTAACACTACTCCCGACATTTCCCTGAGCACCATGTGGGAAGCCCATAAAGCAGTGATCAGAGGGGAAATTATTTGCTACGCTTCTCACCGTAAAAAGACCCAACTAGCCACCATCTCCACCCTGTCGGCCCAAATCCAACAATTGGAAGCAGTCCATAAACGCACCCACTCTGTTGCGATATTGAAACAGCTTTATAAGGCGAGAGGTGAGTTACGTAACATCCTAGCAGAAAAAAACCCTACGCTGGTTAGGTCAAAAATTTTACGATAAGGGTAATAAATCAGACACCCTACTAGCTAACAAACTGAAGGCTAAACATGCTGCACAAGCCATAGTCTCCCTGAAAGATAAAACTGATACACTCTCTTATGACCCTAGCACTATCACCAGACCCCAAGGAATACTATGAAACTTTATACAACCTCCTCTCACCCCCTGACCCTCCTGCATTCTCACAACATTGTAAAGAATATCTTGCCTCTTGTTCCCTTCCAGCCCTTAGTCCTCATAACCTACTTGGTCTCAGCTGGGATATTTCGGAGGAGGACGTCGCGCAGGTCCTTAAATCCCAGAAACCATCTAAAGCCCCCGGCCCAAATGGTCTTCCCATGAGTTATTACAAATCCTTTGCCGCCCTCTTAGTTCCCCATCTTGCCAAACTGTTCAACTCCATACTAGCTGGATCCTATTTACGCCCTGAATCCACAAAATCCAAAATTATAGTCATCCCTAAACCGAACAAAGATCACACTCTCTGTTCTAGTTACAGGCCCATTTCTCTCCTGAACACTGACCTCAAACTGTTCCTAGCCAACAGACTTAACACAATCTTACCAACCCTTATTGACCCAGATCAAGTGGGCTTTATCCCCCATCACCAAGAGCTCGATAATACCCGTAGAACCATCAATCTGATCCTTCGGTAATCCTGGCGATGGATGCCGAAAAGGCATTTGACCGCGTTTCTTGGCCATTCTTATTCCATACCCTTGAAGCTTTCGGATTCGGTGACCGTTTTCTCCATACTGTCCGGACTTTATATCATAACTGCTCCTCAGTGGTCACGTCCAACGGTGTCTGCTCAGCGAGCTTCAAATTGGGTAATGGCACTAGGCAGGGATGCCCCCTCTCGCCTTTGCTCTTGGCACTCTGTATTGAACCGCCAGTTGCATGAATTAGAATCAACAGTGGCATCTCTGGTGTCTCCCTGAGCGACCAGCACTACAAAATATCACTATTTGCAGACAACGTTCTTTTTACGTTGACTGACCCTCCGGTCTCCCTTTCTCCCCTGATGCAAGAACTGACACAGTTCGGTACCCTTTCAGGTTACAAAATCAACTAAAGGAAATCCGAGGCGCAGTCTCTACATATCGCACGTCAAATATGATCGAGTTTAGAATCCACTTATAATTTTCAATGGCGAACCAACCAGATTCGGTACCTTGGTATAAAATGTCACCAAGCAATACTCCAACCTATATCGAGCCCATTACACCCGCTTCTCAGAAGGCTTCAACAAGACATATCGACTTGGAAATCACTGTACATCTCCTGGATTGGAAGGCTCAATGCAGTAATAATGAATGCTCTTCCAAAATTATTATATTTATTCCAAATGCTTCCGATTCGGGTCCCCACACATGTCCTACAATCCCTACAAGCTCTATTGGGGAGATTCACTTGGGCAGGCAAAAACCGAGATTGAGGCATCTAGTATTGTCCAACTCGACTGATAATGGTGGCCTAGGCCTTCCCCTACTACAAAACTACTACTATGCCACACAACTGAGCCACATTATTTCTTGGCATCCCCCCCCCCCCCCCCCCCCCCCCCCCCCCCGGTCTAAAAAAGTGAGTCAACATTGAAAGTTCATTAACGCCTGATCACAATCTAGACCAGGCATTCCCAACCACGGTCCTCAAGGCACACCAACAGTGCAGGTTTTAGTGATATCCAGGCTGCAGCACAGATGGTTAAATCAAAATAACTGAGGTACTAATTAAGTCACCTGTGCTGAAGCCTGGATATCACTAAAACCTGCACTGTTAGTGTGCCTTGAGGACCGTGGTTGGGAATGCCTGATCTAGACTCTCTCCCATGTTTGCCCCGTATTCACAGACCAGCTTCAGCATATTCTCACCCCTCTATCCACTTCACCCTGACAACATGAGACACAATCAACAAAAGCTTTTCCCTCGCGACTTATCCTTCCCCCTCTAACATATCTTTGGAGACATCCCTTATTCCCGCCGGGATTCTCGGATAATTGGGCTTCCCCCTGGCTTTCAGCCAGAATCACTCGTTTTATGCACATTGTCTGACAAACAGCTCCATCCACATTTGCAAATTTTCAGGAACGCTATAATCTTTCTGCTGCCCTGCGCTCCCCTTATCTGCAGATCCACCATTTTGTTCACACCCACTGCCAATCCAGAACCCTCCGCCAACCCTCGCTCTTTGAACGTCAATGCCTACACTCGGTAGGTTGCAGAAGTACTATTTCAGTGCTATACTACTCTATTCTGTTCCCCAAGTCCCCTCACAAAGAACCTTTCGAAATAACCTGGGAACATGACCTTGGGAATGGATACAACGACAACGAGGAATGGTCACACATCTGACAACGCATCGCTAAAGCCTCCATTAATGTCAGCATTATGGAAACGGCCTATGAAGTATACACCCGTTGGTACTTAACCCCCAATAAACTTCATTGCATATACCCACAGTCCTCAGCTCAATGTTGGCGAGGCTGCGGGCATGGTAGGCACCATTTTCCATATCTGGTAGGAATGCCCTATAATCCAACAGTTCTGGAACACGGTGGTGGCCTTTATGTCTTCTGTCACCTCCTGTTCTGTGCCAATGAACCCAGCGATATTCCTTCCCCACTTACTTACTATGGAAATCTCCCACACCTCCGACCAAGAACACTCTAATAGATTGTGGTACATTTCCTCCATGAAATATATAATCTCCCTTCTCAACAATACTGTATCCGTGTACCATCAGGTCTGGAACCCATGGTACTCCTTTCATTCATCTCCTCTGCCAGGAAAAAAAGACCAAGGCCCTCATTCCGAGTTGTTCGCTCGCTAGCTGCTTTTAGCAGCCGTGCAAACGCTGAGCCGCCGCCCTCTGGGAGTGTATTTTAGCTTAGCAGAAGTGCAAATGAAAGGATCGCACAGCGGCTACAAAATAACTTTGTGCAGCTTCAGAGTAGCTCCAGACCTACTCCTAGCTTGTGATCACTGCAGACTATTTAGTTCCTATTTTGACGTCACGAACACACCCTGCGTTCGGCTAGCCACGCCTGCGTTTGTATGTGACACGCCTGCTTTTTTTCACACTCTCCCCGAAAACGGCCAGTAACCGCCCAGAAACACCCACTTCCTGGCAATCACTCTGCGGCCAGCAGTGCGACTGAAAAGCATCGCTAGACCTTGTGTGAAACTGCAATGACCGTTGTGAAAGTACATTGCTCCGCATGCGCATGCGCAGAATTGCAGTTTTTTTGCCTAATCGCTGCACAGCGACCGAAAGCAGCTAGCGAACAACTCGGAATGACCACCCAAGTAAGGGCTTTTACATGATAAGGCCCCAAATTCTGAGACATGTCTAGCAGAAGCCAGGGCCAATAACATCACCATCTTCCACGTGAGGTACTTGTCTTCTACTGTCATCAGAGGTTCAAACCAGGAGGACTGTAGAAATTTCAACACTACATCCAAATCCCAGGGTGCAGTAGGCGGCACAAAGGGAGGTTGTATGTGGAGTACCCCTTGTAAGAAGGTCTGAACTTCTGGCAACACAGCCAATTTCTTCTGAGGGCTGAAATCTGGACCTTAATGGAACCCAGACGTAAGCCCTTATCCACACAAGCTTGCAGGAAATGGAGGAAATGTCCCAAGTGAAACTCCGCAGGCGGATAAGTGCGTTCCTCGCACCAGGAGACATATCTCTTCCAGATATGATAGTGTTTTGACGTCACAGGTTTCCTGGCCTGAACCATGGTAGCAATAACCTGTTTGGAAAGGCCCTTGTGAGCTAGGATGTTCCGCTTAACCGCCAAGCCATCAGATGAAGCTGCCGTAAGTACGGGTAGACGAACGGTCCTTGTTGAAGAAGATCTGTTCTCAGTAGCAGTGCCAAGGGTCTTTGATAGACATGTGCAGAAGATTTGCATACCATGCCCTCCGAGGCAATTCCGGGGCAATAAAAATTGCCTGCAATCTTTGAGTCCGGATTCGCTTGCGTACCCTTGGGAGCAATGGAATCAGAGGAAACAGGTAGACCAGCCCATAAGGCCAAGGCGACGTCAGTGCATCTACTGCCCTTGCCTGAGAGTCCCTGGTTCGATGAGTCGAGAGCAATACCAGCGAAGCTTCTTGTTGACTCGAGAAGCCATCATGTCTATCTGTGGGCAGCCCCACCGGTCGATGATTTGCTGAAACACCTGATTGTGAAGCCCCCACTCTCCCGGGTGGAGATCGTGACGACTCAGGAAGTCCTCTTCCCAGTTGTCTACTCCCGGAATGAAGATTGCGGACATTGCATTTCTTTCTGCCCAAAGGAGTATCCTTGACACCTCTCGTATGCAGGCCCTGCTTTTTGTCCCTCCTTGTCGATTGATGTACGCCACTGCTATGGTGTTGTCAGACTATACCTGGATCGCGTGATCCCTGAGCAGAGCATTGTAGATCGCCTGAAGTTCCAGAATGTTGATCGGAAGGAGGGCTTCGTGGGCTGACCACCTGCCCTGGAACTGAGCCCCCTGGGTGACAGCTCCCCATCCTCTGAGACTCGCATCCGTCGTGAGGAGGATCCAATCCTGAATCCCGAAACTTCGGCCATCCAGGAGGTTGGAGGACTGCAGCCACCACAGGAGAGAAATCCTGGCATGAGGTGACAGCCAATTTATCCAGTGCATCTGAAGATGTGATCTGGACCATTTGCTCAGGAGGTCCAACTGAAAAGTTCTGGCATGGAACCTTCTATACTGGATCGCCTTGTACGCAGCAAACATTTCCCCCAACAATCTTATGCAAAGATGGATGGATACCCGAGAAGGCCGGAGAACCATGCAGACCATTTCCTGAAGTGTTTTCACCTTGTCCTCTGGGAGAAAAACCTTTTGGGCCATAGTATCCAGCAACATTCCCAGGAACAGGAGCCTCTGAGTTGGCTCCAGGTGAGACTTCTGTAAATTGAGGATCCGTGATGGGACAGAAGCTGGATAGTGTGGTCTATATGGAGTAAATAAAAGCTCCCTGGATCTTGCTTTTATCAGAAGATCGTCCAGGTAAGGGACAACATTGACCCCCTGGACCCGGAGTTGGGATATCATCTCTGCCATCACCTTCATGAACACCCTCGGAGCCGTGGACAGGCTGAAGGGTAGCGCCTACAACTGGTAGTGATCGTTCAGCAGGGAAAACCTCTGGTAGGCCTGATGAGGTGGCCAAATTGGGATAAGGAGATAGGGGTCTTTAATATCCATGGAGACCATGAACTCCCGTTCTTCCAGGCCTGCAATCACCGCTCGCAACCTTTAGGTAAGGGTTCAAGGATTTTAGATTCAGAATAGGCCTTACAGAACCATCCGGTTTCGGTACCACAAACAGGTTGGAGTAGTAACCCTGTCCCTGTTGTTGCAGCGGCACTGGAACAATTACTTGGGATTGGACCAACTTTAGGATGGCCTGTTACCCGTAACCCGCGTATCCTCCAAAGCTGGTAAGCTTGATTTTGAAAATTGTTGGGGAGAAAGCACTGTCAAACTCCAGCTTGTAGCCCTGAGAAATGAGGTCCTTACCCCAGGTTTCCTGGAAGGAATTTTCCCAGATGCGGCTGAAGTGATGCAGCCGAGCTCCCACCTCGAGATTCCCTTGGGGTGGTGGGCACCGTCATGCTGATGCCTTAGTGGAAGTCATACCGGTGCTCTCCTGAGAACTGGTGATCGCTGGTTTTCTTGTCTTACCTCTGGTGCCTCTAGCCGCATTAGACTGGGCTGGGTAGACAGCCCCGGGTAGGAACGCCTAGCCGGCGGGATCCCATAGGGGAAAAATGTGGATTTCCCTGCAGTAACTTTAGAAATCCACGTATTTAATTCTACCCTGAAGAGCCATTCCCCCCAAAAAGGGGAGAGACTCAACACTGCGCTTAGATTCTGCGTCCGCTATCCACCGACGCATCCAGTGTCCTGAATGTGCTTCAGGAGAGTCACTGTAGTGACCAGGGGCATATCCCCTGAGAGGCCCTCCTGAATCTGATTAGCCCAGGTATGAATGGCATGAGTCATCCAGCAACCTGCTATGACCGGTCTTTGAGACATACCCGCTACTGTGTAGATAGACTTTAGTGTAGGCTCTATCTTCCTATCCCCAGGGTCCTTCATGGTGAAGGAGCCCGGGGCCAGCAGTACCACCTTTTTGGAGAGGCGCGAAACCGATACGTCCACAGCCGGGGGTTCTTCCCAGAATTTTCTGCCTTCAGAAGCAAATGGGAAAGTGTGCAAAAACCGTTTGGACACTTGGTATTTTTTATCTGGATTTTTCCAGGCTAACTTAAATAGGTCATCTAACTCTGCAGAATCAGGGAAAGTGACACTGGGCTTGTTATGTGTGAAGAAAATGACTGCAGTGTCGCAGCGTCCTCTAGAGGGAGTTTTAACACATCCCGTATAGCTAAAATGAGGGGTTCAATACCCTGTGCAGAAGGGGAATCCCCAGCAATAGGTTCCAATTCCTCCCCCTCCTCTAGTATTTCCTCATCTAAATCTGAGAGTAAAGCAGGCAACCCATGTTTTTGTAGTCCTTATTTAGAGAGGTGGGGGGGGGGGGGGGGGGGGGGGGGGGGGCTGCTCTGCCCTTGCAGCCAGGTCTGCAACAGCCTGCTGCAATTGTTGAGATTTTTAAGCAATAGCAGTGAGCTGAGATGACATATCCGACGTCAAGTTTTTTATGGCATCTAGCCAGAAAGGCTCTTGACCCTCCACCCCAGTCCCCTCACTGAGCTGTGAAGACTGACTACATTGTTCACATGATAATGAACCATACGTAGTAGGAGAGAATCTGGTGTGACATACACTGCATAATTGGTGTTTACAGTAAATAACACTTACATACACAGACAAGTCACACAATAGCAAGCCTGCCCCTACTGTATGTGAGAGGGAGACAGAGAGAAGGGAACAGCACACCCAAGCTAAACAGCCCCAGTGAGGCTGCAAGCTGATATATCACGGTGAAACACTGGTGTTTTATCCTATTCAGGACACAGATTGTGTACAATAGCAGCTCTCCCCCTTTGCTAAACTCCTGTACCAGTTTTCCTGCATGTCCTGAGTGTCTGGAGGAGCTGTGTGTGCCTGCTGCTGCAGCTGTAAGCAGAGGAAGGTGCCAAAACGCTGCTGGTCCCACTCTGAGGAAGCTCTGCCCCCCGTAATGGCACCGGAGTTTCAGTAATCTTTATACTGGCAAAAGTCTCCCCATGAGTATAAAACATCACACAAGTGCTAGTTTTACCCACCGCTGCCAGTGTACACAGGAGGGCTATAGCTCATCCCACCTGTTCTGCCGCACCATGAACTGGGGGACCCCCCCTAGCGGGGCCCCCAGGTTTGTACTCACCCCTGATGTCACCTCCAGGGTATTGTTAGAAGTGTGCGGCGTGCTGCGATTGTGACCACAAAGGCGCAGTGCCCCACTGTACAACAACCTCTCAGGACAGTGGTCCTGCAGCGGGGAAGCAGCTCTGACACCTCGCAAGCCGGTGACCTCTCTGGAGCTCCAGAGTGTGCATCCTCTCCTGGGGGCACTTTTTTCTAAACTGCCTGTAGGCGGGGGCATAGAGGGGAGGAGCCAGCGCACCCAGTTGAAGAAATTTAAGGTGCACCGGCTCCTTTGGACTCCATTTATACCCCATCGTACTAGATTCCCCCAATATCCCTTATGGATGCTAGAGAAATAATGGTAATGTAAAACTATAAAATAACAAATTATTATTGTTATTATTATTATTATTATTATTATTATTAATAATAATCATAATAATAATCATAATAATAATAATAAATAGGACTTTAATACCTACCGGTAATTCCTTTTCTCGTAGTCCGTAGTGGATACTGGGGAACCGTACTTTAGTACCATGGGGGTATAGATTGGGTCCACTATAGCCTGGCACTTTAAAAACCTTTAGTGTGTGTATGTGTGTGCTGGCTCATCCCCTCTATGCCCCTCCTACCAGACTCAGTCTACGAAACTGTGCCTGAGGAGATGGACATACCACGAGAGAAGAAAACAAGTACAACAGCGGTGAGGCACTAAGCCAACACACAACCATAACGGAAAGGAGGGCGCTAACCAGAACAGAGGATAGCAACACCAACCTAACCAGGATAGCACAGCTATCCCAACAACATAATGGGACCACAACGGCGGCCCAACCAAACACTTACTCAGGTAAGCAGGAATCGAAGCACTGAGGCGGGCGCCCAGTATCCACTATGGACTACGAGAAAAGGAATTACCAGTGGGTATTAAAATTCCTATTTTCTCTTACGTCCTAGTGGATACTGGGGAACTGTAATTTAGTACCATGGGGAAGTCCCAAAGCTCCCAAAACGGGTGGCGAGAACCCTGTAAAACCACCTGACCAAACTGAAGGTCATCCTTGGCCAAGGTGTTGAACCGACAGAATTTCACAAAAGTGTTCGAACTAGACCAAGTAGCAGCTCGGCACAACTGTAAGGCCGAGAAACCTCGGGCAGCCGCCCAGGAAGAGCCCACAGACCTCGTCGAGTGGGCCTGAATAGACATCGGCAAAGGCAGAGCCACCGAAGTATAGGCCTGTTGAATGGTCAACTTGAGCCAACGAGCAATTAATTGCTTAGAAACCGGACAACCAATCTTGGTGGCATCATAAAGGACAAACAGTGAATCAGATTTCCGATGACGAGCAGTCCGTGACATAAAACTTCAGAGCTCTCACCACATCCAAGGACTCTGGACCAACGGAAGCGTCAGACAACACCGGAACCCACAATGGGTTGATTCACATGAATAGCTGAAACCACTTTTGGCAAGAACTGAGGTCGAGTCGTGAGTTCCTCCCTGTCTTCATGAAAAATCAAATAAGGACTCTTACAGGATTAAGCCCCCAATTCAGAGACACGTCTGGCAGATTCCAATGCTAATAACATCACAGTTTTCCAGGTAAGAAATTTCAATTTCACCCCATGTAAGGGTTCAAACCAGTCCGATTGAAGAAAGGACAGCACCACATTGAGCTCCCACGGAGCCGTGAGAGACACAAAGGGCGGTTGCATATTAAGAACTCCTTTTTAGGAAAGTTTGTACTTCTGGAAACATGGCAAGTTGTTTCTGGAAGAAAATAGACAGCGCCGAAATCTGCACTTTGATGGAGCCTAAACGTAGGCCCATATCCACTAACGCTTGCAGGAAGAGCAGAAAATTACCAATTCTAAATTTCACGGGAGAAACCCTTCTACTTTCACACCAGGAAACATACTTTTTGCAGATACGATGATAGTGTTTAGACGTAACCATCTACCTTGCCTGGACCATGGTAGAAATAACCCTGGAGGGAAGATATTTCCTTGCTAGAATCTCCCGCTCAACTTCCAAGCCATCAAACGTAGCTGCTGTAAGTCTGGATAGACGAACGGACCTTGTTGAAGAAGATCCTTTTGGAGAGGAAGAGGCCAGGGAACCTCCAGAGCCATGGTTAGGAGGTCCGCGTACCACGCCCGTCGAGGCCAATCTGGGGCAATTAGAATTCTTAGTCTTTTTAGAACCCTTGGGATTAGCAGTAGAGGAGGGAACAGGTACACAAACCGGTACGTCCATGGTGTAGTCAGCGCATCCACTGCTACAGCCTGCAGATCCCTTGTTCTGGAACAGTAACAGCAAAGCTTCTTGTTGAGACGAGAAGTCATCAGATCTATCTGCAGACAGCCCCACCAGTGAATTAACCATTGAAACACCTGGGGATGCAGGCCCCATTCCCCTGGATGGAGGTCGTGTCTGCTGAGGAAGTTTGCTTCCCAGTTCTCCACTCCTAGAATGAATATGGCTGAGATGGCTGAGATGGCCCTTGCATTGGCCTCCGCCCAGAGGAGGATTTTTTACACTTCTCGCATCACCACTAAAACAGTACACACAAAGCCTAATTGACAGTGAGCACTGTGGAGCATAAGCCAGCTGAGCCAGTGTAGTCCGTGGCAGGCAGCTCAGGGCCCATGACTGCCGCGTGACATGCCACCAAACCACACTGGGGACCTGCTAACCGGGATCCCGGTGTTAACACTCACCACACCTGACAATCTTCGGCATCTGTTAGAGGGTGGCGGCTAGCTGCTGGCGTGGGCACACACCGTATTGGTGTGTGAAACAGCACCTCAGGAGCAGGGCCGGTTCAAGGGCGCTCTGCACCCCGGGCAGGAAAAGGGGTGTGGCCTAATACAGGGGGCGTGGTCAGTTACGCCCCCTGTACATTGCTAGCGCTGCTTGAATGCTGAGCGGTGCGCGATGACGTCATCACGCACCGCACAGCAAAAGGTCCTCTCCACGAAGGGAAACTAGACGCTATGCGTCTAGTTCCCTTCGTGGAGAGGACCTTTGCTGTGCGGTGCGCGATGATGACATCGCGCACCGCTCAGCAAAGTTACTCTCCACGAAGGGAAACTAGACGCATAGCGTCTAGTTCCCTTCACAGGAGGGGGACGGCAGCGGGCAGCGGAGGCGGACGGGGGACACAGCGGGCAGCAGTGGCGGATCTTGCCACGGTGCGGCGCCCTCCAGATGGCGCCAGCGCCCTCCGGAAGGCGGCGCCCCGGGCAAAAGTCCTGCTTGCCCGTGGCAAGATCCGCTACTGCTCAGGAGCTCAGTGTCCCGTCAGCTGGGATTACGAACCATTAACCCTCAGGAGGTTGGTTAGGTCTCCCCTCTAAGTCCCATGAAGCAGGTAGACTGGTTGCCAACCAGTACTACCTGAATGACTAAAATAAACAATAGAGGAAACTCTCTGGAGCTCCAGAGAAAAGCACCCGGCTCCTTGGGCACATTTTTCTAAACTGAGTCTGATAGGAGGGGCATAGAGGGGAGGAGCCAGCACACACATACACACACTAAAGGTTTTTAAAGTGCCAGGCTCCAGTGGACCCGAACTATACTCCCATTGTACTAAAGTACAGTTACCCAGTATCCACTAGGATGTTACAGAAAAATAACATTAGCAATCTGCAGGGAACTCTGGGATTTGAACCCCGTACACTGTGTCTCTCTGCTTAGTGACATGCAGCCTTAGCCCACTGGGCTACAAGAGACACAGTAACAACACTGAGTATTTGACATATTTGTCTTCTTGTCAATTAATTAACAATGCTTCTGACTAATTGCCATTTACCGTTTCTATATTGTGTTGTATTAATTTAATTTTGTATCTATATTGAGATGCCTACAAATTACTTATATTTTAATTTTGGTTACTTTCACTGTATTGAATTCAGCGTGGTACTACTAGCAAAACAAAGAACTTTTCCACACAAACCTGAATACCAAATGATTACACCTGAATTGCACAAATTAATTCGTACTCATTGGAGGATTTCCATTTACATATATTCATTATGGTAAGAACTTACCATTGATAACGGTATTTCTCCTAAGTCCACAGGATAGCATTGGGATATGATGACGCGACAGCGGATTTGCCACCAATCGGCAAAGCTTTCGGCCTCCCAGCATGCAACGGGCGTGTCCATATATCCTCGCCTCCTGGCTCAGGCAAATCAGTTGCTCTTCCAAAGCTCAAGGCAGGAGTATCAGAGAGAGACATAATCAGGCGAGAAGAACACACATGCACACCCTTCCATACAAGAAGGAAAAGGTTCGTGAGTGAAAGGATCCTCAAATCAGGTGCGTCAGGGTGGGATCCCTGTGGAGTTAGGAGAAATACCGTTATCAACGGTATGTTCTTACCATAACAAATATTTCTCCGGCAGGGTCCACAGGTTATCCACAGGATAACACTGGGATGTCCCAAAGCAATTTAGTGGTGGGGATGCTCCTGATTGGACAGGAGAATCCTTTGCCCAAATTCAGCACCCTGAGAGGCAAAGGTATCAAAGGCATAATGTCTACTGAATGTGTTAATGGAGACCATGGCCAATATTTACTAATATTCGTGTTTGAGTCGGTTTGTGTAGTGTTTAAACTCGTTTTGTATCGGGTGCATTTTCATGCAACTTTTTGAATCCATATACGCAAAGTTACTAAGCATTCGAGTTTATTGTTTTCGTGTTTTCCGATGTCGATGCCAGTCGGGTTTTTTTGGCACATTTGCGTCCGTCATTGTCGTTTGCGTACGTGTTTTTGTTGTTTTTGCTGGGTTCTTTTCTAAGTTAAACGCGGCAGGGTTTTTTTTCCCCAGCAGCCGCATTTTCACTTGTAGTTTCGATTTTCATCCCCGTTCGTGATTGGTTGTGTTTCAGATGGTAGGAGTGTCTGTGCGCAACCATATAAATACGCCCCAAACCGTCCGCACCTCGTGGGTTTAGTTAGTGGTGAAGAGGGAGATTGTGCTGTGGAGGTTGGTGAGTTGTTGGTTTGGTGTGGAGTTTTTTGGGTGATTTCTGAGTGTAGTATTGTGTTTGAAAGTAGTCTTGTCATTCTTGTAGTCTTGTATTTTGTGGTTTTGTCAAATTTTTAGTCCAAGTAATTTTTTTTGAAAGTCCCTTGTCACTGTTTGTGTGTGTGTGTGTGTGCGCGCGCGCGTGTGATTTGTGCAGTGGTAGTGGAGGAGTGTGTTGTTTGTCTTTTTCTTTTTCTGTGTTAAGTGTTTAGAGACACAATTATGTGTGACTCAGAGGTGGGTGAGGTGGAGGGTGTGAGTGAGGGGGAGGAGGTCGGTCAGGTGGAGGAGGTGTGTGTGAGTGAGGTGGAGGAGGTGGGTGAGGTTGCTGCAGCAGCCTCAAGTGACAGTGATAGTGACAGTCAGAGAGCTCCGCAGCCACGCACCACTACTAAGACTGGGCGGAATGTAAAGTTTAGTTATGCAGAAAATGTGGCATTGGTGCGGGAGCTGATGAAGTATCAGCGCCAGCTATTTGGGCCTGAGTCAGCCAAGGTGCCAACACGGAGGAAGACGGTGTTGTGGGCGAAAGTAGTTGCTGCTGTAAATAGTGAGGGGGTGGTGAAGCGGACGGAGGACACGTGCCGGAAACGGTACTATGACATAAAGCGACGTGTCAAGTCCAAAATGGCCAAGGAGGCGAAGTCGGCTCGCAAAACCGGTGGTGGTCCGCCCTTTATTGCCGCATATCTGGACTATGAGGAGCCCATGCGGACTATAATCCCTCCAGAAGTAGTGTCTGCAACCTATGTCCAGGATTCCGATCGCCCCAGGAAGGATGGTGAGCATGTGTATTTGCCTTAACATTCTATGACATTACTTCTGGCTTACTGTATGTTTTAAATGTGTCATGTGACGTTGCATATTACTCCCATCTTCAAGTGTGCGCCATCAAATACATTGTTTTGGGTCATGTTTTATTCAAAAGTCAATGTAACGTCTTACTTGCTTGTATGTCATGTGGTTTTTGGACAGTACATTTTCCATGTGTTGTTTGGACTTGGTGTGTCATTGAATTGTCCCGCAACAATGTTTTCCTTTTGCACATTGTACATTTTGAAAGTTGGAATATGTTTTTTATTTCAGTTATCCATGTGCAATGTTTCCAAATCAGTGGTTGATATGTTAGAGGCTGGAGTAGTGCAAAGTGTCTTTGAAGGCAGTTACACGTGTAATTTCATTAGTACTCAATGTAATATTGTTTAAGTCAAGGCCACTATTTGCTGGTTCATTTTGAGTCTGTATTTGTACACTGTTTTTTTTTTTTTTTGTTTGCCTCATATTGTGGTAATGTGTGTTTGGAGTGCCACATCACAGACCTATTTCTATATTGCATCTGTATTTTTTTCCCTTTTATTAGAAAATTAAGCTGTGTGTGTTTTGACTTGTTAGTGTATGTTTTTGGAATTGTGTCCTATGTCTGTGTCCTGTATATGATTCCCTGTGTTGCACTTTCCATAGTGCATATGGCTATTGGACGTTGTTTTGGGTTTGATGTTGTGCTTTTTGTGTTTAATGTCCTTATTTTTAAATTCATAATAAAACATCCATTTTATAAAGATGTAATGTTTATACGCATAATGGGTGGATGTATTAACAATAGCATGTTTTTGTTTTGTTTTTTGTGTGGATTTACAGTGTTGAAAAAAAAGCAGTACTGGTCGTCCTACAGTCACTCCCATCACATCTGATGATGATGACGCTGCGGAAGCAGGTAAAGTGTCCATTGTAGTATAGGTTAGGTTTGTAAATGAATGGCCATAACAAAATGCCACTTTCAATACTAGGTCCATCCAAAGAAGTCTTAAGCAGCAGAAGGCGCACTTCTGGAACACACCACAAAAAACATCTGCCAGCAAAGAAAGCAAGGTCTGATGTCCAGGGCCAACCACAGCAGGCTACCCCGCCACGAAGATTATCTACTGTTTGTTCGGTGCCCCCACTCCAAATTTTGGACACACCTCCAAGACGCCAACCACACTCCCCTCATCTTGATTGTGAGTAACAAACTGTGATAACAATTAAAAATGTCAGATCTTTAAAAAACCATTTACTTAAACTCATTAAGTAAATACCCATCAAAATCTGCTATACTTACCCAAGTCAGTAAAACATGAAATGGAAACCTAACAAAATGGCCTTCACAACATCCAGTAAGATATGTATGTCCACATCAGCCAAACAGTAGCACAATGTGTGGAAGATGCTGCAACATAAACTCATGTGTAAGCTTTGCAAATAGTAAGGTTGTTAGAATCATTTACACATGTGTGTTTGTCCTAACATTGCCAACTGCATACAAAAACATTACTATGTTTTGGTTGGAGACACTATAAGGCAAGACATTATGGATTACAATGTGTTTTTAGTCTGGAGTATGTCTGATGTACCATACAACTCATGTGTTTGCTTTCAGAATGAAGTAACCAGACACATTTGCCACAAACAGGCATACAGATGTGTCCACATACATCTTTGCTATATCCGGCCATGTATGGCTTGGTTTAACATACTATAGACTCAGAGATTTAGCCATGCCTTGTGATTTTTCTTAACTTGCTTCTTTAATATGTTACTTTATACATATTCTATTATGGCAAACATAAATTTAAAAATCCATCCACTCGTTACTCATGCAAAACTGTTAGGGTCTCCTGCTCTGTGCTGCCACGTCGTCATGGCAACCGGGAGACAAGTGCTAGCGGAGTAACCTGAGCGTAGCTGATACTCCGGTTCGGGTCTTTTGCTGTGCAGTGGTTACAGGCTCTGTGCACGGCAGGGGATCCGGTGCTGGTTTTTGTGCTCACAGTCTGTGAGGTCTGAGTGGGGCGTGGACAGCACCTGCTATATAAACCCTCTTCTCAGGTTAGGCAGATCCTGCTGAATCTTTGTTGGTTAGTCAGTTCCTGAAAGCTAGCTAGTACTGTGTAAACTTTGTATTTGTTTGTTGCTTACTGCAAATAGGCCTTGGGATTTGGTATTACACTCTGCCAATCCAGACCTAGCAGTAAGACTGGAGTCAGTCGTTTAACCTGCTGGGGTTCTTTTGCTACTCTGTGAACCTAGCAAGTTTGCGGCTGTATTCTCAGACTTGCCTGCCAAAATCCTTTCTCACTGTGCAAGGTGTTCAGGTGTCAGTTTAGTGGCAGTAAGCTGAACCAGTGCACTGCAAGTGAAGACTAGGATTGTGGAGACTCTCCTTGTGTCTATTATTCCATCTCTGACCAAGGAGTTTACTGCCACACCCGTTGGTAACCCTTTAGGGTTTTGCTGTTGCCCTTAGCAACAGCATTTCGGGTTCTCTACGTATTAAATCACAACATCTCGCTTCTTTCTATCTGAGCATTCCTAATACTAGGGAGACACCCAGTTTCTTAGCCTTTGGGCTTCTCTGTTCACTTTGTGTTTATTTTGTTACCCTATCACCTTCTGTGTATGTAATGTCATATTCCCCAGTCAGTCTGTGAGTTCATTTGTTTTGCACCCCTCTCCGTTCAGACACCAGTACATTCCTGCTGGCACTGGTGTGCATAACATATTCAGCAGCCCAATACTCCTGTTGAAATTTTGTGGGAATATGGAGCATACCCCTCAAAATACTTTGCAACAGGTGGTGGATCAGGTGCAGGTCCTGACTCGACAATTTAATGATTTGACCATTAAAATGCACACCTCGCAGGCCGCTGGCGGAGCTCCCGCAGCAGCAGTACCTTCAGGGGTTAAGGAGCCGAAAGTAAATCTCCCGGATCGTTTTTCTGGAGATTGCTCGCAGTTCTTTTGTTTCAAGGAGAGCTGCCAGCTATATTTCCAGCTTAGGCCTAAGTCTTCTGGGTCGGAGATTCAGCGGGTGGGCATAGTGATTTCCTTGCTACAAGGAGACCCACAGGTCTGGGCATATGGGTTGCAGCCTGACTGTCCGTCGCTTAAAAGTGTTGATGCTTTTTTTACGGCACTGGGCATGTTGTATGATGACCCTGACAAAACGGCCTCAGCCGAGGCTCAGATTTCGATCCTTAAGCAAGGGCGAAGGCCAGTTGAGGTTTATTGTACGGAGTTTCGGAGGTTGGCCCATGATACCCAGTGGAATGACCCAGCCCTGAGACACCAGTACCGAAGAGGTCTTTCTAACCAGTTAAAAGACCAACTGGTACAATATCCCTTGCCTGATAGCTTGGATCAGTTCATGCAGTTATCCATTCGGGTGGATAGACGGCTGAGAGAGCGCAGGCTTGAAAGGGAGACCGAGGTTTCCTTCTTTCCCAAGGGAACCTCAGACTCTGAGGAATTTTCCGAGGAGCCTATGCAGATTGGGGCTACCCGCCTCTCCTCGCATGAGAAGACGCGGAGGAGACAGCAGGGGTTATGTTTGCACTGTGGGAATAAAGGTCATGTGGTAGTATCATGCCCAGAAAAGCCGGAAAACTTCAGGGCCTGAGGGTGATGGGAAATATCCTGTCAGGCCAGAAGTCAGAATTTCCCAAGAAGACTTATCATTCCGGTGACCTTGAAGATCCTCGGTCAAACTGTCAAGACTGAGGCCTTTGTGGACAGTGGGGCCGACGGGGTTTTTATGGACCGCCAATTCGCCCTGAAACACTCTGTTCCCTTAGTACCCTTGGCATCGGAAATTGAGATTTGTGGGTTAAACGGGGAACCATTATCCCAGGGTAAAATTACCTCTTGCACTAGCCAGATTTCTTTGTTTATTGGAGCCACACACTCTGAAAAATTGTCCTTTTATGTGACTGTCTGTACTTTTGCCCCATTGGTGTTGGGGTTACCCTGGTTAAGGGCCCACAATCCTCAATTTGACTGGGTCTCTGGGGAGATTCTTAGTTGGGGTACTGATTGTTTCAGGAGTTGCTTGAGCCTTCCAGTCAGGCTTTCGCAGCTAAGTTTGCCAGGATTGCCAGGATGTTATGCAGATTTTGCGGACGTGTTCTCCAAAAGAGTTGCAGAGGTACTACCTCCCCATCGCCCCTATGACTGCCATTAATTTGTTGCCGAATGCTAAGCTTCCCAAGAGCAGGTTGTACTCCCTGTCACGTCCTGAGACTCAGGCTATGGCAGAGTACATTCAAGAGAACTTGGCTAAGGGATTTATCAGACCTTCACAGTCTCCAGTTGGGTCGGGGTTCTTCTTCGTGGGTAAAAAGGACGGTTCGTTGCGACCCTGCATCGACTTCAGGGAATTGAACCGTATCACGATTAAAAACTCATACCCACTGCTTCTCATTTCGGTCTTGTTTGACCAGCTTCGTAATGCCACCATTTTTTCTAAGATTGACCTACGCGGTGCGTACAATCTAATCCGAATAAGAGAGGGGGATGAATGGAAGACTGCCTTTAATACCCACTCAGGGCATTATGAATATTTGGCGATGCCTTTTGGGCTCTGTAATGCCCCGGCAGTCTTCCAGGACTTCATGAACGATGTGCTCAGGGAATATTTGGATAGATTCTTAGTTGTATACTTAGATGACATCCTAATCTTCTCCCATTCCCTGGAGGAACATCGGAAGCATGTACGCTTAGTCCTCCAGAAACTCAGAGACCACCGGCTTGGGGCGAAGCTGGAGAAGTGCGAATTTGAAGTTCAGCAAATCGCATTTCTAGGATATATTATCTCTCCAGAAGGTTTCCAAATGGAGGGTTCCAAGGTACAGGCAGTCCTGGATTGGGTGCAGCCCACTAGTTTGAAGGCGCTTCAGCGTTTTCTGGGCTTTGCGAATTTTTATAGACGATTTATTGCTGGATTTTCGTCTATAGTGGCGCCCTTGGTGGCACTCACTAAGAAAGGGGCGGATGTTGCTCACTGGTCTTGTGAGGCCAAAGCGTCTTTTGCCCGTCTCAAAAGGGCATTTGTCTCGGCCAAGGTGCTGCGACACCCAGATCCAGAGTGTCCTTTTGTGGTGGAGGTGGATGCCTCTGAGATGGGTATTGGGGCAGTGCTCTCTCAGATGGGGGTGTCTGATAATCGCCTTCATCCCTGTGCTTACTTTTCCCGTAAATTTTCGCCTGCCGAGATGAATTATGACGTGGGTAACCGGGAATTGTTGGCTATTAAGGATGCACTCGAGGAGTGGAGACACTCGCTTGAGGGGGCTAAGTTTGTGGTCTCAATTCTCACCGACCATAAGAATTTGGCATATTTAGAGTCAGCGAAGCGCCTCAATGCCAGGCAGGCACGATGGGCTTTGTTTTTTGCTCGCTTTAATTTTTTGATAACATATCACCCTGGGTCAAAAAACATCAAGGCTGATGCGCTCTTGCGGAGTTTTGCTCCAATCCAGGAGACCACCGAGGAGCCATTGCCCATTGTGTCCCCATCATGTATTAAAGTGGGCATTACCCAGGACCTCTTGTCATTAGTCCTTAGAGCACAGGAGCAGGCTCCTCCAGACCTTCCGGTAGGTCTTTTGTTTGTGCCTCCTAGGTTAAGACAGCGAGTGTTCCTGGAATTCCATGCCAAGAAGTCGGCAGGTCACCCGGGTATTGCCACAACTCGGGAGTTGCTATCTAGGGCGGTGTGGTGGCCCTCGGTGGCTAGGGATGTGGATCAGTGGGTTCGGGCATGTGACATCTGTGCCCGAAATAAGACTCCTAGAGGGGTTCCTGTTGGCCCATTACATCCACTCTCTATTCCATCTAAGCCATGGACCCACATTTCAATGGATTTTGTGGTGGACTTGCCCAAATCCTCGGGGATGACAGCCATCTGGGTTGTCGTTGACAGGTTTTCGAAGATGGCGCACTTCGTTCCATTGGTTGGGCTGCCATCGGCCAGACGCCTGTCTGAATTATTTATGCTGCATGTTGTGCGCCTCCACGGGTTGCCACTTGATGTGGTCTCTGACCGCGGATCCCAGTTTGTGGCCAAATTCTGGAGGGCATTTTGTTCCGATCTCCAGATTTCTGTCAGCTTGTCGTCAGGCTACCATCCGCAGTCTAATGGGCAGACTGAAAGGGTGAACCAGTCCTTGGAGCAGTTCCTCAGGTGTTATGTCTCCAAGTGTCAGACTGACTGGGTTGCTCATCTGTCCATGGCGGAGTTAGCCTATAACAACGCGGCTCACTCTGCTACAGGGATCTCTCCCTTCCTTTGTGTGTATGGGCATCATCCTAAGGCCAATTCTTTTGACCCCCTGGACTCCATGCCTGGTGGTTCCTCTGTGGTTTCGGTCCTTAGAGGTATTTGGAGGAAAGTGAAGAAAGCCCTTGTGTCTGTGTCATTAGTGACCAAAAGGGTTTTTGATAAGCGGAAGAGACCCTGCAGCTTCAAATTAGGAGACTTCGTCTGGTTGTCTACCAAGAATTTGAAGTTGAGACAGCCATCTCATAAGTTAGGCCCCCGGTTCATCGGTCCTTATAAGATCATTAGGGTTATCAATCCGGTGGCATTTCAGTTAGATCTACCCCGTTCTTTGGGTATCAATAAAACATTTCATTGTTCCCTTTTAAAACGGGCGATTAGTAATCCTTCTTCCAGTGGAAGACCTTCCCCTCTTCTGATACGTGGCCAGAGGGAGTTTGTTGTTGAAAGGATTCTTGACTCCAAGATGGTTCGGGGTCGGCTGTCATTTTTGGTGCACTGGAAGGGGTATGGCCCGGAGGAGCGGTCGTGGGTGCGCAGTTGTGATCTTCATGCCCCCAGACTGTTACGCTCTTTCTTCTCGCAGTTCCCCGATAAACCCGGTGGTAGGGGTTCTTTGACCCCTCGTCAGAGGGGGGGGGTACTGTTAGGGTCTCCTGCTCTGTGCTGCCACGTCGTCATGGCAACTGGGAGACAAGTGCTAGCGGAGTAACCTGAGCATAGCTGATACTCCGGTTCGGGTCTTTTGCTGTGCAGTGGTTACAGGCTCTGTGCACGGCAGGGGATCCGATGCTGGTTTTTGTGCTCACAGTCTGTGAGGTCTGAGTGGGGTGTGGACAGCACCTGCTATATAAACCCTCTTCTCAGGTTAGGCAGATGCTGCTGAATCTTTGTTGGTTAGTCAGTTCCTGAAAGCTAGCTAGTACTGTGTAAACTTTGTATTTGTTTGTGGCTTACTGCAAATAGGCCTTGGGATTTGGTATTACACTCTGCCAATCCAGACCTAGCAGTAAGACTGGAGTCAGTCGTTTAACCTGCTGGGGTTCTTTTGCTACTCTGTGAACCTAGCAAGTTTGCGGCTGTATTCTCAGACTTGCCTGTCAAAATCCTTTCTCACTGTGCAAGGTGTTCAGGTGTCAGTTTAGTGGCAGTAAGCTGAACCAGTGCACTGCAAGTGAAGACTAGGATTGTGGAGACTCTCCTTGTGTCTATCATTCCATCTCTGACCAAGGAGTTTACTGCCACACCCGTTGGTAACCCTTTAGGGTTTTGCTGTTGCCCTTAGCAACAGCATTTCGGGTTCTCTACGTATTAAATCACAACATCTCGCTTCTTTCTATCTGAGCATTCCTAATACTAGGGAGACACCCAGTTTCTTAGCCTTTGGGCTTCTCTGTTCACTTTGTGTTTATTTTGTTACCCTATCACCTTCTGTGTATGTAATGTCATATTCCCCAGTCTGTCTGTGAGTTCATTTGTTTTGCATTCCTCTCCGTTCAGACACCAGTACATTCCTGCTGGCACTGGTGTGCATAACAAAAACACCTTAGCCATGTTTTACATGTTGTGCCAAATTTAGCAAATTAGCAAAGATGTAAGTGGACACATCTGTATGTATGTATTTAAGTAATGAGTGATGATGTTGCTAGGCCGGATATCTGAAAGCACCAGTCCATTACATGTGTTCCATGTTTAGTGCTTTGTACCAATGTATTAAACATATGGATAAGTAACGCATAAGTGTTTTTAATTTCAGCTTCTAGTCCTGGTACCAGCATCCCTCCGCAACAACAGCAACACAGTGACATGGATGACACAATCATATTAGAAATGCATCCAGTAATCAAAGGAATCAGCCCCCCAGCACCTGTGAGTACTCCACCACAGCAAAGCACACCCCCCCCCCCCCCCAACACAGCTCAACAACACCAGTAACACAAGGCCCTGATCAAGTGTTCTGGACCATTTGGGCTAGACAGCAGGCCACTAATGAAGATTGCCTGCATAGGCAGACCCAAATGTTTGCAAGCCTACCATCTCACCTCAGACGAATCAGCAGAAATCTGAGTAGACAAAATGAAACAAACACAAGAATTGCAAATACCATGGAAATCATGCGTGCAGACATTACACATGTCATGGGCAACTTACAGCGCATAATGGAAGAACAGCACAGACAACAGCAAAGCTATATCAACATTTTAGAAAGCAATCAAATGATCAATGAATCCATGTCCAGAATTGTAGACAATCAAAATGCTGCAACACGTGAACTCAATGCCACCCTCACTAACCTCAATGAAACACTCAGATCCCTGCAGCAACAGCAAACAAGCAGCAGTTCTGGTACGACTACTCCAAATGTAACGCCAGTGTCATCACCACCAAGGCGCTCCACCAGAGCACGCCAACACGACAGTAGTAAAGGCAAAGGCCAGGACAAGCAGCCACCCAAATAAACATTTTTTAAAAAAACACACCCATTTCTTCAAAGAGAAGAGAAACAAAACACTTACCAAGTGTATGATTAACAGAATATATATAACACTTAGCTCCTTGACAATTTGTACAACATCATTAATTATTACTGGTACAAACAACAGGAATTTTGTTTGCAAATTTCTTCTTTATCATCTTTGTATTTTTTGATAGCAGGAAACAGTTGTTTGAGCTGCACATAGATGTTAGCATGCAGAAAGCAGACCACTTGATTTTTTTCTAATCATTACTCTTTCTAGATTCTAATCATTCTTTGAGTCAGCAGACAGACTAATTGGCAGCCAGGCAGATTGTCTTAAGCAGGCAGAAAGCAGACCACTTGATTTTTTTCTAATCATTACTCTTTCTAGATTCTAATCATTCTTTGAGTCAGCAGACAGACTAATTGGCAGCCAGGCAGATTGTCTTAAGCAGGCAGAAAGCAGACCACTTGATTTGTTTTGTAATCATTACTCTTTCTAGATTCTAATCATTCTTTGAGCCAGCAGACAGACAGACTAATTGGCAGCCAGGCAGATTCATGCATGACCAATACAATTTACAATGTGAATTGTAACTGTTTAGCATTTCTTCTCTAGATGAATTGACAATAAAAACACAATTGAGTTGTCCTAATATGTTGGGGATAATATTTAGATAATTCAGTCCGAAAATTACTGACATTATTGTTGTGCCATGTTTGTGTGTGTTAAAAATAAGTAATCAGATTTAAAAACATGATGCAGAAACAACATTTGAAATATTTGAAAGTTGAACACAAATGTGTGTAATAATGGATATATGTTGAAAAATGTGTATTGCCTTACAAATCTACAAGTTTTGGCCTGCAAACATAAGGAAATAAATTATTTTGCATGAGAGAAGTTTGTGTCCTTTGTGTCCTTTTTATAAGCATCCTAATTCAGGTTAGAATGATTTGTACGTGTCAACACATGTAAACACGGATGAAAAAAGCAGGCCTATTTTTTTGCCGCTTTTTTTACCGAATCACAAAAAAATACGACCGCAATTGAGCACTCAGAAACTAACACCCAAATACGAATGAATAGTGAATGCCCGTATTCTATGAAATAACAGCCGCGTTTGACCGATGGTCTATTCATTCGTATTTCGGAAGGTTGTCATTCAAACCATTACGAATAGACCAGACACTGCCGAGATTGGTGCTTAGTGAATTCCCGGATTGGGACTTAGAAAAAAAAACACAAATCGGCCAAACTCGGATTTTTAGTAAATACTGGCCCATGTGTCTACCTAACATATCTATTCTGCTGAAGCAGCACACTGTGCTGTCCATAATGGACCTACCTTACAAGTAGAATGAGCAGAGACATTAGCCGGAACAACGAGATCAGCTTGAGAGTATGCTTCTGACATTTTCATACGAAGCCACGCCTACGTTTCACCAGTCACGCCTGCGTTTTTATCTGGCACGCCTGCGTTTTTCCGCTCACTCCCTGAAAACGGTCAGTTGACACCCAGAAACACCCACTTCCTGTCAATCACTCTGCGGTCAGCAGTGCGACTGTAAAGCTTCGCTAGACCTTGTGTGAAACGACATCATTCGTTGTAAGAGTACGACGTGCATGCACATTGTGCCTCATACACATGCGCAGAATTGCCGTTTGTTTGCCTGATCGCTGCGCTGCGAACGAAAGCAGCTAGCGATCAACTCGGAATGACCACCTATAGGGCTGGAAAAAAAAATAGGATTTTGGTTACCTACCAGTAAATCCTTTTCTCATAGTCTGTAGAGGATGCTGGGGTCCACATTAGTACCATGGGGTATAGACTGGTCCACCAGGAGCCATTGGCACTTTAAGAGTTTGAGAGTGTGGGCTGGCTCCTCCGTCTATGCCCCTCCTACCAGACTCAGTCTAGAAACTGTGCCTGAGGAGACGGACATCTTCGAGAGAAGGTTTTAACACAGATAGTGGCGAGATTCATACCAGCTCACACATACAAGGCACATCAAGCTAACTTAGCTTGAAAACTCAGCAACCGCTGTACCATTACTTACCAAGTAACAATGCAATACTCAACTAAAACAAATTTGTACTGAACCAAATAACGGCAGCAGGAAAACGAAGCGCTGGGCGGGTGCCCCGCATCCTCTACGGACTACGAGAAAAGGATTTACCGGTAGGTAACCAAAATCCTATTTTATCTTACGTCCTAGAGGATGCTGGGGTCCACATTAGTACCATGGGGATGTACCAAAGCTCCCAGAACGGGAGGGAGAGCACGGAGGCTCCTGCAGAACTGGTTGGCCTCTGATGATCTGAAGTTCAGTCAAAGTATCGGATTTGTAGAACTTTGCAAACGTGTTCGACCCAGACCAAATTGTAGCTCGGCAAAGTTGTAAAGCAGAGACACCCCGGGCAGCCACCCAGGAAGACCCCACCTTACGAGTAGAGTGGGCCTTGACAGACGTAGGACATAGCAATCCTGCTGTAGAATACGCATGCTGGATAGAGAACCTGATCCAGCGAGAGATCCCAATTTTCTTGGGATCATACAGGACAAACAGAGTCCGATTTTCTGTGATGAGCAGTCCTCTTCACATAGATTTTCAGAGCCCTTACAACATCCAAGGACTTTGATGAAATTGAGGAGTCAGTAGCCACTGGCACCACAATAGGTTGGTTGATTTTAAATGCCGACACAACCTTCGGAAGAAACTGCTGACGTGTCCGGAGCTCAGCTCTATCTTCGTGGAAGATCAAGTATGGGCTTTTACAGGACAAAGCCCCCAACTCGTCTAGCAGAAGCTAAGGCCAACAACCTGACAGCCTTCCATGTAAGAAGTTTGACCTCAACCTCCTGTAGAGGCTCGAACCAGTCCGATTGGAGGAACTGCAACACCACGTTAAGATCCCAAGGCGCTGTAGGCGGTACAAAGGGAGGTTGGATGTGCAGAACTCCCTTCAAAAAGGTCTGAACCTCAGGGAGGGCAGCCAATTGTTTCTGGAAGAAAATTTATAGGGCCGAAATCTGGACCTTCACAGATCCCAACCTCAGGCCCATTTCCTTGTAGGAAGAGGAGAAACTGTCCCAGTCGAAACTCCACCACAGGAAATTTCTTGTACTCACACCAAGACACATATTTTTTCCAAATTCGATGGTAATGTTTAGATGTCACTCCTTTCCTAGCCTGTATCAGGGTAGGAATAACCTTGTTTGGAATGCCCTTTCGAGCTAGTATCAGGCTTTAAACCTCCATGCCGTCAAACGTAGACGCGGTAAGTCTTGATAGGCGGACGGCCCCTGCTGCAGCAGGTCCTCCCGAAGAGGAAGAGGCCTCGGCTCTTCTTGCAGTAGATCCAGAAGATCTGCATACCAAGCCCTTCTTGGCCAGTATGGAGCAATGAGGATCGCTTGAAACCTTGTTCTCCATATGAGCTTTAGAACCCTTGGTATGAATGGAAGTGGAGGAAACACGTACACAGACTGGAACAACCACGGAGTCACTAGGGCATCCACCGCCACTGCTTGCGGTTCCCTCGACCAGGAACAATACCGCCGAAGCTTCTTGTTGAGACGAGAGGCCATCATGTTGATCTGGGGTACGCCCCAAAGATCTGTTACCTCCTTAAACACCTCTGGATGGAGACCCCACTCCCCTGGATGGAGATCGTGTCTGCTGAGGAAGTCCGCTTCCCAGCTGTCTACTCCCGGAATGAAGATTGCTGACAGCGCCAACACGTGTTTTTCTGCCCAGAGGATGATTCTTGTTACCTCTGACATTGCAGCTCTGCTCTTAGTTCCGCCCTGTCGGTTTATGTAAGCCACTGTTGTCACATTGTCCGACTGCACTTGAATGGCTCGATCTCGCAGAAGATGGGCCGCTTGAAGACCGTTGTAGATGGCTTTTAAATCTAGAATGTTTATCGGCAGGCCGGCTTCCAGACTTGACCACCTTCCTTGGAAGGTTTCCCCTTGAGTGACTGCGACCCAGCCACGGAGACTTGCATCCGTGGTTTGAAGGATCCAGTCCTGAATCCCAAACCTGCAGCCCTCCAGAAGGTGAGGCAGTTGCAGCCACCAGAGGAGTGATATCCTGGCCTTTGGTGACAGACGTATTCTCTGGTGCATGTGTAGATGGGATCCCGACCATTTGTCCAGGAGATACAGTTTGAAGGACCGAGCGTGAAACCTCATGTATTGCAGGGCCTCGTAAGAGGCCACCATCTTTCCCAGAAGGTGAATGCACTGATGAACCGACACCTGGGTTGGCTTCAGGACATCCTGGACCATTGTTTGTATCAACACTTTTTCCTCTGGAAGAAACACCCTCTGCACTTCCATGTCGAGGATCATTCCCAGAAAGGACAACCTCCTGGTTGGTTCCAAATGTGATTTTGGAAGATTCAGGATCCAGTCATGTTCCCTGAGGACCTGGGTCGTGAGAGCTATGGACCGCAACAGCTTCTCCTTGGACGATGCTTTTTTCAGCAGATGGTGTGGAAAGGCCGAATGGCAGGGCCTGGAACTGAAAACGACAGTCCAACAGTGCGAATCGAAGATAAGCTTGATGCGGCAGCCAAATCAGAATGTGGAGGTACGCATCCTTGCTATCCAGGGATACCAGAAATTCCCCCTCCTCCAGACCTGATATCACCGCCCTCAGAGACTCCATTTTGAACTTGAACTCCCTCAGAAAGGGGTTTAGTAATTTTAAGTTCAGAATGGACCTGACCGAACCATCCGGTTTCGGTACCACGAAAAGGTTCGAACAGTAACCTTTGTTTTGCATATGAGGTGGTACTGGCACAATGACCTGTGCCTCCACCGATTTCTGGACTGCTTCTTGCAGTACAGTCCTGTCCGCCAGCAGAGCTGGCAAGCCTGATTTGAAAAATAGTTGAGGGAGATTTTGAAATTCCAGCCTGTACCCCTGAGGCACAATATTTTGCACCCAGGGGTCCAGGCCGGATGACACCCAGGCGTGACTGAAATGCCCAAGTCTCGCTCCCACCGGCCCCACCTCCGGGGCCTGCAGTCCACCGTCATGCGGAGGACTTTGGTGTACCTGAAACAAGTTTCTGTTCCTTGGAACCTGCAGCCGTAGGTTTCTTGGACTTGGGCCGACCTCCCCGAAAGAAGGTGTTGGATGGCTTGGCCTTTCTGGGCTTGGGAAACCGAAAGGGCTGTGATGTAGCTGAAGAAAAGGGTTTCTTCGGAGCAGGTGTAGCTGAGGGAAGAAAGGGTGACTTACCCGCCGTAGCCTTGGAGATCCACGCATATAACGCTTCCCCAAAGAGAGCCTGACCTGTGTAGGGTAGGGTCTCCACACTTCTCCTGGATTCCGCGTCTGCAGACCACTGGCGCAACCACAGTCCTCGACGAGCAGATACAGACATGGAAGAAATTCCCGCAGCCATGGAATCCAGGTCTTTCATGGATTCTACCAGAAATCCTGCTGAATCCTGAATGTTACGTAAAAACAATTCAACATCACATTTCTCCATAGTGTCCTAGTCTTCAAGTAACGTGCCTGACCACTGTACTATAGCTTTGACAATCCAAGCACTGGCAATAGTGGGACATAGTATTGCCCCAGAAGCCGTGTACATGGATTTGAGCGTATTATTAATTTTACGATCAGCTGGCTCTTTCAAGGCGGTAGATTCTGGAACAGGTAAAAATAAGAATTTACTTACCGATAATTCTATTTCTCATAGTCCGTAGTGGATGCTGGGACTCCGTCAGGACCATGGGGAATAGCGGGCTCCGCAGGAGACAGGGCACATCTAAATAAAGCTTTTAGGATCACATGGTGCGTACTGGCTCCTCCCCCTATGACCCTCCTCCAAGCCTCAGTTAGGTACTGTGCCCGGACGAGCGTACACAATAAGGAAGGATCTTGAATCCCGGGTAAGACTCATACCAGCCACACCAATCACACCGTACAACTTGTGATCTGAACCCAGTTAACAGTATGATAACAACAAATGAAGTAGCCTCTGAAAAGATGGCTCACAACAATAGTAATAACCCGATTTTTGTAACAATAACTATGTACAAACATTGCAGACAATCCGCACTTGGGATGGGCGCCCAGCATCCACTACGGACTATGAGAAATAGAATTATCGGTAAGTAAATTCTTATTTTCTCTAACGTCCTAGTGGATGCTGGGACTCCGTCAGGACCATGGGGATTATACCAAAGCTCCCAAACGGGCGGGAGAGTGCGGATGACTCTGCAGCACCGAATGAGAGAACTCCAGGTCCTCCTTAGCCAGAGTATCAAATTTGTAAAATTTTACAAAACGTGTTCTCCCCTGACCACGTAGCTGCTCGGCAAAGTTGTAATGCCGAGACCCCTCGGGCAGCCGCCCAAGATGAGCCCACTTTCCTTGTGGAGTGGGCCTTTACAGATTTAGGCTGTGGCAGGCCTGCCACAGAATGTGCAAATTGGATTGTGCTACAGATCCAACGTGCAATCGTCTGTTTAGACGCAGGAGCACCCATCTTGTTGGGTGCATACAATATAAACAACGAGTCAGATTTTCTGACTTCAGCTGTCCTTGAAATATATATTTTTAATGCTCTGACAACGTCCAGTAACTTGGAGTCCTCCAAGTCGCTAGTAGCCGCAGGCACCACAATAGGCTGGTTCAAGTGAAAAGCCGAAACCACCTTAGGGAGAAAATGAGGACGTGTCCGCAGTTCTGCCCTGTCCGAATGGAAAATCAGATATGGGCTTTTGTACGATAAAGCCGCCAACTCTGAAACTCTCCTGGCTGAAGCCAGGGCCAATAACATGGTTACCTTCCATGTAAGGTATTTTAAATCTACCGATTTTAGAGGCTCAAACCAATGAGATTTGAGAAAATTCAAAACTACGTTCAAATCCCACGGTGCCACTGGAGGCACCATTGGGGGTTGTATATGTAGTACACCTTTGACAAAAGTTTGTACTTCAGGAACTGACGCCAATTCCTTCTGGAAGAAGATTGATAAGGCCGAAATTTGAACTTTAATGGACCCCAATTTTAGGCCCATAGACAATCCTGCTTGCAGGAAATGTAAGAATCGACCCAATTGAAATTCTTCCGTTGGGGCCTTTTTGGCCTCACACCACGCAACATATTTTCGCCAAATGCGGTGATAATGTTGTACAGTCACTTCCTTCCTAGCCTTCATCAAGGTAGGAATAACTTCCTCTGGAATGCCCTTTTCTTTTAGAATCCGGCGTTCAACCGCCATGCCGTCAAACGCAGACGCGGTAAGTCTTGGAACATACAAGGTCCCTGCTGAAGCAGATCCCTTCTTAGAGGTAGAGGCCACGGATCCTCCGTGAGCATCTCTTGAAGTTCCGGATACCAAGTTCTTCTTGGCCAGTCCGGAGCCACTAGTATTGTTCTTACTCCCCTTTTCCGTATAATTCTCAGTACCTTTGGTATGAGAGGCAGAGGAGGGAACACATACACTGACTGGTACACCCACGGTGTTACCAGAGCGTCCACAGCTATTGCCTGAGGGTCTCTTGACCTGGCGCAATATCTGTCCAATTTTTTGTTGAGGCGAGACGCCATCATGTCCACCTTTGGTTTTTCCCAACGGTTCACAATCATGTGGAAGACTTCTGGATGGAGTCCCCACTCTCCCGGGTGAAGGTCGTGTCTGCTGAGGAAATCTGCTTCCCAGTTGTCCACTCCCGGGATGAACACTGCTGACAGTGCTATGACATGATTTTCCGCCCAGCGCAGAATCCTTGCCGCTTCTGTCATTTTGTCGGTTTACGTGGGCGACTGCCGTGATGTTGTCCGACTGGATCAACACCGGCTGACCCTGAAGCAGCGGTTTTGCCAGGCTTAGAGCATTGTAGATCGCTCTTAGCTCCAGTATATTTATGTGAAGGGACGTCTCCAGGTTTGACCACACGCCCTGGAAGTTCCTTCCCTGTGTGACTGCTCCCCAGCCTCGTAGGCTGGCATCCGTAGTCACCAGGACCCAGTCCTGTATGCCGAATCTGCGGCCCTCTAACAGATGGGCACTCTGCAACCACCACAGGAGAGACAACTTTGTTCTTGGTGACAGTGTTATCCGCTGATGCATGTGCAGATGCGATCCGGACCATTTGTCCAGCAGATCCCACTGAAATGTTCGTGCATGGAATCTGCCAAATGGAATTGCTTCGTAAGAAGCCACCATCTTTCCCAGGACTCTTGTGCATTGATGTACTGACACAGTTCCTGGTTTTAGGAGGTTCCTGACAAGTTCGGATAACTCCCTTGCTTTCTCCTCCGGGAGAAACACCTTTTTCTGAACCGTGTCCAGAATCATTCCCAGGAACAGCAGACGTGTTGTCGGGGTCAATTGAGATTTTGGAAGATTCAGAATCCACCCGTGTTGCTGAAGCACTACCTCGGTTAGTGCTACACCGACTTCCAGCTGTTCTCTGGACTTTGCCCTTATCAGGAGATCGTCCAAGTAAGGGATAATTAATACGCCTTTTCTTCGTAGAAGAACCATCATTTCGGTCATTACCTTGGTAAAGACCCGAGGAGCCGTGGACAAACCAAACGGCAGCGTTTGAAACTGATAATGACAGTCTTGTATCACGAACCTGAGATACCCTTGGTGTGAGGGATAAATTGGGACATGCAGATAAGCATCTTTTATGTCCAGGGACACCATGAAGTCCCCTTCCTCCAGATTCGCTATCACTGCTCTGAGTGACTCCATCTTGAACTTGAATTTCTGTATGTACAGGTTCAAGGATTTCAGGTTTAGAATAGGTCTTACCGAACCGTCTGGCTTCGGTACCACAAATAGTGTGGAATAATACCCCTTTCCCTGTTGTAGGAGGGGTACCTTGACTATCACCTGCTGAGAATACAGCTTGTGAATGGCTTCCAATACCGACGTCCTTTCTGAGGGAGACGTTGGTAAAGCAGACTTTAGGAACCGGCGAGGGGGAGACCTTTCGAACTCCAACATGTAACCCTGAGATATTATCTGCAGGATCCACGGGTCCACTTGTGAGCGAGCCCACTGATTGCTGAAAATCTTGAGTCGACCCCCCACCGCTCCTGAGTCCGCTTGTAAAGCCCCAGTGTCATGCTGATGGCTTTGTAGAACCCGGGGCGGGCTTCTGGTCCTGGGCAGGGGCTGCTTGCTGCCCTCTCTTACCCTTTCCTCTGCTTCGCGGCAGATAAGACTGTCCTTTTGGTCGCTTGTTTTTATAGGAGCGAAAGGACTGCGGCTGAAAAGACGGTGTCTTTTTCTGTTGGGAGGGGGTCTGAGGTAAAAAAGTGGATTTGCCGGCAGTTGCCGTGGCCACCAGGTCCGAAAGACCGACCCCAAATAATTCCTCTCCTTTATATGGCAATACTTCCATATGCCTTTTGGAATCCGCATCACCTGACCACTGTCGCGTCCATAAACTTCTTCTGGCAGATATGGACATCGCGCTTACCCTTGATGCTAGAGTACAAATATCCCTCTGAGCATCTCGCATATAAAGAAACGCATCCTTTAATTGCTCTAGAGTCAATAAAATACTGTCCCTATCCAGGGTATCAATATTTTCAGTCAGGGAATCCAACCACACTACCCCAGCACTGCACATCCAGGCTGAGGCTATTGCCGGTCGCAGTATAACACCAGTATGTGTGTATATACTCTTCAGTGTAGTTTCCAGCCTCCTATCTGCTGGATCCTTGAGGGCGGCCGTATCAGGAGACGGCAACGCCACTTGCTTTGATAAACGTGTGAGCGCCTTATCCACCCTAGGGGGTGTTTCCCAGCGCGCCCTAACCTCTGGTGGGAAAGGGTATAATGCCAATAACTTCTTGGAAATTAGCAGTTTTCTATCTGGGTTAACCCACGCTTCATCACACACGTCACTCAATTCCTCTGATTCTGGAAAAGCTACAGGTAGTTTTTTCACCCCCCACATAATACCCCTTTTTGAGGTACCAGCAGTATCAGAGATCTGCAAAGCCTCCTTCATTGCCGTGATCATATAACGTGTGGCCCTATTGGAAAATACGTTTGTTTCTTCACCGTCGACACTAGATTCATCTGTGTCGGTACCCGTGTCGACTGACTGAGGTAAGGGACGTTTTACAGCCCCTGACGGTGTCTGAGACGCCTGAGCCGGTACTAACTGGTTTTCCGGCCGTCTCATTTCGTCAACTGACTTTTGTAATGTGCTAACATTATCACGTAATTCCATAACTAAAGCCATCCATTCCGGTGTCGACTCCCTAGGGGGTGACATCACCATTACCGGCAATTGCTCTGCCTCCACACCAACATCGTCCTCATACATGTCGACACACACGTACCGACACACAGCAGCCACACAGGGAATGCTCTAATCGAAGACAGGACCCTCTTAGCCCTTTGGGGAGACAGAGGGAGAGTTTGCCAGCACACACCAAAAGCGCTATAAATGTATATAAACAACCCTAGAAGGTGTTGTTTTTGATATAGGCGCTTTTAATATATCAATATCGCCAAATTATGCCCCCCTTCTCTTTGTTACCCTGTTTCTGTAGTGCAGTGCAGGGGAGAATCCTGGGAGCCTTCCTCACCAGCGGAGCTGAGCAGGAAAATGTCGCTGAGTGCTGAGGAGAATAAGCTCCGCCCCTTTTCCGGCGGGCTTTTCTCCCGGGTTTTAAGAAAACTGGCCTGGGTTAAATACATACATATAGCCTTAATGGCTATATGTGATGTATTTTTCGCCACTTAAGGTATTTAATATTGCTGCCCAGGGCGCCCCCAGCAGCGCCCTGCACCCTCCGTGACTGAATCAGTGAGACGTGTAGCAACAATGGCGCACAGCTGCAGTGCTGTGCGCTACCTTCATGAAGACTGAGGAGTCTTCTGCCGCCTGCTTTCCGGACCTCCGATCTTCAGCGTCTGTAAGGGGGGTCGGCGGCGCGGCTCCGGGACGAACCCCAGGATGACCTGTGTTCCGACTCCCTCTGGAGCTAAGTGTCCAGTAGCCTAAGACTCCAATCCATCCTGCACGCAGGTGAGTTGGAAATCTCTCCCCTAAGTCCCTCGATGCAGTGATCCTGTTGCCAGCAGGATTCACTGAGATTTAAACCTAAAAAAACTTTGTCTAAGCAGCTCTTTAGGAGAGCCACCTAGATTGCACCCTTCTCGGACGGGCACAAAAACCTAACTGAGGCTTGGAGGAGGGTCATAGGGGGAGGAGCCAGTACGCACCATGTGATCCTAAAAGCTTTATTTAGATGTGCCCTGTCTCCTGCGGAGCCCGCTATTCCCCATGGTCCTGACGGAGTCCCAGCATCCACTAGGACGTTAGAGAAACCACCTTTTTTGAGTGTCTGGATACTGATGCGTCAACAATAGGCGGGTTTTCCCATTTTTTCCTATCCTCTACCGGGAAAGGAAACGCTACCAGAACCCTTTTAGGTATCTGGAATTTTTTATCCGGGTTTTCCTGAGCCTTTTCAAAAATAGCATTTAACTCCTATGACGCAGGGAAGGTTAGCGAGGCTTTCTTATTTTCAGTGAAGTAAGTCTCCTCAACCTGCTCGGGTGTTGTATCAGCAATATTCAACACATCCCTAATAGCCTCTATCATCAACTGCACCCCTTTTGAAAGTGATGCTGCCCCCCGCAACACATCCCCATCACCGTATTTAGTATCAGAATCGGTATCATCCTGCATAATCTGTGCAAGAGCACGTTTATGTGAATATACAGCGGGGAGCCCTAATGTACCAGAACTGGGCCAGACTGCCATAGAGTTCTGTAAAGCCTGAGTTGCAGACTCATTTTGTTCAACCCTATTTGAAATCTGAGAAATCATAGATTTGATAGAGGATAACCACTCAGGCTCCCTTGCTGGAATCTGTGCTAAACCAGTGCAATCCTGATTACATGGAATGGGATCATCCTGAGAGGACATATCCTCTGCAGCATATGACACAGAGTCCCTGGACATTGCTTAATGGAGACCACAGACACTCCACACACACGCAGGGGAGGACAGAGTTACACCGCCAAGAATGGCAAGAGATACACAGAGATTGGAGATAACCCACACACAGAGCTTTTAATATACAGGGAGACCCCCCTATCAGCGCTGACTGTGCACCTTAATAGGTTACACAGTCGTTTTGCAGTCTCCCTCCCCTTCTACAACCCCCTGGTACTGTGAGAGATATCTGGAGTCGCTTTGGAGGGACTTGCTCTTTCTGGACAGCGCTGTGCAGGCAGGAAAATGGCGCTGAACGCTGCTGGGTCCGCTCTGAGAAGCTCCACCCCCAAAATGGCGCTGTCTTCCCGCTCTTCCTAGGATTATACTGGCCTGACGATTTATGCTGGCTGAGATCCTGGGACCCCGACAGGCTGTGTGACCAGTGTACGGTGTAGGGGCGCCTGTCACAGCGCCGCACTATGTACTGCTGAGCCTCCGGAGCGCAGTTAATACTGCGCTCCTACCCTGATGCCACCATCTTCACACCGGCCCCCTGCTTGCAAGGGGGGAGGGATCGGTGACTCACTCGCCACTGATCTTCAGCTCTGTAAGGGGGTGGCGGCATGCTGCTGGAGTGAGCGATCCCCTGTGGCGGGGAATGATCTATCCCCTCAGGCTCTCAGTGTCCTGTCAGCGGAGATAGTGGCTCGGACCCAGCAGGGCGGACACAACCCCCCCTTAGTCCCACGAAGCAGGGAGGTTGTTGCCAGCAGCCTCCCAGTAAAATAATAAACTCTAAAATAAACTTTACTAGAGAAACTCTGGAGAGCTCCCCTAGCTGTAACCGGCTCCACCGGGCACATTTTCTAAACTGAGTCTGGTAGGAGGGGCATATAGAGAGGAGCCAGCCCACACTCTCAAACTCTTAAAGTGCCAGTGGCTCCTGGTGGACCCATCTATACCCCATGGTACTAATGTGGACCCCAGCATCCTTTAGGACGTAAGAGAAAAATCAGAAATGGAGGGCGACATAATACCCTTAAATCTGAAATTCTTCTAACTTTTAACACAGGCTCTGCTGCCTCTTCTAAGGATAGAATGGCTTACATAGCACAGTAATTAGCTCAGGTATGTCCACTGAGCTGAGACCTTCCTCCAAAGTGCAATGTATCCTCCGACGAATCCTCATCTAAAACATGTGTAGACTGAAGACGTTGTATCGTGTCTATGTGATTTTACTTACCACCGGCCTGTCAGCCTGCTTTTGTTGAGAGGCTGCCGATTCCAAAGGTGGATAAACCTCAGAATGAATGTTGCATGTAATGGTTACTAAGGTAACCTATCCCTGGTATAGGAGCTGACCTTATCTGCTCAGCTATATTGGATAATGTCTGTGCAAAGTAGCGCATGAAGGTTCAACTAGAACCTGTGCTTGCCTCGGTTATTTAAGAGGCTTCGGCGACAGCTAAAACATTTTACACATAATCCCTTATGAACCAAATCCTGATAGGTTAACCCAACTTTGCAAGACAAACATGAAATGAGTGTTGGTACTGCTGTGGAAAGTGTATTTTCCTCACCCTTACCATTCTTAGACATGATAAATAAATCACACACCTGTATAGTGTTACTACACAATGTGTGACTGTAATCACTTTAAAATTTGTTAAGGTGACACACAATCTGACCCTACCCTGCTTTGCACCAGCATTGAGGATCATAATACACAGAAAAACTGACAAAATTATAGTAAAGTTAGCAATCACACTAGCAATCAGGCACAGGTTATACATTAGTATAAGCAATATGAGCACATAATCAACTACAAGTACATTTCAAGTATGTAAGAAAACATATTACTGCATTACCTCATATAGGATTTAACCACATTCAATCGCACAGGCGAAAGAAAACAACAGCAATAGTTATCAGACTCATATACATCAGACACTTATCCAACTATTCGTACTCAAAAGGTAGATAGAGACTTAGTGCTGTATTATCCGACTCAGTAGAGTGGGATACAGGGAGACTCACCCCACTTCCAGGATCGATCAATACGTTTGCGAACGCTTTGTTTATACAGATGCTCATAGTGTACACACTCGTCCCATGAACCTACAGTGAACACAGATGCCTAAGTGAACACTGACGCACCAGTCACACAGCCGCCTATGCTGCAACTGGGTCCCCTTAGATACAAAGCATCTCAGATGGAAGCGGGAAATCAGTTCATGGCCGGAGACTCGGAGGAAACTGGTCATGAACCGGGAGGAAGGACAACCAAGGAGCGTCTAACTCCCCACCACTAACATCAACCCTAAGGATCACGGCCTCATACTACCCCTGGAGCCTATGATCCCTAGGGCCTAGCACTGGTGCATCCTAGGTGGCAGCCGCGTCAGCAACTGCTTGGTAGTCTCCTCCCAAAACAGTGCGTCTGTGTCCGTGTTCCCCCTCTAAGCGGAACCAATGCCTTACCTTCTCCCTGTGCTCCAGCCACAGCCTGGTAACGTCTGCTGGACTAGCTAGTACATCCGACACAGACGCCCGCCGCAACAGCACTGTACTCGTGGGTAAACGTTGTTGCGACCTGGCGGGGAGTTGGAGCGACTCTTTCTAAGATACATACAAGATGCTTTTTAAAAAGATCGCTCAAAAAATAGGATTTTAATACCTACCGGTAAATCCTTTTCTCTTAGTCCGTAGAGGATGCTGGGGTCACCCCCAGCTGCTCGGCAAAGTTGCAAAGCCGAGACCCCCCGGGCAGCCGCCCAGGACTAGCCCACTTTTCTAGTAGAATGGGCCTTTACCGATTTCGGTAACGGTAATCCAGCCGTGGAATGAGCCTGCTGAATCGTATTACAGATCCAGCGTGCAATGGTCTGCTTGGAAGCAGGACACCCAATCTTGTTGGGAGCATACAGGACAAACAGAGCCTCCGTTTTTCTAACTGGAGCCGTTCTGGCGACAAATTTTCAAAGCTCTGACCACATCCAGAGACTTTGACTCGACCAAGGCGTCAGTAGCCACTGGCACCACAATACGTTGGTTCATGTGGAAAGATGAAACCACCTTCGGCAGAAATTGCTGACGAGTCCTCAACTCCGCTCTATCTTCATGGAAGATTAAATAAGGGCTCTTGTGAGACAAAGCCGCTAACTCAGACACCCGCTTTGAGGCTGCCAAAGCCAACAGGATGACCACTTCCCAAGTGAGGAACTTCAACTCCACCTTCTGTAAAGGTTCAAGCCAATATGATTGCAGTTCCTTCAACACCACGTTAAGATCCCATGGTGCCACTGGGGGCACAAATGGGGGTTGGATGTGCAACACACCTTTCACGAAAGTCTGAACTTCTGGAAGGGAGGCCAATTGTTTTTGAAAGAAAACCGATTAAGGCTGAAATCTGTACTTTAATTGAGCCCAACTTTAGGTCCGCATCCACACCTGCTTGTAGAAAATGGAGAAAACGTCCTAGCTGAAATTCTTCCATAGGAGCCCTCTTGGATTCGCACCAAGACACATATTTTCTCCAAATACGGTGGTAATGTTTCAACGTTACTCCTTTCCTGGCCTGAAGAAGTATGGGAATGACTTCACTGGGAATACCCTTTCGGGCTAGGATTTGGCGTTCAACCGCCATGCCGTCAAACATAGCTGCGGTAAGTCTTGATACACGCACGGCTCCTGCTGTAACAGGTCCTCGCGTAGAGGAAGAGGCCAGGGATCTCCTATGAGCAATTCCTGAAGATCTGGATACCAAGCCCTCCTTGGCCAGTCTGGGACAATGAGGATCGCTTGAACCTTTGTTCTTCTAATGCTCTTTAGAACTTTTGGAATGAGAGGAAGTGGAGGGAACACATACACCGACTGAAACACCCATGGTGTCACCACAGCATCCACTGCTATTGCTTGAGGATCCCTCGACCTGGAACAATGGGGGCGATTCCGAGTTGTTCGCTCGCTAGCTGCTTTTAGCAGCATTGCACACGCTAAGCCGCCGACCTCTGGGAGTGTATCTTAGCTTAGCAGAATTGCGAACGAAAGATTAGCAGAATTGCGAATAGAAATTTCTTATCAGTTTCTGAGTAGCTCGAGACTTACACATAGCGATCAGCTCAGTCAGTTTCGTTCCTGGTTTGACGTCACACACACGCCCAGCGTTCGGCCAGCCACTCCCCCGTTTCTCCAGGCACTCCCGCGTTTTTCCCTGAAACGCCTGCGTTTTTCCGCACACTCCCAGAAAACGGTCAGTTTCCACCCAGAAACACCCACTTCCTGTCAATCACACTACGATCAGCAGAACGATGAAAAAACTTTGTTATGCCGTGAGTAAAATACCAAACTTTTGTGCTAATTTACTTTCGCTCCGTAGCGAAAAAAAATAATGAGCGAACAACTCGGAATGACCCCCAATATCTCTGAAGCTTCTTGTTAAGACGAGATGCCATCATGTCTATTTGAGGAATTCCTCAATGACTCGTCACTTTGGTGAAGACCTCTTGATGGAGGCCCCACTCTCCTGGATGGAGATCGTGTCTGCTGAGGAAGTCTGCTTCCCAGTTGTCCACTCCTGGAATGAAGATTGCTGACAGAGCGCTTGTATGCTTTTCCGCCCAGCGGAGAACCTTTGTGGCTTCTGCCATCGCCACTCTTTTTGTTCCGCCCTGGCGGTTTATGTGCGCTACTGCAGTAACATTGTCCGACTGGATCAGTACGGGCAGATTGCGGAGATGTTTCGCTTGTACAAGGCCGTTGTAAATGGCCCTTAACTCCAGAACGTTTATGTGGAGACAAGTTTCCTGGCTTTACCATCTTCCTTGGAAGTTTTCCCCCTGTGTGACTGCTCCCCAGCCTCGGAGACTTGCATCTGTGGTCACTAGGATCTAGTTCTGGATCCCGAACCGGCGTCCCTCTAGGAGGTGAGAACTGTGCAGCCACCACAGGAGTGATATTCTGGTCTTGGAAGACAGGATTATCCTTCGGTGCATGTGCAGGTGGGATCCAGACCACTTGTCCAACAGGTCCCACTGAAACACTCTGGCATGGAATCTGCCGAACTAAATGGCCTTGTAGGCCGCAACCATCTTCCCCAGCAACCGAGTGCATTGATGGATTGACACGCTTGCTGGTTTCAGAATTTGTTTGACCAGACTCTGAAGTTCCAGAGCCTTTTCTTCTGGAAGTTAAACTTTCTTTAGTTCTGTGTCCAGTATCATTCCCAAAAACGACAATCACGTCATCGGAATCAACTGTGATTTTGGCAAGTTCAGGAGCCAACCATGTTGCTGAAGAACTGTCAGGGAGAGTGCAATGTTTTGCACCAACTGGTCCCTGGATCTCGCCTTTATCAGGAGATCGTCCAAGTACGGGATAATCGTGACTCCTTGCTTGCGAAGGAGAACCATCATTTCCGCCATCACTTTGGTGAAAATCCTCGGAGCCGTGGCCAGACCAAACGGCAATGTCTGAAATTGGTAATGACAATCCTGAATTGCAAATCTCAGGTAAGCCTGATGCGGAGGATAAATAGGAACATGCAAGTAGGCATCCTTTATGTCCACCGACACCATAAAATCCCCTTTCTCCAGACTGGAGATCACTGCTCGGAGACTCCATCTTGAATTTGTATTTCTTTAGGTAGAAATTTAGGGATTTCAGGTTTAGTATTGGCCTGACCGAGCCATCCGGCTTCGGGACCACAAACAGGCTTGAATAAAAGCCTTCTCCCTGTTGTGACTGGGGAACTCTGACGATGACTTGATTTTGACACAACTTTTGTATTGCATCGCAAACTACCTCCCTGTCCGGAAGAGAAGCTAGTAAGGCCGATTTGAAAAAACAGCGAGGGGGAACGTCTTGAAACTCCAGTTTGTACTCTTGGGATACTATTTGTACAACCCATGGGTCCAGGTCCGAACGAACCCAGAACTGTCTGAAGAGTTTGAGACGTGCCCCCACTGGTGCGGACTCCCGCAGAGGAGTCCCAGCGTCATGCGCTGGATTTGGCAGAAGTCGGGGAGGACATCTGCTCCTGGGAACCCGCCACAGCTGGTGATCTTTTACCCTTTCATCTTCCTTTAGTGGCAAGGAAGGAAGAACCTCGCCCTTTTCTGTATTTATTGGGCCGAAAGGACTGCATTTGATAGTGGTGTGTTTTCTTTTGTTGTGAAGGAACATAAGGCAAAAAGGATGACTTACCCGCGGTAGCCGTAGATACCAAATCTGCGAGGCCGTCACCAAACAAGACACCACCTTTATATGGTAGAGACTCCATATTTTTCTTGGAGTCAGCATCCGCATTCCATTGATGAATCCACAATGCTCGCCTAGCTGAGACTGCCATGGTATTGGCCTTTGATCCCAAAAGGCCAATATCTCTCGCAGCTTCCTTTAGGTAAGCTGCAGCATCCTTGATATAACCCGTCAAGAGGATGCTATCCCTATCTAGGGCATCTACATTAGATGACAAGTTATCTGCCCACTTTTCGATAGCACTACTCACCCACGCAGATGCAATGGCCGGTCTGAGTAGCGTACCTGTGGTCGCATAAATGGATTTTTATGTATTTTCCTGCTTACGATCCGCAGGGTCCTTAAAGGCTGCCGTGCCAGGTGACGGGAGAGCCACCTTTTAGACAAACGCGATAGAGCCTTGTCTACCATGGGGGGCGACTCCCACTTTTCCCTATCCCCAGAGGGAAACGGATAAGCCACCGGAATCCTTTTGGGAATCTGAAACTTTCTGTCAGGGCTTTCCCAGACTTTTTCAAATAGAGAGTGTTCAGTTCATGAGAGGGAGGAAACGTTATCTCAGGTTTCTTTTCCTTATACATACAGACCCTTTTATCAGGGACAGTCGGGTCCTCACTGATATGTAATACCTCTTTAACCGCCACAATCATGTACTGAATGCTCTTTGCCAATTTTGGATCTAATCTGGAATCGCTATAGCCGACACTGGAATCAGTGTCCTTGTCGGTATCAGTGTCTGCCAACTGGGTAAACGTACGTTTTTGTGACCCCGAGGGGACCTGAACTTGTAATAACATATCCTCCACAGAATTTTTCCATGCCTGGGTCTGAGACTCAGACTTATCTAATCTCTTACTAATAAGAGCCACATTAGCATTCAAGGCATTCAAAACATTTACCCAATCAGGCGTCGGCGGTGCCAACAGGGTCACCCCCACAGCCGTTTGTGTCCCTAATACAGCCTCCTCCTGGGAAGAGCATTTAGACTCAGACATGTCGACACACGTGTACCAATCACCCACAGACACACCGGACATATAGGGGACAGACCCACAGTAAAGTCTGTCAGAGAGACACAGAGGGGATTTGCCAGCTCACAACCCAGCGCCAAATCAACGGGTCTGAAACTACTAAGACATTGCCCCAGACCTGTAGCGCTTTAAATATCAAGTATATTGCACCAAATTATACTGTGCCCCCCCCCCCCCGTTACTTGTCAGCAGTGTGAGGCAGCACCAGCGTCTCTGCAGCCTGCGGAGAGGAAATGGCGACGAGCTTAGTGTGAGCAGTGAGGAAGAAGCTCCGCCCCCTTAATGGCGCGCTTCTGTACCGCTTATTTTTAATTATACTGGCGGGGGTTAGGACAGTGCCTTGGCACTAATGTCGTCCCCCCCCCCCCCGCACCCTGTAGTGCTGCGTATGGGAGCCCGGCGCGCAGCGTCCGTTCGCTGCGCGGTACCTCAGAAATGCCGTCACTCAAGAAGTCTTCTTTTCTTCTGCCACTCACCTGTCTTCTGGCTCTGAAAGGGGGTGACGGCCGGCTGGGGGAGTGAGCATCTAGGCGTACCCAGCGATCAGCACCCTCAGGAGCTAATGGTGTGCTGCAGCCAGAAGCAGAGCCATTTTACTCACTAGAAGTTGGTCATACTTCTCTCCCCTATGTCACACGAAGCAGGGAGACTGTTGCCAGCAGCCTCCCTGAACATAAAAAAACTAACATAAGTCTTTTCCAGAGAAACTCAGTAGCGCTCCCCTATAGTGTGTCCAGTCTCACTGGGCACAATTCTAAAACTGGAGTCTTGGAGGAGGGGCATAGAGGGAGGAGCCAGTTCACACCCTTTGAAAGTCTTAAAGTGCCCATGTCTCCTGCGGATCCCATCTATACCCCATGGTTCTATGGTGACCCCAGCATCCTCTAGGACAGAGGTGAGGAACCTCCGGCCCGCGGGCCTTATCCGGCCCGGAGAGGCATCTTGACCGGCCCGGGGGCAGCCGCCGAGTGTAAAGCCGTTTGCGGCGCACAGCTTCCTGGAAGATGTAGTTTTCTCTACACTGTGCACTGTATTCAATGTACAGTGTGAGTAAACTACATCTCCCATGATGTAGTGCGCGGCAGACGGCTCAGAGAGGTATGAGGCAGCTGTGTAAAGCCGTCCCCGGTGCATGGCTTCCTGGGAGATGTAATTTTCTCACACTGTGCACTGTATTCAGTGTACATTGTGAGAGAACTACATCTCCCTTGATGCCGCAGCTGCCCTTCCCATGGGCCTTTGCTCCGCGCCCGTCTCCAGCATTGCAGGTAGCAGCGCAGCCACCTTGAGGGAAGACCGGTGCATACTCAGGAGCCGCCGGTAAGAATACATACAGTGCAAGGGGGAGGGAGTGTAACTGTTAGCGTTAGTGTGGTACAGAGCAGGGGAGGAAGTGTCAGTGTGTTACAGGGCAGGGGAGGGAGTGTGTCAGTGTGTGGTACAGCGCAGGAGAGGGAGTGTGAGTGTGTGTTACAGGGCAGGGGAGGGAGTGTGTCAGTGTGTGGTACAGCGCAGGAGAGGGAGTGTGAGTGTGTGTTACAGGGCAGGGGAGGGAGTGTGAGTGTCAGTGTGTGTTACAGGGCATGGGAGGGAGTGTGAGTGTCAGTGTGTTACAGGGCATGGGAAGGAGTGTGAGTGTCAGTTTGTGTTACAGGGCATGGGAGGGAGTGTGAGTGTCAGTTTGTGTTACAGGGCATGGGAGGGAGTGTGAGTGTCAGTGTGTGTAACAGGGCAGGGGAGGGAGTGTGAGTGTCAGTGTGTTACAGGGCAGGGGAGGGAGTGTGAGTGTCAGTGTGTTACAGGGCAGGGGAGGGAGTGTGAGTGTCAGTGTGAGTTACAGGGCAGGGGAGGGAGTGTGAGTGTCAGTGTGTGTTACAGGGCATGGGAGGGAGTGTGAGTGTCAGTGTGTTACAGGGCATGGGAAGGAGTGTGAGTGTCAGTTACAGGGCAGGGAGTGTGAGTGTCAGTGTGTTATAGGCCATGGGAGGGAGTGTGTGTCAGTTTGTGTTACAGGGCAGGGGAGGGAGTGTGAGTGTCAGTGTGTGTTACAGGGCAGGGGAGGGAGTGTGAGTGTCAGTGTGTGTTACAGGGCAGGGAGTGTGAGTGTCAGTGTGTTGCAGGGGTAGGGTGTGTTGGGGTCAGTGTGTGGTACAGTGCAGGGAGAGGGAATGTGAGTGGAGTGTCAGTGTGGTTCAACGCAGGGGAAGGGAGTGTGAGTGGTATCAGTGAGCGAGGGGTATTTCTGTGGGCAAGAAGTTTCAATGTAGAAAATACTCTTGCTTTGAGAAGGGGATTCAATGCCATGCCTACTTTCCTAGGAGAGTGTGTGCATGGGGGTGGGGGGCGCTTAAAAAATGGCCCGCGAATGATGTCGAAAAAATCCAAATGGCCCTTGGCATGAAAAAGGTTCCCCACCCCTGCTCTAAGACGTATGAGAAAAAATAGTAAGACTACAAAAATAAAATAAAAAAAGCTTATGGTGCTAAAAAACCAGCAGCCATCTTGACCATGGTCCGCCTCCTGCTGCACAAAACCAAAAACTGATTTGCCGGAGCCAGGAGGCGGAGATATATGGACGGGCCCGTTGCATGCTGTGAGGCCAAAAGCTTTTACCGATTGGTGCAAATCCCCTGCCGCGTCAACATATCCCAATGTTATCCTGTGGATAACCTGTGGACCCTGACAGAGAAACTGGGTATTTTGGTCACCTGGACTTAATCTTCTGATGAAACCACCTGTTTGGGATAACGGATACGCGCCAAGGATCCCCTGGTGACTACAGTACACTGCGCTCCTAAGCTGCACATTGCTTCAGCACAGCGGTGTTATCACTGACAAGTGGAACACCATTTGTTCACCTTCGCTGTGGAGCTGCACCATCCCTCCCCACATGAGCCGCGGACTCCCGTTCCTGATTGCGGACGCTCTTGCAAGAGAGCTCAGCCCACCGCTGGACGCACACAGCTGAGATCAGGCGGTCCTCCAAGCAAACGGACAGGATTTGTATCCAACGTGTGGTGAGTTTACATCCAGTGTGGGAGGTGGTAGCATAGCGCAGCTCTCTTATATGGAAGCGTCTCATTCTGAGTATACATCTATCTAAATACTGTGTTCACAATACCAACTGACCAGTCAAAACTTATTCTACTTGCTGTACTTATACTACAAAATGAACTGTGGGAATTACATCAAACACAATCCAGTTTATGCTTAGGAGCAACAGTGGGACTGCACCAGTTACTCAATTTGATTATTTTTTTATGCAATTAGCTCTTTTTAAATGTTGTGAAATGTCATCTTTTTATTTACGAATAAATACTTTTGCATCTTATTAATGTGTTTGCGCGTATGTTGGGTACTCTTTTAGACTGACTTACACCCCCCATGGCATTACCTTTCAATTTAGTATCAATAGTAAATCCACCTTGGGCAGATAACCGGTCTAATCAGATGCAACAACTAACTAGACAAAAGGTTCTGACAGGGCATAAACATGCCACTGGTTCCTCCAAGCCATGGGTCTTCAACCTGCGGCCTTCCAGCTGCTGTGGAACAACACATCCCAGCCTGCCCTGCCACAGTTTTGTTGTTAAGGCATGCTAAACCTGAGGTAAGGCATGCTGGGACATGTAGTTCTACAGCAGCTGGAGGGCCGCAGGTTGAAGACTCATGCTCTAAGCAGACTACCTTATCCTCCCAATCCACAGTCTTCCAATAAGTTTCATCTGAGGAGGAAGGTGAACATACACCTTTCTCTGACAGAATCCTGTGCTGAAGGGGACGCCCCAATCTTGGTAGATGTCCCTGCTCCAGTTGAAGCTATTAAACATATTCTTCAACTCTGATGAGGAAGAACCCACACCTGTTGCCAAGAAAACTGATGTGTTTAAAAAGCAAAAGGTAATTCAAACAGAATTTCCCCATTCTGATCATTTAATGGAAATTAGGCAGGAACCCCGGAACACTCCAGGTAAAAAAAATGTTCTCCCTTTGTATATGTCAGATAAATGTAGAATGTATCTGACTCATATCAAGTCTACATCTTCTTATATTGAGGAAGCTTTATCTTAAGCTGGCGTGTTACCAGCACTGGGGGACCGCAGGGTAGGAAGCCGACATCTACACTTCGCACACGTTTGGACCATGAGCACTTCAGATGCTTAGGTGATAGAAGAAGTTATCTCTCACGGGTACGCAGTCTTGTTCAAGGGACGCCCCCCTTTAACAGTATTTCACCACATGCTTATCATCAGACCTGAAATAGGCTCAACTTCTACAGACTGTGGTCAGTTCACTTCTGCACACAGGAGTGATTGTACCGGTTCATCAGTGCTAATGGGGCAAAGTAAAGTACTCGACTCTGTTCCTAGTTCCGAAAGCCAACGGTTTACAACCCGGCCTATTCTCAATCTCAAATCTTTAACCACTTAACTGACAATTCCCCCCCCCCCAAATACTGCTCAAAAATTGTACTTTTTTTAAATGAGTGAATTAGGTGAAGAACATGAATTTAACCCTATGCAAAATGATTTTAGTTAAAAAAATAAATAAAATAGGATTTTAATTACTTATCAGTAAATCCTTTTCTTGTAGTCCGTAGAGGATGCTGGGGTCCACATTAGTACCATGGGGTATAGATGGGTCTACTAGGAGCCATTGGCACATTAAGAGTTTGAGTGTGGGGGCTGGCTCCTCCCTCTATGCCCCTCCTACCAGACTCAGTCTAGAAACTGTGCCCGAGGAGACGGACACGGACATCTTAGAGAGAAGGATTTTATACAGATAGTGGTGAGATTCACACCAGCTCACACACAAGGCAAACCAAGCTAACTAGCATGAAGCATCAGCAACGGCTGAACAATACTACTTACCAAGTAACAAAACAGTACTTACCAAAAACTAAGCAGTACTGAACTAAGGGGGTAATTCCAAGTTGATCGCAGCAGGAAATTTTTTAGCAGTTGGGCAAAACCATGTGCACTGCAGGGGAGGCAGATAGAACATGTGCAGAGAGATTTAGATTTGGGTGGGGTGTGTTCAATCTGCAATCTAAATTGCAGTGTAAAAATAAAGCAGCCAGTATTTACCCTGCACAGAAACAAAATAACCCACCCAAATTTAACTTTCTCTGCACATGTTATATCTGCCACACCTGCAGTGCACATGGTTTTGCCCAACTGCTAAAAAATTTCCTGCTGCGATCAACTTGGAATTACCCCCTAAGTAACCACTGCAGGATCACGTATTGCTGGGCGGGCGCCCAGCATCCTCTACAGCAGGCCTGGCCAGCTGTGGCTCTCCAGCTGTTGTAAAACTACAAGTCCCATCATGCTTTGCCATCATTTTGCTATTAGGGAAGCTAAAACTGTGGCAAGGCATGCTGGGATGTGTAGTTTTAACACATCTGGAGAGCCACAGGTTGGCCAGGCCTGCTCTACAGACTATGAGAAAAGGATTTACCGGTAGGTAATGAAAATCCTATTTTCTCTTATGTCCTAGAGGATGCTGGGGTCCACATTAGTACCATGGCGATGTACCAAAGCTCCCAGAACGGGAAGTAGAGCGCGGAGGCTCCTGCAGAACTGATTGGCCTCTGAGGATCTGATGTTTGGTCATAGTATCGAACTTGTAGAACTTTGCAAACGTGTTCGACCCCGACCAAGTAGCCGCTCGTCAAAGCTGTAAAGCACACACACACCCCCGGCAGCCGCCCAGGAAGAACCCACCTTATGAGTAGAGTGGGCCTTAACAGACGTAGGACGCAATCCTGCCGTAGAATACGCATGCTGGATAGTGAACCTGATCCAGCGAGAGATTGTCTGCTTAGAAGCAGGACTCCCAAGTTTCTTGGAATCATACAGTCGTATTTTCTGTGACGAGCAGTCTTCTTCACATAGATTTTCAGAGCCCTTACAACATGCAGGGACTCAGTAGCAACTGGCGCAACAATAGGTTGGTTGATATGAAATGCCGACGCAACCTTCAGAAGGAACTGCGGACGTGTCCGGAGCTAAGCTCTATCTTCATGGAAGGGCTTTTGCATGACATAGCCCTCAACTACACCATACGTCTAGCAGAAGCCAAGGACAACAAAGTGACAGCCTTCCACATGAGAAACTTGACCTCAACCTCCTGTAGAGCCTCAAACCAGTCCGACTGGAGGAACTGCAACACCACGTTAAGATCCCAGGGCGCCGTAGGTGGCACAAAGGGAGGTTGGATGTGCAGAACTCCCTTCAAAAAAGTCTGAACCTCAGGGAGGGCAGCCAACGGTTTCTGGAAGAAAAAGGATAGGGCCAAAATCTGGACCTTTACGGAACTTAATCTCAGGCCCATATCCACACCGGCTTGGAGGAAGAGGAGAAATCGTCCAAGTTTAAACTCCACCGTAGGAAACTTCTTGGATTCACACCAAAACACATACTTTCCAAATGCTATAGTAATGCTTTGACGTTAAACCCTTTCCTAGTCTGTGTCAGGGTAGGAATAACCTTATTCGGAATGCCCTTCCGAGCTAATATCTGGCGTTCAACCTCCATGCCGTCAAACGTGGACGCGGTAAGCCTTGATAAGCGAACGGCCCCTGCTGCAGCAGGTCCTCCCGAAGAGGAAGAGGCCTCGGCTCGTCCAGAAGATCCGCATACAAAGCCCTTCTTGGCCAGTCTGGAGCAATGAGGATTGCCTGAACTCTTGTTCTCTTTATGAGCTTTAGAACTCTTGGAATGAGTGGAAGTGGAGGAAAAACGTACACAGACTGGAACACCCACGGAGTCACTAGGGCATCCACCGCCACTGCTTGTGGGTCCCTCGACATGGAACAATCATCGCTGAAGCTTATTGTTGAAACAAGAGGCCATCATGTCTATTTTGGGTATGCCCCAAAGATCTGTTACCTCCTTGCACACCTCCGGATGGAGACCCCATTCTCCTGGATGGAGATTGTGTCTGCTGAGGAAGTCCGCTACCCAGTTATCTAGTCCCGGAATGAAGATTGCCGACAGCGCCAACGCGTGTTTTTCCACCCAGAGGATGATTCTTGTTACCTCTGACATTGCAGCTCTGCTCTTCGTTCCGCCCTGTCGGTTTATGTAAGCCACTGTCGATACATTGTCTGACTGCACTTGAATGGCCCGATTTCTCAGAAGATGGGGCACTTGGAGAAGAACGTTGTAGACGGCTCTTAGTTCAAGAATGTTTATGGGCAGGCCAGCTCCCAGACTTGACCACCTTCCTTGGAAGGTTTCCCCTTGAGTGACTGCGCCCCAGCCTCGGAGACTTGCATCCGTGGTTAGAAGGATCCAGTCCTGAATCCCGAACCTGCGGCCTTCCAGAAAGTGAGGTAATTGCAGCCACCAGAGGAGTGAGATCCTGGCCTCTAGGGACAGACAAATTCTCTGGTGCATGTGTAGATGAGATCCCGATCATTTGTTCAGGAAATCCAGTTGGAAGGACAGAGCATGAAATCTCCTGTACTGCAGAGCCTCGTAAGAGGCCATCATCATCCCCAGAAGGTGAATGCATTGATGAACCGACACCTGGGCTGGCTTCAGGACATCCCGGACTATTGTTTGTATCAACGCTTTTTCCTCTGGAAGAAACACCCTCTGCACTTCCGTGTCGAGGATCATTCCCAGAAATGACAACCTCCTGGTTGATTCCAAATGTGATTTTGGAAGATTCAGGATCCAACCATGTTCCCTGAGAAGCTGGGTCGTGAGAATCATCATTTCCGCCATCAGCTTGGTGAATAACTTTCGGTGCTGTGGAGAGGCCGAATGGCAGGGTCTGGAATTAAAAATGACAGTCCATCAGTGCGAATCGGAGATAAGCTTGATGCGGCGGCCAAATCGGGATGTGGAGGTACGCATCCTTGCTATCCAGGGATACCAGGAATTGCCCCTCCTCCAGACCTGATATCACCGCCCTTACAGACTCCATTTTGAACTTGAACTCCCTCAGAAAGGGGTTTAGTGATTTTAAATTCAGAATGGGCCTGACCGAACCATCTGGTTTCGGTACCACAAAAAGGTTCAAATAGTAACCCTTGTTTTGCATCTGAGGAGGAATTGGCATAATAACCAGTGCCTCCACCAACTTCTGGATGGCTCCCTGTAGGATAGCAAAGCACCTCCTACCTTTAGCGCCTAAATACCCTTGGTATCTTTACCTCTTGCATTCCCTATAGGATAGCTCTGTCTGCCGGCAAAGCTGGCAAGCCTGATTTGAAGAACCGGTGAGGAGGGAGATCTTGAAATTCCAGCCGGTACCCCTGGGACACAATATCTTGTACCCAGGGATCCAGGCCGGACGACACCCAGACGTGACTTAAATGTCTGAGGCTCGCCCCCACCGGCGGCCCTACCTCCAGGCCGCGTGGTCCACCGTCATGCGGAGTACTTTGGCGTACCTGAAACAGGCTTCTGTTCCTGGCAACCGCAGGTTTCTTGGATTTGGTCGACCTCCTCTAAAGAAGGTGTTTGACGGTTTGGCCTTACTTGTATTAGCAACCCGAAAGGACTGTGATACAGCTGAAGAAAAAGGTTTCTTCATAGCAGGTGCAACTGAGAGAAAAAAAGGTGACTTAGAAGCTGTAGCCGTGGAGATTCTCGCACCCAACGCTTCTCCAAAGAGAGCCTGACCTGTGTAGGGTAGGGTCTCCACACCTCTCCAGGATTCCACGTCAGCAGACCACTGGCGCAGCCAAAGTCCCCTACAAGCCGAGACAGACATGGAAGATATCCCTGCAGCCATGGAACGCAGGTCTTTCATGGATTCCACCATAAATCCTGCAGAATCCTGAATGTTACGTAAAAACAATTCATCCCTTTTATCCATTGTATCCAAATCCTCAAGTAACATGCCTGACCACTTTACTGTAGCTTTGGAAATCCATGCACAGGCAAAAGTGGGACGTAGAATCGCCGTTGAAGCCGTGTATATGGATTTGAGCGTAGTATCAATTTTGCGATCAGCCGGCTCCTTTAAGGTGGTAGATCCTGGAACAGGTAAAACCATCTTTTTCGAGAGTCTGGATACAGACGCGTCCACTATGGGTGGGTTTTCCCATTTTTTCCTATCCTCCTCAGGGAAGGGGAAAGGAACCAGAACCCTTCTAGGGTTCTGGAATTTTTTCTCAGAGTTTTCCCATGCTTTCTCAAAAACAGGATTGTAATACCTACCAGTAAATCCTTTTCTCCTAGTCCTTAGAGGATGCTGGGGTCCACTTCAGTACCATGGGGTATAGACAGTTCCACAGGAGGCATGGGCACTTTAAGACTTTTCTAGAGTGTGAACTGGCTCCTCCCTCTATGCCCCTCCTCTAGACCTCAGTATAGGAACTGTGCCCAGGGAGATGGACATTTCGAGAAAAGGATTTACTTTTAAATTAATGGTGAAATTCCTACCAGCTCACACTTCAACCATGCCGCACAACATGGTATTCAACAAAACTCATGCCAACAAACATGAACATTACAGCAACCGTGCTGAAAACTTAACAAAATACGCACTAGGCTGGGTGCCCAGCATCCTCTACAGACTAGGAGAAAAGGATTTACCGGTAGGTATTAAAATGCTGTTGTTTTCTCATACGTCCTAGAGGATGCTGGGGTCCACTTCAGTACCATGGGGTTATACCAAAGCTCCAGTACGGGCGGGAGAGTGCGGATGACCCTGCAGCACCGATTGACCAAACTTGGGGTCCTCATCGGCCAAGGTGTTAAACTTGTAAAACTTAGCAAACGTGTTTGCCCCTGACAAAGTAGCTGCTCTGCAAAGTTGTAATGCCGAGACCCCCCGGGCAGCCGGCCAGGATGAGCCCCCCTTTCTAGTAGAATGGGCATTCACTGAATTCGGTATCGACAATCCTGCCATGGAATGAGCGTGCTGAATCGTACCTCTGATCCAGCACGCAATGGTCTGCTTAGAAGCAGGACACCCAATCTTGTTGGGAGCATACAGGACAAACAGAGCCTCTGTTTTCCGTATTCGAGCTGTTCTTGCGATATAAATTTTCAAAGCTCTGAACATATCCAGAGACTTTGACGCAGCGAAGGTGTCAGTAGCCACGGGCACCACAATAGGTTGGTTTATATGGAAAGAAGAAACCACCTTCGGAAGAAATTGCTGACGAGTTCTTAACTCAGCCCTATCTTCATGGAAGATCAAGTAAGGACTCTTGTGAGACAAGGCCCCTAACTCAGACACCTTCCTTGCGGATGCCAAGGCCAACAACATGACCACTTTCCAAGAGAAACTTCAACTCTATCTCCTGTAGAGGTTCAAACCAATCCGACTGAAGGAACTGCAACATCACATTAAGATCCCATGGTGCCACTGGAGGCACAAATGGAGGTTGGATGTGCAGAACCCCCTTCACGAACGTCTGAACTTCTGGATGGGAGGCCAATTGTCTCTGAAAGAAAACGGACAAGGCCGAAATCTGGACCTGGATTGAACCCAATCTTAGGCCCGCATCCACACCTGCCTGCAAAAAATGGAGAAAACGTCCTAACTGAAACTCTTCCGTAGGAGCCTTCTTGGATTCACACCAAGACACATTCTCCAAATACGGTGGTAATGTTTAGACGTTACTCCTTTCCTGGCCTGAATCAGAGTGGGAATGACTTCTTTGGGAATACCCTTTCGGGCTAGGATCCGGCGCTCAACAGCCATGACGTCAAACGTAGCCGCGGTAAGTCTTGATACACGCACGGCCCCTGCTGCAGCAGGTCCTCGCGAAGAGGAAGAGGCCGAGGATCTTCTATGAGCAACTCCTGAAGATCTGGATACCAAGCTTTCCTTGGCCAGTCCGGGACAAAGAGGATCGCTCGAACCCTTGTTCTCCTTACAAACTTCAGCACTTTTGGAATTAGTGGAAGTGGAGGAAAGACATACACCGACCGAAACACCCACTGGGTCACCAGTGCATCCACTGATATTGCTTGAGGGCCTCTCGACCTGGAACAATATCTCCGAAGCTTCTTGTTGAGACGAGATTCCATCATATCTACTTGAGGAACTCCCCAAAGACCTGACACCTCTGCGAAGACTTCTTGGTGGAGGCCCCATTCTCCTGGATGGAGATCATGTCTGCTGAGGAAGTCTGCTTCCCAGTTGTCCACTCCCGGAATGAAAATTGCTGACAGAGCTCTTGCATGTCTTTCTGCCCAGAGGAGGGTCTTTGTCACCTCTGCCATCGCTGCTCTGCTTTTCGTTCCGCCCTGACGGTTTATGTACGCGACTGCTGTTACATTGTCAGGACTGTATATGTACGGGTCCATCTTGAAGAAGATGCTCCGCTTGTAGAAGGCCATTGTAAATGGCTCTCAACTCCAAAACGTTTATGTGAAGACAGGTTTCCTGATTTGACCATCTTCCTTGGAAGCTTTCTCCCTGTGTGACTGCACCCCAGCCTCGGAGACTTGCATCCGTGGTTACTAGGACCCAATCCTGAATCCCAAACCTGCGTCCCTCTAGTAGGTGAGAACCGTGTAGCTACCACAGGAGCGAAATTCTGGCTTTGGATGACAGGATTATCTTCCAGTGCATGTGTAGGTGGGATCCGGACCACTTGTCCAACAGGTTCCACTGGAATACTCTGGCATGGAATCGGCCAAACTGTATGGCCTCGTAGGCCGCTACCATCTTCCCCAACACACGAATGCATTGATGATTCGACACTCTTGTTGGTTTCAGAATTTGTTTGACCATTCTCTGGATTTCCAGAGCCTTTTCTACTGGAAGAAATACCCTCTGTACTTCTGTGTCCAGTATCATCCCCAGAAAGGACAATCTTGTTGTTGGTTCCAATTGTAACTTTGGAAAACTTATGATCCAACCGTGATGTTGAAGTACTGTCAGGGAGAGTGCCATGTTCTGCACCAACTTTTCCCTGGATCTCGCTTTTATCGGGAGATCTTCCAGGTCAGGAATTATATTGACTCCTTGTTGTCGAAGGAGGACCATCATCTCCTGCCATCACCTTGGTGAAAACCCTCGGTGCCGTGGAAAGGTCCGAACGGCAACGTCTGAAATTGGTAATGACAATTCTGTATTGCGAATCTCAGATAAGCTTGATGTGGAGGACAAATGTGAACGTGTAAGTAGGCATCTGTTATGTCTACTGACAGCATTAAGTCCCCCTCCTCCAGACTGGAAACCACTGCCCTCAGGGATATTCAGAGTATACATGTTTAGAATCGGTATGACCGAGCCATCTGGCTTCGGAACCACGAATAGGGTTGCAATAAACCCTTCTCCTTGTTGTAACAAGGGAACCAGGACAAAAACTTGATCCTGACACAATTTTTGTATTGCTGCTGCCACCACTTCCCTGTCTGGGATAGAAGCTGGTAAGGTCGATTTGAAAATACGGCCTAGGGAAATGTCTTGAAACTCTATTTGTATGACCCACGGGTCTAGGCCAGATTGAACCCAGAACTGACTGAAGAGTTTCAGACGTGCCCCCACCTGAGCGGACTCCCGCAATGGAGCCCCAGCGTCATGCTGAAGATTTGGCAGGAGCAGAGGTTGATTTCTGCTCCTGTGATCCTGGAGACGCTGTGGACTTTATTTCCTTTTCCCCTTTCTTTACCCACAAAGGGGAACCTTTACCCTTTTTTGTAATTTTTGGGCCGAAATGAGAGTGATGTGTCTTTTTCGCCGGCGCAGGAGCAATAGGCAAGAATGTCAACTTACCTGCGGTAGCTGCAGAAGCTAAAGCATCCAGCCCATCTCCAAATAAGGACTCGCCTTAATACAGGAGAGCCTCCATATTCCTTTTGGAACCTGCGTCAGCCTTCCATTGGCGAATCAACAACGCCCTCCGTGCTGAGATTGCCATGGTAGCGGCTCTTGATCCCAAGAGACCAATATCTTTAATGGTTTCTAGCATGTACGCAGCAGCGTCTTTGATATGACCTAACGTTAGGAGTATCTCGTCTCTATCTATTGTGTCAATGTCTAATGACAAGTTTTCTGACCACTTTTCAATAGCACCTGAGTAGTGTCCCGAAGGCCACATCAATAGATTACAACGTAGACTCCAATTTGCGGTCTGCCGGCTCCTTAAGTGAAGCCGTCCCAGGCGCAGGGAGAAAATACCTTTTTCCTTTAACCGTGACAGGGCACTGTCTAAAATGGGGGGTGACTCCCACCTTTTCCTGTCCTCTACATGGAAAAAGCTAAGCTGCCTGACTTCTTTTGGGAATCTGAAATTTCTTTTCGGGTTAAACCAGACTCCCTCCAATAGACTGTTCAGCTCATGAGGTGGAGGGAAAGTTACATTGCTTTTTTACTGAAGTAAGCCTGCTCCTGTGGTAAAGGAGGGGCCCCCGGAACATCTAAGGCCTCCTTTATAGCTAAAAACATGTTTTGAATGTTTTTCACTAACTTAAGGACCTATTCCCCTGGAATCACTAGTGTCGACACAGGAATCAGCGTCCGTGTCGGTATCAGTTCATACTACTTGTGCAAAAGTTTGTGTGACCCAGAGAGGTCCCCTGTGGATGAAAGGCAGAACTATTAAAAATCACATCTTCAACAGATTATTTTCAGTTTTCTGCATGAGGCTAAAGGGGGGTACACACGGAGAGATCCGTGCTTAAAATCTAAGCAATCTTGCTAGATTGCTTAGATTTTAAGCACGGATCTGCCGTGTGTATGCCCTCCAGCGATAGCGATGCGCGGCCCCGCGCATCGCTATCGCCGATGCTAGATTGAGCTGCATGCAGGCTCAATCTAGCGGGTCGCTCACTTCACCGTTGTGTGAAGTGAGCGGCCCCCCCGTCTGCTTTCCCCCTCGCTCAGCACATCGCGCTGTGCTGAGCGGGGTGAGAGATGTGTGCTGAGCGGTCTGTGTTAAGATCGCTCAGCACACATCTCTCCCGTGAGTACCCCCCTTAAGACTTATCCAATCTCTTACTGATATGATTTACACTATCACGTAAATCTTTCACCCAGTCAGGCTCTTGGTGTCACATTACAACTCTGTGTCCCTAACATGGCTCCCACAGAGAGCTCCCTGCCTCAGACATGTCACACACGTGCATAATCACAGCACAGACACTCCAGGGCTTATAGGGAACAGACCCACAGTAAAATCTGTCAGAGAAAAACACTGCCAGTCCACAACTCAGCACTTAAATCAAAAATCCCTGTGTCGTGTACATTGTACACAGAGACTTTCCGCTCTATAAATATTGTCAATAATAGTTTATAATACCACAATAAACACTTTCCCCACCTTTTTGTACTCTGATACTAAAATCATAAGTTGAGAGGAGGATCAGCGTTTCTTCCCTTGCTTTTTGCTGGAAGAAAATGGCGCTGAGCAGTGTGCTGGCTGCCTGAGGAAGAAGCCCTGCCCCCTGCAATGGCACGTTTTTCCTCAGCAAACATGAGGTAATATTTATACTGGTGGGGGTGTAGGATTGTGCCACGGCCCAATATGCTACCTTTTTGCCAGTCAGAGTAGGTTTTCATGCTGCCCAGGGCGTCTCCCCATCCCCCCCACGCGCGCGCACCCTGCTGTGCGCTGTGTATGGATAGCATGTCCGCGCAACGTTCCCACTCGCAGCGCGGTACCTTGAGCAGTCACGATGACCGGAGGTCCCTCTGCAGATCTTCGGTAATAATACTCACGCGTCTTCTGACTCTGTTAGGGGGGTGACGGCGTGCTGTGGGAGTGAGCGCATAGCCGCAGCTAGTGTTCAGTACCCTTCAGGAGCTAATGGTGTCCTGTCAGCAAGAAGCAGAGCCATGAAACTCTTTAGGAAGTTGGTTCCTACTTCTTCCCCCTAAGTCCCACGACGCAGGGAGACTGTTGCCAGCAGTCTCCCTGAAAATAAAAAACCTAACAAAGGCCCTCATTCCGAGTTGTTCGCTCGGTAAAAATCTTCGCATCGCAGCGATTTTCCGCTTAATGCGCATGCGCAATGTCCGCTCTGCGACTGCGCCAAGTAAATTTGCTATGTAGTTAGGAATTTTACTCACGGCTTTTTCATCGTTCTGGCGATCGTAATGTGATTGACAGGAAATGGGTGTTACTGGGCGGAAACAGGCCGTTTTATGGGCGTGTGGGAAAAAACGCTACCGTTTCCGGAAAAAACGCAGGAGTGGCCGGAGAAACGGAGGAGTGTCTGGGCGAACGCTGGGTGTGTTTGCGACGTCAAACCAGGAACGATAAGCACTGAACTGATCGCAGATGCCGAGTAAGTTTGAAGCTACTCTGAAACTGCTACGAGATGTGTAATCGCAATATTGCGAATCTTTCGTTCGCAATTTTAAGAAGCTAAGACTCACTCCCAGTAGGCGGCGGCTTAGCGTGTGCAATACTGCTAAAATCGCCTTGCGAGCGAACAACTCGGAATGAGGGCCAAAGTCTTTTCAGTGAAACTCAGTAGTGCTCCACTGGAGTGCGACCAGTCTGCCTGGGCACATTTTCTAAACTGAGGTCTAGAGGAGGGGCATAGAGGGAGGAGCCAGTTCACACTCTAGAAAAGTCTTAAAGTGCCCATGGCTACTGCGGAACCGTCTATACCCCATGGTACTGAAGTGGACCCCAGCATCCTCTAGGACGTATGAGAAAATAGCATTTAATTCTTTAGACGCAGGGAAGGTTAGCGAGACTTTCTTATTGTCAGTGAAGTAAGCGTCCTCAACCTGCACAGGTGTTGTATCAGCAATATTCAACACATCCCTAATAGCCTCTATCATCAACTGCACCCCTTGAGCAAAAGATGCGGCCCCCCTGAGCACATCCCCATCACCGTCTGCAGTGCCAGAATCGGTATCCGTCTCATCTTGCATAATCTGGGCAAGAGCATGTTTGTGGGAACCTACAGAGGAGGGCCCTGAGGTAACAGAACCGGACAAAACTGCCATAGAGTTCTGTAAAACCTGAGTTGCAGATTTATTCTGTGCAACCCTAGTAGAAATCTGAGAAATCATAGATTTGATAACCATTCGGGCTCCCTTGCTGGTATCTGTGCTAAAACAGTGCAATCCTGATTACATGGAATGAGATCATCCTGAGAGGACATATCCTCTGCAGCATATGACACAGAATCCCTGGACATAGCTAAATGGAGACCCCAGACACTCCACACACACAGGGGAGGATAGTTTCACCCCCAAGAATGACGAGAGACACAGAGATTGGAGCCAACCCACACACAGCGCTTTCAAGGTATAGGGAGACCTCAACCAGCGCTGACTGTGCACCTTAATAGTTTACACAGTCTGTACACAGCCTCCCGCCCCTTCTACAACCCCCTGGTACCGTCAGAGATATCTGGAGTTGATATGGAGGGACTGTTCTTCACTGACAACGTTTCTGCAGGCAGGAAAATGGCGCTGAACACTGCTGGGTCCGCTCTGAGAAACTCAGCCCGCTTAATGGCGTTGTCTTCCCGCTCTTCTGGGGATTATAATGGCCTGAGAAATCATGCTGGCAGCGATTCTGGGACCCTGACAGGCTTAGAGGTCAGTGTAGGGTGTAGGCGCTGGCTCAGGGCGCCCCTCACAGCGCCGCACTATGTACCGCTGAGCCCCGGAGCGGTTACTACTGTGCTCCATACCCTGTTGCCACCATCTTCACACCGGCTCCCCGCTTGCTAGGGGGGCTGGTGACTGACTCACCACTGATCTTCTGGCTTTGTAAGGGGATGGCGGCATGCTGCCGGGGTGCGCGATCCCCTCAGAAGCTCAGTGTCCTGTCAGCGGAGATAGTGGCTCAGACCCCGCAGGGCGGACACTACTCCCCCCCCCCCCCCCCCCCCCCCTCCCCCCTTAGTCCCATGAAGTAGGGAGGCTGTTGCCAGCAGCAAAATAATAAAGTCTGAAAATAAACTTTTACCAGAGAAGCTCTGTGGAGCTCCCCTAGCTGTGACCAGCTCCTCCGGGGCACATTTTCTAAACTGAGTCTGGTAGGAGGGTCATAGAGGGAGGAGCCACACTCTCAAACTCTTAAAGTGCCAATGGCTCCTAGTGGACCCATCTATACCCCATGGTACTAATGTGGACCCCAGCATCCTCTAGGACGCAAGAGAAAAGGTTTTCTTCCCAAACATTGAAACATCAGTCGGTAACATTGCGACCATCGGAACATCGCAATTTGACCTTTTAGAGCCCGGACAGCCCGCAGGTACACAGGGGGATTCTGGGGGTGGCTGTTTTACACTTCCCCAGCGGCTGCTATTGTTTGCAGCCGCTGGGGGTGATCCTGCCGTGCTGACCAGTCAGCAATGATCGGCAGCACAGCAACACTGTGGGTAGTGTGCAGGGAGGCAGAGGGACCTTCTGACAACAGCAGCGGAGGGAAGTTTCCTTTCATGCCGCTTCTAGCACTGTATCCGACTGGTCATATCCTGTGCGACCAGGTCAGACAACACACTGCCTGCTGTGGTCGCATCCGACACGACCATGCCAGGCAAGTGGTTAAACAAGATTGTGAAAGTTTGCTAATTTTGCATTCCATAGGTCTAACCATAGAACCTGGGGACTTCATGGTTTCCATAGATATACAGGATGCGTATCTGCATATTCCTCTTGCTGTTTCACATCAGCAGTTCCTGCACTTTGATATTTGCAACCAACATTATCAATTCCAGGCCCTGACGTTTGGCCTGGCTACGGCACCCAGAATTTTTACCAAGGTCATGGCTGTCATGAAAGCATACTTCCATTGCCTGGACAATTTGCCGATTCTGGGGAACTCACACAACGTTCTCCTCAGTCATCTCCACCTGACAGTAGCCTGCACAGTCACGGCTGGCTAATAAATTAAAGGAAATTCTCCCTTACCCTCTGGGAGCATTTCTAGACCTTACAGTCAATGACTGTACCTATCACCGGACAATGTTTTGAAACTAGAGCAAAAAATACAGCACTTCCTTAACCGCCCTCGAGCTTCTGTGCATTTAGCAATGCAAATTCTCAAGACTGATGGCTAACTCGACCATGTCAAATGTTGACACTCAGTTTCACTACCGCCCTCTGCAAAGACTGATTCTTTCCAGCTGAAACAGATGAGCTCATCGCATCAGATCACAAATGAGAACTCTGGTCTCCGGAGGTTAAGTTGTCACTGACCTGGTGGCTCCAAGACCAGCAACTGAACAGGAGTCGTCCCTTCTGGGTCGTGCTCACAACAGATGTCAGCCTTCGTGGCTGGGGAGCCGTGACCAAACAGCATTAGTTTCAGGGACATTAGACTCTGGAAGAGTCACATTTGCCAATCAATGTGTTGGAGTTGGGAGCAGCATACAATGCATCAAACCCTATCCCACACGCTACAAGACAGACCAGTTCAGGTCCAGTCAGACAATGCTACAAAAGTGACATATATAAATCATCAGGGCAGCACTAGCAGCAAAATGGTGATGCAAGATGTTGAAAATTCTCAGATGGGCCAAACATCACCTAGCGGCCATATCAGCTGTATTCATTTCAGGCATAATCAACTGGGAAGCGGACTTCCTCAGTCATCAGAATATTCATGCTAGAGAATGGGTTCTCCACCCAGAGGTCTTCCAACTCCTGGACAGATGGGGTCTACAAGTCGTGGATCTCATGGCCTCCCGCCACAACTACAAGGATCAGGTCTTCTGATCACGAACCAGGGATCCTCAGGCGGCATTCATAGACGCATTGTCAGTCCAGTGGATCTTCCATCTACCATACATCTTCCCTCCAGTATCCCTTCTACCTCGGGTCTTTCGGAAGTTCAAACAAGGAGAATACCTCCTTCTGGTAGCCCCGGCATGGTGCAGATGGAATTGGTTCTCCGATCTCCAGGGCCTCTCAGTGGTGCAAACCCTTCAACTTCCTCAAGGACAGGACCTTATCTCTCAGGGCCCATGTCTCCATCCAGACCTATAGACAAAAGGATTTTCAAAGGCCGTAATTCAAACTATGGTAAAGGCCCATAAACCTGCCTTGGCACGAATCTACTGTATAGAGTATGGCATACTTACTTCATGTGGTGCACTGCCAAGAGTTATGATACAACTATATATTTCGAATCTCCAGAACACTTGCCTTTCTTTAAAGAGGTTTGGATCTGGACCTTCGCCTGGCATCTCTCAAGAAACACACTTCTCCATTGTCTGTTTAGTTCCAACGCAGGATTGCCTCACTACCTGATGTACACACGTTCCTTCAAAGTGTCGTTAGCATCCAGCCTCCCGATGTCCCTCCTGTGGCTCCATGGGTGTAGTATGTTATGCCGGCGCTTCGGATCCCGAACGCCGGCATTCAGGCAGCAGGGTGAGCGCAAAACAGCCCCTTGCAGCCTCGCCACGCTGCGGGCATGGTGGTGCATGATTCACCTCCAGGGGTGTCGTGGACACCCCAAGAGGGTGAATAGTTGTCGGTATGCCGGCTGTCGGGATTCCGGCATCGGTATGGTGAGCGCCGGGATCCTGACAACCGGCATATCAAATGCCTCCCGGTTCCATGGGATCTGTAAGTTGTGTTGAGGAGTAACCCTTTAAAGTCAACTGATCTCAAATGGGCAACTGCAAAAACTTGCTTGCTATTGTTTCAGCTAGGATATCAGATTTAGGCGCTTGCTCCTGTCGTTACCCCTTCTTGTTTTTTTCACCATGACAAGGCGGTTCTCCGAAACAGACCTGGTTACTCCCTAAGGTGGTTTCTTCTTTTCACCTTAAGAGATTGTGGTTAAAGCCTTTGTCTCCAGACTTGTTGGCAAAAGAACGTTCTTTGGATGTAGATCAAGCTCTACCTATGTAGAACATACTGGTTCTATCAGACATTCCGATTGCCCATTCTTTATGGATTTCACAAGCGTGGCTAGCCTGCTAATAAGCAGACGCTGGCCAGATGGCTTAGAATGCTCATTGCACATGCTTACACTCAAGCAGACCTTCCAAAATCTGCTTTGATATCTGCCTATTCTACTTGGTTTGTAGAACCTTCTTGGGAGGCACACTGAACAATTGTGCAAGGCGGCTACGTGGTCTTCAGCCAACATTTCTTAGGTTTTATGCCTCGGATACACTCACCTTCCAAGATGCTTCCTTTGGACACCAGATACTTTTATCCTCCAAGGCATGTACACTCTTGAAGTACTGCTTTAGGACATCCCCAATGTTCCCTGTGAAACATATTAACCCTGATGAATAAAAGTAGAAATATTGTAGACTTACCCTTGTTAACTCTCTTACTTCGAAGTTTATGTGGTCCACAGGGCACCGACCCTGACACACTGGGCCTCTCTGTAGTTTTGTAGCATTGGCCTCTTCTTCCTTTCTCCAGTCTGTGAGAATGTGTTCTTATATGCCAAGAATGGGGAACCTTCGGCCCTTCAGCTGTTGTTGAACTACACTGATAATGTCGATATTATCTTAGACCGCAAAGCTATACCTCTAAATACACTATTACCGTGGAGCCGCTATGGCCGCTAGACTAAATGCACGTGCTACGCACTTTGTATGCTATTTGCGTACAGAGTCCTGCACGTGGTACGCTCTTGGCGTACCCACGCCGCGCTGAGTGTATAGAGAACATACAGCGAGCGCACATACAATTGATAACCTTTAAACCTTGTTAATGATATACCGTAATGATTTGATTACACTTTAAACCCTTAGCAGCAAAGTACTGCAACGATGTTATACCTTAAACCTTAAGTAGCGCTGACGGTATAAAGTACCCGCAGTGCGTACACCTTATCAATACCTATACACCTTATACAGATAAATACACTTTAAACCCCTTGCAGGAAAGTGAAGACACCACACTGGTTTGTAGTTGCAACCACAGGGTTCTAAGGCCTCAGTGGATTAATTCCAAAAGGTAAAACAATACAAATCATACACTACAGGCTAACAAGTAAATCTAAACAGAATAATGGCTACAGAGAATGTACATACGTGAGAATGTTCGCAAGCGCAACCCGGCTCGGTCCTCCGCTGGTCATACAGATAGCGTTCAGAGTCTTCTGACCGGCCAGGCAACAATGGTCCTTTTATACACAACATGCATACACAATACAATGGTCACTGTAATCTCATTGTCCATTGGACACAGGGATGTGTCTCTACATTACAGAAGAGGTCATAGGTGGATTTGAATAGATGGGCGATGTCTTTCCCCAACTGCTCTAGTGGGTGGTATCCTCTGGATTCCCGCCGCATACATAAAATACAGTAAATACAGTTAATGTTCATATTCTACTTTTGCACATAACTATACGCAGGATCATGCGAACTAACACCGGAATGTTACCCTCAAAATACCCTACAGCTGGATACTAGACATCACCTTCCAACCTTTATCTGACCCTTCCTATCATGCAAAGGCGAATCCCTCTGTCCAGGAACTGTTTAAACTATTAATACTCGCTGACATGGTGAAAGGGAACTGTGGTTACAAAATGCACTATCTGGGTTAAATATGCAATGTTCTAATAACCCGCTACGCGCTCACAAACTCCGCTGTAAATACCCATATCACACGCATGATCGCCGGAGCGATCCTACGCGAATTGCGGATATGTGCACGCACGGCGGACTGAGTGCACGAGCAGCGGGCATGTGCATGGGGTTAGTACAAGGCATATGCATTACGATATTTTTCGACTTTGACAACACATACCAGCATACCTTGCTACAGTTTTGCTATTTGGGCATGCTATAACTGTTGCAGAGCATACTGGGATGTGTAGCTCAACAACAGCTGGAGGGCTGAAGGTTCCCCATCCCTGTTATATGCCCAACATCTTTCTTCTGTGAGCTGGTTAACAAAATGGATTGCCTGTCCATAGAGGCGGGATTAGAGAGGGGGGGGGGGGGGGGGCAGTGAATTCTGGGACAGCTGAAAGCTTTAATGGTTTGGTGCACGGTTTCTCATCCACCACTATAACCTGCAATGTTCCCTGTGGACCCCATGAATTTCAAAGAGTTAACAAGGGTAAGGCTACCACAACTCTTTATTCCACTATTAATATTGTACATGTCGATGGGGGCGTGTCCTGGCTGGCAAGCTGCAAGGCTGTGTGAGGATCTCCAGGTCCCTGTTTATAAATTCAGCCATAAACCCCTTTTTCCAGCCGTTGTTGGGCTCATATTCCCTGCTGCCTTTTGCCCTGATCCCCCCTGTGCTTGGTGTGTCGGGTCCCGGAGCCGGGGGGGGGGCCTCCTGCCTCCCTGCGGGTTGGGGCCTGCGCGCCTGACTGCAGCCGGGGACTGAATTACAACAGGGACCCGGACGAGGAAGACCCTGCTGCGGACACCGTCCATCATCTCGCCCAGACTCACCCGGGCTGAAGCCTCTCCTTGTGCCCGGCTCTCCTCTGCTCGTTGCAGCCTGTCTGCGGCTTCCGGGTGCGCCGGAGGGACCTCCGAAGCCGATCGACGAGCTCCGTGGTCCGGGTGAGTGCAGCGGCTTGTTCCCGCCCAGCGTCACGAGGACTGCAGCGGCTGCCGCGGGTGTCTGTAAGCCCGCGAATGGCTTAGCCGCTGCTACACCCGGACGGGGCTTGCTCGCCCCTACCCTCCTCACCCGGCGCCGCACATCTCCCGGCTTCTGCTATATCTGGGGCATCGCTGGGGATAAGCCTGGGCTCCCTGGCCTCATCGAGATGCCGGCAGCCATATTTGTTGTGGGGATGGGAGGATTTCTGCACCCCTCAGCAGCAGGAGGTGGGGGTGAGGTATCCTGGATACTGGCTGGCCCGTGGCCGGGACCCACCACCCAATGGGCCCTGCCTCATGTTCCCCTGACAGCAGCAAATAGCCATATGCAGTGGGGATACATCTATATTGCCACATCTCTGTGCTCTGGGGCCACCTGTGTCTGTCCCCTCACTCTCTTATTTCGGGGGGCTGACCCACATCAGGCAACCGCAGCAGTGACCGGGGGGACCCCCTAGTGTTCGTCGCTCTGACACTGGGAGTACCTATACTATGTTTCAGCCTTGCCCCGGCTGTCTTGTCTTGTTTCACCTATGATAACTGCAGCTGTAGCTCCATCTACTGGCAAATTCTGTTGTTTTATTTCAGCTGCCTGAGTGAACCTACTTTTCCTGCAATGTGATCGGCTGGAACGTGCCCTGAGTCTTGGGACCCTCTCTCATCGATATTTATGTCATAATTATTACAGCGTATGTTTCCTACTACCGGGACTTTTCTAGTTCTATAATGCAGTGATCTTTTCAGATCAATCTACCCATATTTCCCATCATGCCCAGAAGTAACAAAAAGCAACAAGGAGCGGACCCGAGTCAGAGCTTACAAAAATTTGCCTACTCAAATACTAAGTCTCCAGGCGCGGGAGCGCCCTCGCTAACTGATATCTCGGATTCGGAGGACTCAGATCACTCTCCGCTGACTCGGAAAGACCTACATCGGCTTTTCCGCGAGATTCAGGAGACGAGGAAGTACGTGCAAGCGGTGCAGGCAGAGGTGCACACAGCGATTGCCTCTCTTAAGGCCGACGTTAATGACCTTGGAGACAGGACGGACCACTTAGAGTTTAAAATGGATGAAGTGGTCGCTTTCCAACGAGGTATGGGTGACGAAATTCAGGGCATAAAACTGGAGAAGCAGGTAATCCTGGAGCGTCAAGAAGATCAAGACTATAGGGCGCTACGTAACAATCTCCGCGCCAGAGGGATCCCGGAGGACATCGATATGACGTCCCTACATGATTCCCTTCAGAAATTGTTTAAGCATCTTTCGCCTTCACTCCCGGAAGACCAACTCTTCTTGGATCGGGCCCATAGGGCTCTCCGCCCTCGCTCCCAAGACTCGGCTCAACCCAGGGACGTTATTCTACGTTGCCATTACTATACGGCCAAGGAGGACATCCTTAGAGGGGCCCGGAAGCTCTACAAACTAGAATTTTTGGGGCACTCTCTCCAAATGTTTCAGGATATTGCACCTGCCACCCTGCTTAAAAGAAAGGAGTTCAGACCCATTACTTCAGTACTTCGGGACAATGGCATTCGTTATAGATGGGGCTTCCCTTTCCGCATTCTGGTGTGGCATCATAACCGCCTCCACTCGGCTAGGGATCTGGCCGATGCTAAGGGACTCTTACACACCCTGGGCCTCTCTCCTCCACCGACCCTATCTGAGTCTCCACAGCGGACGGCCAAGGTTTCTCCCACAGAGTCGATTGCCACCCCAAAACGCTCCTTGAATAGAGACTGGACGAGTGTGCCCTCTACGCGGAAATCTGCCTCTGTTGGCCCTCCCACCTGATGCCTTACGTGTTTACTTATGAATTGCTGTAATATGTTACTTCAACGCATGTTTATTTTGTGGAGATGTACTTTCTCTCTTTTTCCGTTCCAATACTGGCCCGACTTCCCTTATACCTGGCATATGCACCTAGCTGCTTTGCCTCTATTGCCGTAGCCGTGTATGCAGGGGGGGTGATAGGGCTGCGGCTCCCCTTCTGGGAATTGCATCCCTCGGTACTGGAACTGACGCCTTTTGGTTTATCTACTGTTTGTTAGTACTATTCTCCGCCTATGGTAATATCTATTTCAGTTTTGGATGGTCAATTTCATCTTACTAGTTGCCCTGTATGGTAGTGGGATTTAGGAAATGTGGTTTACTCTATTATCCCCTTAACATTGGTCCTTAGACTCGGGACACATGATGGTAAGTGTCCGCTGCCCTTGATGCACCTGGCCCGGCCGCGTCCCCATAGTTGGGTCTTATACCCGAGCCCGGTTGTTGTCACTTAGTGACCCCTTTCTATTGTCCCCTGACCGGCACGCTAGGCCAGATGTAGTTCTTTCTGGTCTCCAATCTTCCCCTCTTCCCTACTTTCCCCGTGTCTTGTTTCCCGTTCCTGTGTTCTCTTTTTCTTCTTGTTCAGAGGTGTAGAAATGTTCGCCGATTGCCATGGGTATTCACAATGTTTTTGCTTTGGTTTGTTACAGGGCTGCGGTGTCCGGAGGGAGGAGATGAGGCGTTCCGAATACTCGCTGGTCATGGCTCTTAGAATCTATTCCCATTATGTTAAAGGTTTGAACAGCCCTCACAAACGCACCAAGCTTTTTCTCTCCCTTCAACAGGCCAAGGGCGATTTAGTTTTCCTACAAGAAACCCACTTTAAGAAATCCCTCCACCCTGATTTAAAGTCTAAAGCCTACCCTCTTACTTTTCATGCATGTGATGCTTGATAGCGGCCCACCTTATGTTTGAATTGGTGGACAGTCATGTAGATAAATCAGGTAGATGGCTCATTCTGATTGGGAAACTAAATGACATCCTATGTACCCTTGTGAATGTCTATGCACCGAACCAGAATCAGGCCGCATTCTTTAGAAGGCTGAATATGCATTTGACTAGACTCTGTAGAGGGGAAGTCATAGTGGCAGGAGATTTTAACGAAGTGCTTGACGCTTCGTTGGATAGATCCTCCCCTCTCTCCTCGTTCTGCTACCCCTACACGCCCGTCCTCGGGATCTCTTACCCTGCTAGACCTTTTGAAACTCCAGTTGCTATTTGACTCTTTCAGACTAACTGAACCCCTGTCTAGGCACCATACTTTTTTTCACTCTGTATACAAATCCTATTCTAGGATAGACATGATCCTACTCAGCCGAGACCTGTCCTCTAAACTTAAATCTACTGGTATACTCCCTATAATATGGTTCGACCACTGCCCGATCACGGTTGATCTCCATTCTATTGCCCCCCCGCCCCTACCTCTTGGCGGTTGAATGATTTTCTATTGCATAGCCAGGAAGTTACTAACCAGATTCAATGCTGCCTCACTGACTATTTTCTACTTAACAACCTCTCGGGGACTTCACCTATTACCCTATGGGAGGCACATAAGGCTGTTTTACGTGGCCATTTGATTAGTCAGGCATCCAGGTTTAAAAAGTCCCAGGAAGCTAGCTTCCTTTCCCTTTCCACTAAACTTCAGACCCTTGAATGTCAACATAAACTCTCCCCTACCCCTTCCAATTTAGAGTCCTCACTGGAAGCGCGGTCTGCGATCTCGCTATCTATGTCGGAGCGTACAGCGAAGACTCTCCAGAGGCTTAATCAGACCTTCTACGAGAAGGGTGACAAAGCCGATAGAATCCTGGCATCCCGCCTTAGAGCACAGCGGTCACAAAATAATATTCTGGCGGTGCACACAGTCTAGTGGGGTTACATATGCCCCAGAGGGTATAAACAGGGGGTTCCGGGACTATTATACTAAGCTCTATAATCTAAACCAAGCTGACTCAGGCCCCGGTCCCGCAGATGCCTTAATATCAGAATTCTTACATCGGGCTAATCTCCCTCGGCTATCTGAATTTGACTCTTCTGAGCTGAATAAGGATATAACTGATGAAGAAATAGCTGCCGTTCATAGTTATCCACAAAGAGGGCAGAGATCCTCGAAATTGCGCTATCGGCCGATATCACTATTGAATTTGGATATCAAACTCTATGCAAAAATTTTGGCTACTCGCCTCAATGGTGTGCTCCTGGGCCTGATACATTATGACCAGGTGGGTTTCATCCCTGGACGTCAGGCCAGGGACAACACTAGGAGAGCGATCGACATTATTCAATTGTTGAATAGCAGACAGACCCCATCCATTATCCTTTCTCTCAACGCCGAAAAGGCGTTTGATCGTATTTCGTGGCCTTTCTTATTTCAGACACTACAGGCGTTTGGGATATCAGAATTTTTGACAGAAGTCTCTGCCCTATACTCCGCCCCTATAGCTAAGGTCCTCACTAACGGAATATTATCCCCTCCCTTCCCGCTATCCAATGGCACGAGACAGGGGTGTCCTCTCTCCCCCCTGGTGTTTGCCATGGTCATTGAACCCCTGGCCGCTATGATAAGAAACTCTGACGGAATTAGGGGAGTGAAGGTGGGCTCGCAGGAGTCTAAGATTTCGCTCTTTGCGGACAATGTATTGTTGTCTCTTACTCAACCGCAGTCTTCTCTCCCTGCCCTATATCAGATTATAGAGGAATATGCCTGTCGGGCTATAAAATAAACTTCATTAAATCCGAAGCTATGTTATTACATGTACCTGTAGATCTCAAACGCTCCCTGCAGTCCTCCTATGACCTTCGATGGCAGACCACTAAGATTAAATATCTTTATTTAGTTATTAATTTAGTTATTAATAGTTTATTAGTGTTTATATCACTTCTCACTATAATTCCCTATACTCTGAAAATTTCCAGCACCTGTTGACCAAGATTAAATCTGATTTGGCAAGATGAAGATCACATATATCCTGGCTGGGTAGGATTATTGCTCTCAAAATGACAGTCATGCCACAACTTCTCTACCTTTTCCAAACTCTACCTGTGAGGGTTCCGGAGGGGGTTCTTAGGGATGCCCAGGCCTCATTCGTGAAGATTGTCTGGAACGACAAACCCCCACGGATAGACTTTACTGTGCTCCAGCTCCCTCGCTTGGAGGGAGGCCGAAGATTTCCCGATGTTAAATTTTATTACTTGGCCAGCCATTTAAGTCAAATGGGGCCCTCCTTTGCGCCCTGTGGCTCTAGCCTGGGTGGGCTTTGCAGCTTTCTTTGGGACTTCGCTCCTTGGCTTCGCTGTGGGGTCTGGGCAAACCATATCAGCTTACCCTAACGAACTCCTCTCCTCTTAAATTCCATCTCTCTATTTGGCATAAATCTGTCACAAAATATAATCTGTCCTCCTCATGCTCCCCTCTCACACCCCTCTGGGACAACCCTGATTTTCCCGCTGGGGTTTGACCCTGGTTTAGTGCCGGGATCCATGTGGTGCATGATATCTCTCTTCAGGGCCATTGGATGTCAATAGATGATATCAAATGTAAGTTTTCCTCGCTATCCCCTCCCTTTTTTGAATACTTTCAGCTCCGTCACTTTCTTCTCTCCTTGCCCCAAGCTGACGCTATGCGGGATCTTACCTCTTTTGAGTCTCTATGCACAACGAAACCCATATGTAGAGGGTTAATCTCGTTGATCTACTCTATGTTGGTTGGAGTTTCCTCGGGGCCGCAGACTCGCCATGAGCGGGAAAGGGACCTAGGTCCCCCACCAGACTATGCCTGTTGGGAGGAAATACGGGAGGGTATCGCTAAAGGCTCTATCTCTACCCGACTTAAGGAGACATCCTATAAACTATATTATCGGTGGTATTACACCCCGGACAAATTATCTAGGACGTTACCTTCTGCCACCCCAGTTTGTTGGCGGGGATGCGGTCAACATGGAACTCTCTTCCATATTTGGTGGACCTGTACACGTATTGTTCACTTCTGGAATAGGGTACTCGATATACTGAACTCCCTATCTGGTTTGACACGCGAACTGGACCCGTGGATGTTTTTATTGGCCCGTCCACATCCAGATCTTGATCCTCTTTTGAATAAACTGTTTTCCTATATATTAGTGGCTGCTAAATCATTAATTGCTAAAAATTGGAAGGCCTCCGCTGCTCCCACTATCCCAGCTTTGAATAATTATATTTGGTTCGTTGCTAATATGGAAGATCACTTATTATCTAACATGACTGTCCCCACAAATTTGAACTAGTTTGGGGCCCCTGGTTGCTTATGATGTCTCCCCCAATTTGATGCTCAAACCATACTTTTGTTCCCATCCTCTGAATTCCTAGCCATGCTGTACCCGGACCCTCCCTCCGGACGCCATCCTGCACTCCATGCTCCTTATTTGTTGTTAAGTGATGGCCAGCTAGAGTGTTTATATCTATTTTGTATGAGTATACACTACTTTTAGAAGCACTTGATGTTCTTTCCCCCTCATGGCATAGATCGGTTCTGTTCTATGTTCTGCATCTGCCCCTTCCTTTCTCTTTCCCCTTCCATTTTTTCTTCTTCTTTCTTTTCTGTTTTTCTTTTATGCATATGGTCCCCGCACAAGGGACATCTTTGTTTGTTTATGAAAAGCGATCAAAACTGTTTGAACAAAAAATTTCCATGAAGACTGATTTTCACCCTTTATTGTACAACTACGTCTGTATTGTTTACCTTTTTGTCTCTCCTGGTATAAACAGTTTAAAAAAAAAATAATATATATATATTGTACATGTCAACGTAAATCACTACATCCATTGAAAAACTCATCATTAACCTTACCATCCTGGATAGTAGCATCAAAGAAAATACCCCTAACTTTATGGACATAATGTACCTACTTTCAGATGACTTTTCCATCATGTGTTCAATGAACTGTGTGCTGAGGAATGGGTCAGGCAATTCTGGACCTCCGTAACTGCCTTACATTGTTTTTTTTAAGACCGCACATATACAGAGCAGTCGCAAGACGACACACCGGAGGTACAAAAAAAGAAATAAAAATAAGAATTTACTTACCGATAATTCTATTTCTCGGAGTCCGTAGTGGATGCTGGGGTTCCTGAAAGGACCATGGGGAATAGCGGCTCCGCAGGAGACAGGGCACAAAAAAGTAAAGCTTTTACCAGATCAGGTGGTGTGCACTGGCTCCTCCCCCTATGACCCTCCTCCAGACTCCAGTTAGGTACTGTGCCCGGACGAGCGTACACAATAAGGGAGGCAATTTGAATCCCGGGTAAGACTCATACCAGCCACACCAATCACACCGTACAACTTGTGATCTAAACCCAGTTAACAGTATGATAACAGAAAGAGCCTCTTAAAGATGGCTCCTTAACAATATAACCCGAATTTGTTAACAATAACTATGTACAGTATTGCAGATAATCCGCACTTGGGATGGGCGCCCAGCATCCACTACGGACTCCGAGAAATAGAATTATCGGTAAGTAAATTCTTATTTTCTCTATCGTCCTAAGTGGATGCTGGGGTTCCTGAAAGGACCATGGGGATTATACCAAAGCTCCCAAACGGGCGGGAGAGTGCGGATGACTCTGCAGCACCGAATGAGAGAATTCCAAGTCCTCTTTTGCCAGGGTATCAAATTTGTAGAATTTTACAAACGTGTTTTCCCCCGACCACGTAGCTGCTCGGCAGAATTGTAATGCCGAGACCCCTCGGGCAGCCGCCCAAGATGAGCCCACCTTCCTTGTGGAATGGGCCTTAACAGATTTAGGCTGTGGCAGGCCTGCCACAGAATGAGCAAGTTGAATTGTGTTACAAATCCAACGAGCAATCGTCTGCTTAGAAGCAGGGGCACCCAACTTGTTGGGTGCATATAGTATCAACAGCGAGTCAGATTTTCTGACTTCAGCCGTCCTTGAAATGTATATTTTTAAGGCTCTGACAACGTCCAACAACTTGGAGTCCTCCAAGTCGCCAGAGGCCGCAGGCACCACAATAGGTTGGTTCAGGTGAAACGCTGATACCACCTTAGGGAGAAAATGCGGACGAGTCCTCAGTTCTGCCCTATCCGAATGGAAGATTAGATAAGGGCTTTTATAAGATAAAGCCGCCAATTCAGATACTCTCCTGGCGGAAGCCAGGGCCAGTAACATAGTCACTTTCCATGTGAGATATTTAAAATCCACCTTTTTCAATGGTTCAAACCAATGGGATTTGAGGAAATCTAAAACTACATTTAGATCCCACGGTGCCACCGGAGGCACCACAGGAGGCTGTATATGCAGTACTCCTTTAACAAAAGTCTGTACCTCAGGAACTGAGGCCAATTCTTTTTGGAAGAATATTGACAGGGCCGAAATTTGAACCTTAATAGATCTCAATTTGAGACCCCTAGACAATCCTGATTGTAGGAAATGTAGGAAACGACCCAGTTGAAATTCCTCCGTCGGAACACTCCGATCCTCGCACCACGCGACATATTTTCGCCAAATGCGGTGATAATGTTTCGCGGTGACTTCCTTCCTTGCCTTAATCAAGGTAGGAATGACTTCTTCTGGAATGCCTTTCCCTTTTAGGATCTGGCGTTCAACCGCCATGCCGTCAAACGCAGCCGCGGTAAGTCTTGAAAGAGACAGGGACCCTGTTGTAGCAGGTCCCTTCTCAGAAGTAGAGGGCACGGGTCGTCCGTGACCAACTCTTGAAGTTCCGGGTACCAAGTCCTTCTTGGCCAATCCGGAGCCACTAGTATTTCTTACTCCTCCTCACCGTATAATCTTCAATACCTTTGGTATGAGAGGCAGAGGAGGAAACACATATACTGATTTGTACACCCAAGGTGTTACCAGTGCGTCCACAGCTATTGCCTGTGGATCTCTTGACCTGGCGCAATACTTGTCCAGTTTCTTGTTGAGGCGAGACGCCATCATGTCTACCATTGGTCTTTCCCAACAGTTTATTAGCATGTGGAAGACTTCTGGATGAAGACCCCCCTCTCCCGGGTGTATATCGTGTCTGCTGAGGAAGTCTGCTTCCCAGTTGTCCACGCCCGGGAAGAACACTGCTGACAGTGCTATTACGTGATTCTCCGCCCAGCGAAGAATCTTGGCAGCTTCTGCCATTGCACTCCTGCTTCTTGTGCCGCCCTGTCTGTTTACATGGGCGACCGCCGTGATGTTGTCCGACTGAATCAACATCGGTTTTCCTTGCAGGAGTGGTTCCGCCTGGCTTAGAGCATTTTAGATTGCTCTTAGTACCAGAATGTTTATGTGAATAGACTTTTCCAGGTTCGTCCATACCCCCTGGAAGTTTCTTCCTTGTGTGACTGCTCCCCAACCTCTCAGGCTGGCGTCCGTGGTCACCAGGATCAAATCCTGTATGCCGAATCTGCGGCCCTCCAATAGATGAGCCTTTTGCAACCACCACAGAAGATATACCCTTGTCCTTGGCGACAGGGTTATTCGCAGGTGCATCTGAGGATGCGACCCTGACCATTTGTCCAACAGATCCCTTTGGAAAATTCTTGCATGGAATCTGCCGAATGGAATTGCTTCGTAAAAAGCCCCCATTTTTCCCAGGACTCTTGTGCATTGATGTACAGACACCTTTCCTGGTTTTAGGAGGTTCCTGACAGGTCGGATAACTCCTTGGCTTTTTCCTCGGGAAGAAAAACCTTTTTCTGAACCGTGTCCAGAATCATCCCTAGGAACAGCAGACGTATCGTCGGAAAACAGCTGCGATTCTTGGAATATTTAGAATCCAGTCGTGCCGTCGAAGAACTACTTTAGATAGTGCTCTTCCGACCTCCAACTGTTCTCTGGAACTTGCCCTTTTTAGGTCGTGCAAGTAAGGGATAATTTAGATGCCTTTTTTCTTTGAAGAAACATCTTGTCGGCCATTACCTTGGTAAAAAGGCCCGGGGTGCCGTGGATAATTCAAACGGCATCGTCTGAAACTGATATTGACAGTTCTGTACCACGAACCAGAGGTACCCTTGATGAGAAGGACAAATTTTGGACATGGAGGTAATCCTTGATGTCCAGGGACACCATATAGTCCCCTTTTTTCCGGTTCGCTATCACTGCTCTGAGTGACTTTATCTCGATTTGAACCTTTTATGTAAGTGTTCAAAACATTTTAGATTTAGACTATGTGTCACCAAGCCGTCTGGCTTCAGTACCACAATATAGTGTGGAAAAATAATACCCTTTTCCTTGTCGTAGGAGGGGTACTTTGATTATCACCTGCTGGATATACAGCTTGTGAATTGTTTCCAATGCTGCCTCCCTGTCGGAGGGAGCCGTTGGTAAAGCAGACTTCAGGAAGCTGCGAGGAGAAGATGTCTCGACTCTCCAATCTTTACCCCTGGGATAATACTCGTACGATCTAGGGGTCAACTTGCGAGTGATCCCACTGCGCCCTGAGACTCTTGAGACTACCCCCCCACCTTGAGTCCGCTTGCACGGCCCCAGCGTCATGCTGAGGACTTGGCAGACGCGGTGGAGGGCTTCTTTTCCTGGGAAAGGGCTGCCTGCTGCAGTCTACTTCCCTTACCTCTATGTCTGGGCAGATATGACTGGCCTTTTGCCTGCATGCCCTCATGGGAAAGGAAAGATTGAGGCTGAAAAGACGGTGTCTTTTTTAGCTGAGATGTAACTTGGGGTAAAAAAGGTTGGATTTCCCAGCTGTTGCTGTGGTCCCCAGGTCCGATGGACCGACCCCCAAATAACTCCTTCCCTTTATACAGCAATACTTCCATCTGCCGTATGGGATCTGTATCACCTGACCACTGTCGTGTCCCTGACATCTTCTGGGAGATATGGACAACGCACTTATCTTGATGCCAGAGAGCAAATATCCCTCTGTGCATCTCACATACATATATATAGAATGCATCCTATTAAATGCTCTACATGAATAAAATATTTTCAGTCAGGGAATCCGACCAAGCCAACCCAGCACTGCATCTCCAGGCTGATGGCGATCGCTGGTCGCAGTATAACCACCGTATGTGTGTATATACTTTTTAGGATATTTTTCCAGCTTCCTATCAGCTGGCTCCTTGAGGGCGGCCGTATCTGGAGACGGTAACGCCACTTGATAAGCGTGTGAGCGCCTTATCACCCTAAGGGGTGTTTCCCAACGTACCCTAATTTCTGGCGGGAAAGGGTATAACGCCAATATTTGCTATCGGGGTAACCCTACGCATCATCACACACTTCATTTTATTTTATCTGATTCAGGAAAAACTACAGGTAGTTTTTTCACTCCCACATAATACCCTTTCTTGTGGTACTTGTAGTATCAGAAACACGTAACACCTCCTTCATTGCCCTTAACGTGTGGCCCTAATGAGAAATACGTTTGTTTATTCACCGTCGACACTGTATTCAGTGTCCGTGTCTGTGTCTGTGTCGACCGACTGAGGTAAATGGGCGTTTTTAAAACCCCTGACGGTGTTTCTGAGACGCCTGGACCGGTCCTAATAGATTGTCGGCCGTCTCATGTCGTCAACCGACCTTGCAGCGTGTTGACATTCTCACGTAATTCTCTAAATAAGCCATCCATTCCGGTGTCGACTCCCTAGAGAGTGACATCACCATTACAGGCAATTTCTCCGCCTCCTCACCAACATCGTCCTCATACATGTCGACACACACGTACCGACACACAGCACACACACCGGGAATGCTCTGACAGAGGACAGGACCCACTAGCCCTTTGGGGAGACAGAGGGAGAGTCTGCCAGCACACACCAAAAACGCTATAATTATATAGGGACAACCTTATATAAGTGTTTCTCCCTTATAGCATCTTTTATATATATACAATATCGCCAAAATCAGTGCCCCCCCTCTCTGTTTTAACCCTGTTTCTGTAGTGCAGTGCAGGGGAGAGCCTGGGAGCCTTCTCTCCAGCTTTTCTGTGAGAGAAAATGGCGCTGTGTGCTGAGGAGATAGGCCCCGCCCCTTTTTCGGCGGCCTCGTCTCCCGCTATTTTTGAAGTTAGGCAGGGGTTAAATATCTCCATATAGCCTCTGTGGGCTATATGTGAGGTATTTTTTGCCTCTAATAAGGTTTTTATTTTGCCTCTCAGAGCGCCCCCCCCAGCGCTCTGCACCCTCAGTGACTGTTGTGTGAAGTGTGCTGAGAGGAAAATGGCGCACAGCTGCAGTGCTGTGCGCTACCTTTATGAAGACTCAGGAGTCTTCAGCCGCCGATTTTGGACCTCTTCTCTCTTCAGCGTCTGCAAGGGGGCCGGCGGCGCGGCTCCGGTAACCATCCAGGCTGTACCTGTGATCGTCCCTCTGGAGCTAGTGTCCAGTAGCCAAGCAGCAAATCCACTCTGCACGCAGGTGAGTTCACTACTTCTCCCCTAAGTCCCTCGTTGCAGTGATCCTGTTGCCAGCAGGACTCACTGTAAAGTAAAAAACCTAAGCTAAACTTTCTCTAAGCAGCTCTTTAGGAGAGCCACCTAGATTGCACCCTTCTCGTTCGGGCACAAAATCTAACTGGAGTCTGGAGGAGGGTCATAGGGGGAGGAGCCAGTGCACACCACCTGATCTGGTAAAAGCTTTACTTTTTTGTGCCCTGTCTCCTGCGGAGCCGCTATTCCCCATGGTCCTTTCAGGAACCCCAGCATCCACTTAGGACGATAGAGATATATATATATATATATATATATATATATATATATATATATATATATATATAAAAAAAAAATTTTTTTTTTTTTTTTTGATACATGCACCTCAGCCTGGTGTTTCCCAGGAAGCAAGGTTGATGCAACACCAAGACAAAAAATAACAAATTTATTTTACAGATCTACTATTAAATGTACATGTGTATTCATTGCTAAACCATTTTTAAAAATACCAACACTGCACTAATTCATTCACTTATGGCACTGATATGTGTAAAAATAAGATTTTACTTACCGGTAAATCTATTTCTCGTATTCTGTAGTGGAGGCTAGGGACTCCGTAAGGACCATGGGGAATAGACGGGCTCCACAGGAGACATGGGCACTTTAAGAAAGAATATAGATTCTGGTGTGCTCTGGCTCCTCCCTCTATGTCCCTCCTCCAGACCTCAGTTAGAGAAACTGTGCCCGGAAGAGCTGACAGTACCAGGAAAGGATTTTGGTAATCCAGGGCAAGATTCATACCAGCCACACCGTATAACTTGTGATAAACTTACCCAGTCAACAGTATGAACAACAGAGCATCAGTTCAACCCTGAGGCAACAATAACATAGCCCTTATTGCAGCAATAACTATATACAAGTATTGCAGAAGAAGTCCGCACTTGGGACGGGCGCCCAGCATCCACTACGGACTACGAGAAATAGATTTACCGGTAAGTAAAATCTTATGTTCTCCAACGTCCTAGTGGATGCTGGGGACTCCGTAAGGACCATGGGGATTATACCAAAGCTCCCAAACAGGCGGGAGAGTGCGGATGACTCTGCAGCACCGAATGAGCAAACACAAGGTCCTCCTCAGCCAGGGTATCAAACTTTTAGAACTTTGCAAAGGTGTTTGAACCTGACCAAGTAACCGCTCGGCCCAGCTGTAATGCCGAGACCCCTCAGGCAGCCGCCCAAGAAGAGCCCACCTTTCTAGTGGAATGGGCCTTAACTGATTTTGGCAGCAGCAATCCAGCCGCAAAATGAGCCTGCTGAATCGTGTTACAGATCCAGCGAGCAATAGTTTGCTTTGAAGCAGGCACACCAAGCTTGTTGGAAGCATACAGGATAAACAAAGAGTCTGTTTTCCTGACTCTAGCCGTTCTGGCTACATAAACCTTCAAAGCCCTGACCACATCAAGCAACTCGGAATCCTCCAAGTCAGTAGTAGCCACAGGCACCACAATAGGTTGGTTTATATGAAAAGATGAAACCACTTTTGGCAGGAATTGTGGACGGGTCCGCAACTCTGCTCTATCCGCATGGAAAACCAGATAGCGGCTTTGTCACATAAAAGCCCCTAATTCTGACACACGCCTAGCCAAAGCCAAGGCTAGTAGCATGACCACCTTCCACGTGAGATTTCAATTACACCGTTTTGAGTGGTTCAAACCAGTGAGATTTCAGGAAACTCAACACCACGTTAAGATCCCAAGGTGCCACTGGGGGCACAAAAGGGGGCTGAATATGCAGCACTCCCTTCACAAACGTCTGAACTTCAGGTAGAGAAGCCAGCTCTTTTTGAACGAAAATGGATAGGGCCGAAATCTGGACCTTAATGGAACCCAATTTTAGGCCCAAAGTCACTCCTGACTGTAGGAAGTGAAGGAAACGGCCCAGCTGGAATTCCTCCGTAGGGGCATTCCTGGCCTCACACCAAGCAACATATTTTCGCCATATACAGTGATAATGTTGAGCTGTCACGTCCTTCCTAGCCTTTATAAGCGTAGGAATGACCTCATCCGGAATGCCTTTTTCCGCTAGGATCCGGCCGTCAAACGCAGCCACGGTAAGTCTTGGAACAGACAGGGCCCTTGTTGCAACAAGTCCTGTCTTAGAGGAAAAGGCCACGGGTCCTCTGTGAGCATTTCTTGCAGATCTGGATACCAAGTCCTTCTTGGCCAATCCGGAACAATGAGTATTGTGCTCACTCCTCTTTTTCTTATGATTCTCAACACCTTGGGTATGAGAGGAAGAGGAGGAAATACATAGACCGATTGGAACACCCACGGTGTCACCAGGGCGTCTACAGCTATCGCCTGAGGGTCTCTTGACCTGGCGCAATACCTCTGTAGCTTTTTGTTGAGGCAGGATGCCATCATGTCCACCTGTGGCAGTTCCCACCGACTTGCAATCTGTGCGAAGACTTCTTGATGAAGTCCCCACTCCCCCGGGTGGAGGTCGTGCCTGCTGAGGAAGTCTGCTTCCCAGTTGTCCACTCCCGGGATGAACACTGCTGACAGTGCGCTTACGTGATTCTCCGCCCAGCGAAGAATTCTAGTGGCTTCCGCCATCGCCACCCTGCTCCTTGAGCCGCCCTGTCGGTTTACATGAGCCACTGCGGTGATGTTGTCTGACTGAATCAGAACCGGTTGACCGCGAAGCAGGGTCTCTGCTTGACATAGGGCGTTGTAAATGGCCCTTAGTTCCAGGATGTTGATGTGAAGGCAAGTCTCCTGACTTGACCACAAACCTTGTAAATTTCTTCCCTGTGTGACTGCTCCCCACCCTCGAAGGCTTGCATCCGTGGTCACCAGGACCCAGTCCTGAATGCCAAATCCGCGGCCCTCGAGAAGGTGAGCACTCTGCAGCCACCACAGGAGATACACCCTGGCCCTGGGGGATAGGGTGATTAACCGATGCATCTGAAGATGTGATCCGGACCATTTGTCCAGTAAGTCCCATTGAAAGGTCCTCGCATGGAACCTGCCAAAGGGAATGACCTCGTATGATGCCACCATCTTTCCCAGGACTCGAGTGCAGTGATGCACTGACACCTGTTTTGGTTTTAATAGGTCCCTGACCAGTGTCATGAGTTCCTGAACTTTCTCTATCTGGCGATAAACCCTCTTCTGGTCTGTGTCCAGAATCATGCCCAGGAAAGGAAGACGAGTCGTAGGAACCAACTGCAACTTTGGAATATTTAGAATCCAGCCGTGTTGCCGTAACACTTCCAGAGAACGTGCTACGCTGATCAGCAACTGCTCTCTTGATCTCGCTTTTATGAGATCGTCCAAGTATGGGATAATTGTGACCCCTTGCTTCCGCAGGAGTACCATCATTTCCGCCATTACCTTGGTAAATATTCTCGGAGCCGTGGAGAGACCAAACGGCAACGTCTGAAATTGGTAATGACAATCCTGTACCACAAATCTGAGGTACGCCTGATGAGGTGGATAAATGGGGACATGAAGGTATGCATCCTATGTGCAGACACCATAAAATTTCCCCCTTCCAGGCTTGCAATGACCGCTCTCAGCGATTCCATCTTGAACCGGAACCTTTTCAGATACATGTTCAGGGATTTTAAATTCAATATGGGTCTGACCGAACCGTCCGGTTTCGGTACTACAAACATGGTCAAATAATAACCCCTTCCTTGTTGAAGGAGGGGAACCTTGACCACCACCTGCTGAAGATACAATTTTTGAATTGCAGTTAACACTATTTCCCTCTCTAAGGGGGAAGCTGGCGATTTGAGGTATCGGTGAGGGGGCATCTCCTCGAATTCCAGCTTGTATCCCTGAGACACAATATCTAGTGCCCAGGGATCCAACTGGGAGTGAACCCACTTGTGGCTGAAATTTTGGAAACGCGCCCCCACCGGGCCTAGCTCCGCCTGTGGAGCCCCAGCGTCATGCGGTGGATTTAGTGGAAGCCGGGGAGGACTTCTGTTCCTGGGAACTAGCTGTGTTGTGCAGCTTCTTTCCTCTGCCCCTGCCAAGAAAGGACGCACCTCGGACTTTCTTGTTTTTCTATCGAAAGGACTGCATTTGGTAATACGGTGCTTTCTTAGGCTGTGAGGAAACATGGCAAAAAAATTTGACTTTCCAGCCGTAGCTGTGGAGACCAGGTCCGAGAGACCCTCCCCAAACAATTACTCACCCTTGTAAGGTAAAACCTCCATGTGCCTTTTTGAGTCGGCATCACCTGTCCATTGCCGAGTCCACAGGACCCTTCTGGCAGAAATCGACATAGCATTTATTCTAGAACCTAGTAGGCTAATGTCTCTTTGAGCATCTCTCATATAAAGGACAGCATCTTTAATATGCCCCAGGGTCATTACTATAGTATCCTTGTCTAAGGTATCAAGTTCCTCAGATAAGGTATCCGTCCATGCTGCTACAGCACTACACACCCAGGCCGACGCGATTGCCGGCCTCAGTAAGGTACCTGAATGTGTAGAAATGGACTTCAGGGTACCCTCCTGTTTTCTATCCGCAGCATCTTTGGGGGTAGCCGTATCCTGTGACGGCAGGGCCACCTTCTTGGATAAGCGTGTCAAAGCTTTGTCCACCCTAGGGGAGGATTCCCAGCGTAACCTGTCCGTTGGCGGGAAAGGATACGCCATAAGAATCCTTTTGGAAATCTGCAGTTTTTTATCTGGAGGTTTCCCAAGCCTTTTCACATAACTCATTGAGCTCGTGTGAGGGGGGAAAAAGTTACCTGCAGCTTCTTTTCCCCATACATATGAACCCTCCTGTCAGGGAGTGGGGTTTTCTCTGTGATGTGCAGCACATCCTTAATAGGTATAATCATATAACGGATGGATCTAGCCAATCTTGGCTGTAACTTTGCATCATTGTAATCGACACTGGAGTCAGAATCCATGTCGGTATCCGTGAAATAATTTGGGATAGTGGGCGCTTCTGAGACCCTGTCGGCCTCTGCGACATAGGCTCAGGCATGGGTTGGGACCCTGACTGTCCTGAGGCTTCAGCTTTTTTTCAACCTTTTATGTAAGGAATTAACATGATCATTTAAAACCTTCCACATATCCATCCAATCAGGTGTCAGTGCCGTCGGCAGAAACACCACATTAATTTGCTCCCGCTCTGCTTCCACATAGCCTTCCTCATCAGACATGCCGACACAAGCGTACCGACACACCACACACACAGGGAATGCCCTTTTTGAAGACCGTTCCCCCACAAGGCCCTTTGGTGAGACAGAGTATGCCAGCACACACCCCAGCGCTATATAACCCAGGAATAACACAGTAACTTAATGTTAACTCAGTAGCTGCTGCATATTGTGTTTATAGCGCCTAATTATGTGCCCCCTCTCTCTTTTTACCCTTTTCTACCGTGAACTGCAGGGGAGAGCCTGGGGAGCTTCTTCTCAGCGGAGCGGTGGAGAAAAAAAATGGCGCTGGGGAGTACCGAGGGAGAAGCCCCGCGCCCTCGACGGTGGGCTTCTGTCCCGCTAAAATACAAATCTTTGTGGCGGGGGCTCATACATATATACAGTGCCCAACTGTATATATGAGTACTTTTGCCAACAGAGGTCCATATGTTGCCCAGGGCGCACCCCCTGCACCCTTACAGTGCCCGGAGTATGTGAGGTGTGTTTGGAGCAATAGCACACAGCTGTAGTGCTGTGCGTTACCTCATGTGAAGAAACGGAGTCTTCTGCCGCTGATTTCGAGTCTTCTTGCTTCTCATACTCACCCGGCTTCTGTCTTCCGGCTCTGCGAGCGGGACGGCGTCGCGGCTCTGGGATCGGACAATGAGGGTGAGATCCTGTGTACGATCCCTCTGGAGCTAATGGTGTCCAGTAGCCTCAGAAGCAGGACCTAGCTTCAAAGAGTAGGGCTGCTTCTCTCCCCTCTGTCCCACGATGCAGGGAGTCTTGCCAGCAGAGCTCCCTGAAAATAAAAAACCTAACAAAATACTTTCTTACAGCAAGCTCAGGAGAGCTCACTGAACAGCACCCAGCTCGTCCGGGCACAGATTCAAACTGAGGTCTGGAGGAGGGACATAGAGTGAGGAGCCAGAGCACACCAGAATCTAAATTCTTTCTTAAAGTGCCCATGTCTCCTGCGGAGCACGTCTATTCCCCATGGTCCTTACGGAGTCCCCAGCATCCACTAGGACGTTAGAGAAAATAGGAATTTAATACCTACCGGTAATTTCTTTTCTCGTAGTCTGTAGTGGCTACTAGGATGACTTTAGTCCCAGGAGGTATAGATCGGGTCCATTGGAGCCCGACACTAAGAAATCATCAGTGTGGGCCTGCTCCTCCCCTCCATGCTCCTCCACCAGACTCCTCTAGGAAAACTATGCCCAAGGAGACAAACATACCACTAGAGAAGGAAATACACAACAGCAATAAAGGATAGCAGCGCTAAGCAGGACAGAGGCTAGCAACGTCAGACTTCCTATGACGAGCTGTCCTCTTGACAAATCCGTACAGCCCTCACAACATCCAAGGACTTTGGAGTAACCAACGTATCCAACAGTATCGGAACCACTATCGGTTGATTTATGTGAAAGGCCGAAACCACTTTCGTCAACAACTGCAGGCGAGTCCTGAGATCCGCCCTATCCTCGCGAAATATCACAGACTCTTACAGGATAAGGCCCCCCAATTCTGACACGCTAAAGCCAGCAAGAAGACAGTCTTCCAAGTAAGATATTTCAAGTTCACCCTGTGCAAGGGTTCAAACCCATCCGACTGGAGAAAGATCAATACCACATTGTCTCTCCCACAGCTCCGTGGCATCTCAAAGGGTGGTTGAATGCGAAAAAAAAACCTTCAGGAATGTCTATTTCCAGAAGTACCGCCAGTTGTTTCTGGAAGAAAATGGAGATAGCTGAAATCTGAACCTTGATGCTTAACCTTAGGCCCTTACCCACGCCTGCTTGCAGGGAGAGCAGAAAACGGTCAAGTTGAAACTCCGCAGGAGAATGTTTTACCCTCACACCAAGAAACATATTTCTTTCACAAACGGTGGTAACATTTTGACATGACCAGCTTACGGGCCTGGACCATAGTGGATATAACCATGGAAGGGAGACCTTTTCTGGCTAGAATCTCCCTCTCAACTTCCAAGCAGTCAAAAATAGCTGCAGTAAGTCTGCATAGACAAACGGTCCTTGTTGAAGAAGGTCCTTGAGAAGCAGCAGATGCCACGGTTCCTCCAGATACATGGTCAGGAGGTCTGCATACCAGGCCCGTCGAGGCCAATCCGGGGCAATTAGAATTGCCTGAACGCTTTCCCTTTTGAGTCTTTTTAGAACTCTGGAAATGAGAGGATTGGAGGAAACGGGTATACAAACTGTTAAGTCCACGGCGCCGCAAGAGCGTCCACTGCTGCAGCCTGCGGATCCCTCGTTCTGGAACAGTAACGGCGAAGCTTCTTGTTGAGATGAGAAGCCATCTGCAGACAGCCCCACCGGTGAACCAGTTGTTGAAACACCGGAGGGTGAATGCCCCATTCCCCCGGATGGAGGTTGTGTCTGCTGAGGAAGTCAGCTTCCCAATAGTCCACACCTGGAATGAATATGGCTGAGAGGTCCCTTGCATATGCTTCCGTCAAGAGGAGTATCCGCGACACCTCTCACATTGCGGGCCTGCTTTTTGTTCCTCCCTGCCGGTTTATGTACACCACCGCCTTGGCATTGTCCGACTGCACCTGGATGGCTTGAGTTCGGAGAAGAGGAGGCTTGCAGAAGAGCTTTGTATATTGCCCTGAGTTTCAGAACATTTATCAGGAGTGCAGATTCCTGATTTGACCACTTCCCCTGCAACTGAGCCCCCTGGGTCCCAGCCCTCCAACCTCAGAAGCTGGCATATGTTGTCAGGAGAATCCGTGATTGGGTACTAAAACTCTGACCCTCCACAAGGGGAGACTTGTAGCCACCATAAACAGGGAAATCCGTGCTTTTGGCAACAGAACTATACTCTTGTGCATGCAAGACCCTGGCCACTAATCAAGCAGATCCAGCTGGAACGGACGGGCATGAAATCTACCGTACTGGATTGCCTCGTAGGTGACTGCATCCGCCTACTGGGCATGATGGTAAATGTTGAATTGAGATCTTGCGAGGCTTGAGCACTCAGCAGACCATAGCCTGGATAGTCAGGGACTTGTCCATTTGAAGGAATACCTTCTGTGACACTGTGTCCAGTATTATTCACAGGAAATGAATTCCCTGACGGTTCCAGGTGAGAGTTTTGGAAATTCAGGATCATAGCAGACGCTCCCTTGCCATCGCCTTTATCAGGAGATCATCCACAATTGCAGTATCATCGCCGCCATGACCTTTGTGAACACCCTCGGAGCTGTAGAGACCAAAGGGTAAGGGCTTAAACTGAAAGTCCAGTATAGCAAACCAGAGGGAGGCCTGATGAGGCTATACTGGGATGTGCAGATAAGCATCCTTGATATCCAGGGATACTAGGAACTCCCACCTCCTCCAGACCAGAGACCACTTCCCCCCACGGACTCCATTTTGAACTTGAACACACGTAGATTTGGGTTCAAAGATTTTAGGTTCAAGATGGGTCATACCGAACCGTCCAGTTTCGGTATAACAAATAGACTGGCATAAAACCCCCTGTGGTTTAACGGAGGCGGCACTGGGACCACAACCCCCGTTTGTAGCAATTATTGAATGACATCTTGCAAGGTAACCCTTGCTACGGGTGAAGCTGGAGCACCTGTGGGAGCATGCATTTGTGAGAGACCAACAGAGGGGGCTGAGAAGCCCGTCTGTGGTCAGCAGCCTTAAGCAAAAATCATCTACAGATTGTTTAAGGGTCTGCCTTTCCTGTCTGGCTGTAGCCAACTCTGTTAATATTAGTGATCATGCCTTTGAATGATTCTAACCACTCAGGTACCTGCATACTACCTGATGAAGGCAGAGAACACGGGGTACAAAGGGGAGACGTTCCTGGAGAAAGTGTAAACTTAGTGTTACATGACACACAGTCCTTTTCCCAGACATTCTTATTGCAGAAAAACAGAGTTAGGTGAATAAACAGTGCAGTGACAACACAGAGTGAACCAGCACAACCACCCCAGACAGGCCGTATGGAGTGACACAGAAAGATCTGGGACCAGCACACAATACCTCAGTCAGAGCAGCACCCTGCTGGGTATAAATAAATAAATAAATAAAATTTTTATAAACATATTTATTTTTAGCAAGACTGCAGTGTCACAACCATTTATATGCTCCTCCCTCTCTATAAAACCCCCTGGTACCAGTACAATTGGTGATTCAGCTGGGTCTGTGGAGGAGCAGCTTCAGCATTCAACCTGGCAGGCAGCAGGAAATGGCGCCTTTCAGCCTCCCACTCTCCAGGAAGCTCCGCCCCCTCAATGGCACCCAGTCCCTCACAGTTTATACTGACTGTAAACAGTGTTTTGCAAAATAAAAAAGTTTAATAATACCCTTTACCTGGGTCTGCAGCAGGCACCACAGCTTACAGCCAGGTGACTGCCACCACTCGTCACTGGGGACCTGCTAACCAGGACCCCGGCGTCACTCACTGCATCTACTTCAACATCTATTAGGGGTGGCAGCATGCTGCCAGCGTGTATGCAGAGCCTGGGGGTATATAAAAAAAAAAAACACCTCAAGCATTAAGTGTCTTCTCAGCTTGGATACAAAACCATTAACCCTACAGGAGGTTGGTCTGGTCCCCCCTAAGTCCCACGAGACAGGCAGACTGCTTGCCAACCGGTGCTGCCTGAAAAACTAAATGAAAGTTTTGAAAACTCTCTGGAGCTTCAGAGGAATGGACCCAGCTCCTTTGGTATATTTTTCTAAACAGAGTCTGATGGAGTGGCATAGAAGGGAGAAGTCAGCACACACTAATGATTTCTTAAAGTGCCAGGCTCCAATGGACCCGATCTATACCCCATGGTACAGACATCCCAGTATCCACTAGAACATTAGAGAAACCTGTTCTTTAATAGATCCCTCAGTTGGGTAACATTGGAGCAAAAGGCAAGCCTCTGCACCCCAGTAAATAAAGTAGTACCTACCTATGCTTAAAGATAGGAGGAGACAGGTGAACATAGAATACTGAAGGGACCATCTACAATCTTAAGAATGTATAAACTTACACTTCATTTATATAGCATACTAGAAGGGAGAATGGCACTTATCATATATAGCAAGATTTAGACATGCCAGGATTAAGACATTTAGGGACTGCAATGTTATTACAATTGTTAATAGTCACCCCAATTAACTTGGGCATAAAAAGCGGTTACAAAGTTTAGATTTCAGGTAAATGTCAAATTAACCAGGCAAAAGATAGTAAAATATGAAATCAGTAGGTAGCAAGCCATACCCAATAGTCTAAAACTGTAAAATTTCAACATTAGGTACATAGCCACTATAATGATGCACAAATACCCCAATACTACTGCACAAATGTACACCTAAGAAAATGGATCAGCAGCCTCCGTAGTACAATGGTGTGTATCTCCACAGCAAGTAATGTCACTGGGAGAGTGTACAGATCAGCAGGAAATTAAGTCAGTTTTAAATGTGCACATCACAACTGATTCAGCATACTGTACGTATACACCTATGCAAGGCATAACCCAATAGAGAAAAAAAGGTTTGTGCCCAGTTTTTAAATCTTCTTACAAATGTAAAAAAAAAAAAAAAAAAAAAAAAAATATATATATATATATATATATATATATATAAAAGCAAAGGCAGTTTGAACTTATTGCAGTGATACCAAGGACAGAATTGTTTAGATCTACTGTACTTAAAACGAAATCAGTAAAGATTCTATACCTTGAGAGTTGAAATAGTCAATACAGTGGTAGATCCCTTCAGAACCTCCACTATCACACAACAGGATCCAGTCACCATACCAGTAAATCGTTACTCTGGTCAGAAGACTGGCACCAGAACTCAGAAATAGATCAAAATGCCAGCAACAGAATGCAGACGTCCCGATCGTAAGTATGCCAGGACAGGTTGCGAGAGGTGGTGGTTTGTGTTAGTGTGGAGGGATAAGGTGTTAGTATACTTACCAAACAGGTAAATCTTTCCCCATTTAAGTGCTGCTTTAAGATTTCACCAGTGACTGGTTATGCTCTGCCTATTGCTACCTGTTCTTATTCCAACTGTACCACACAAGCTGTAACTGACTGCTTTATTTACTGAAGGCTGATAACGCTGCCATCTATTAACCAGTTTCTCCATCACCTGTTATACTAGCAACTTCAGTATTATATTCAAACATCACTTATAATGTATGGGTCAGTTTTACCTTCTGTTGCATGTCACTGTATGCAAGCTGTTGGTGTCATATCATGATAGCCCTCAACGTAAAAAGTTGGGAGGGGGGGGGAGGGTGGATCATTTTGCCACAACTATGCAATATAAATATCTGCCTACTTTCCTCAACAAAAGTTTACTTCAGTCTAAAATGCATCCATATAATAAGATTTTACTCACCGGTAAATCTATTTCTCGTAGTCCGTAGTGGATGCTGGGGACTCCGTAAGGACCATGGGGAGTAGCGGCTCCGCAGGAGACTGGGCACAAAAAGTAAAAGCTTTAGACTAGCTGGTGTGCACTGGCTCCTCCCACTATGACCCTCCTCCAGACTTCAGTAAGGATACTGTGCCCGGAAGAGCTGACACAATAAGGAAGGATTTTGAATCCCGGGTAAGACTCATACCAGCCACACCAATCACACCGTATAACTCGTGATAATATACCCAGTTAACAGTATGAACACAACAGAGCCTCTCAGAAGATGGCTCAACAATAACCCTTGTAGTTAACAATAACTATATACAAGTATTGCAGACAGTCCGCACTTGGGACGGGCGCCCAGCATCCACTACGGACTACGAGAAATAGATTTACCGGTGAGTAAAATCTTATTTTCTCTGACGTCCTAGTGGATGCTGGGGACTCCGTAAGGACCATGGGGATTATACCAAAGCTCCCAAACGGGCGGGAGAGTGCGGATGACTCTGCAGCACCGAATGAGAGAACTCCAGGTCCTCCTCAGCCAGGGTATCAAATTTGTAGAATTTTGCAAACGTGTTTGCCCCTGACCAAGTAGCAGCTCGGCAAAGTTGTAAAGCCGAGACCCCTCGGGCAGCCGCCCAAGAAGAGCCCACTTTCCTCGTGGAATGGGCTTTTACAGATTTAGGCTACGGCAGGCCAGCCACAGAATGTGCAAGCTGAATTGTGCTACAAATCCAGCGAGCAATAGTCTGCTTTGAAGCAGGAGCACCCATCTTGTTTGGTGCATACAGGATAAATAGCGAGTCAGTCTTCCTGACTCCAGCCGTCCTGGAAACATAAATTTTCAAGGCCCTGACTACATCCAGTAACTTGGAGTCCTCCAAGTCCCTAGTAGCCGCAGGCACCACGATAGGTTGGTTCAAGTGAAAAGCTGATACCACCTTAGGAAGAAACTGGGGACGAGTCCTCAAGTCTGCCCTATCCATATGGAAAAATCAAATAGGGGCTTTTACATGACAAAGCCGCCAATTCTGACACACGCCTTGCCGAAGCCAAGGCCAAAAGCATGACCACTTTCCACGTGAGATATTTTAAATCCACGGTTTTGAGTGGCTCAAACCAATGTGACTTTAGGAAACCCAACACCACGTTGAGGTCCCACGGTGCCACTGGAGGCACAAAAGGAGGCTGAATATGCAGCACTCCCTTTACAAATGTCTGAACTTCAGGCAGTAAAGCCAGTTCTTTTTGGAAGAAAATCGACAGAGCCGAAATCTGGACCTTAATGGAAACCAGTTTTAGGCCCATAGTCACCCCTGACTGTAGGAAGTGCAGAAACCAACCTAGCTGGAATTCCTCCGTTGGGGCCTTCCTGGCCTCACACCACGCAACATATTTTCGCCATATGCGGTGATAATGTTGTATGGTTACATCTTTAATAAGTGTAGGAATGACTTCCTCCGGAATACCCTTTTCTTTTAGGATCCGGTGTTCAACCGCCATGCCGTTAAACGCAGCCGCGGTAAGTCTTGGAACAGACAGGGCCCCTGCAGCAGCAGGTCCTGTCTGAGCGGCAGAGGCCATGGGTCCTCTGAGATTAATTCTTGTAGTTCCGGGTACCAAGACCTTCTTGGCCAATCTGGAACAATGAGAATAGTTCTTACTCCTCTTTTCTTTATTATCCTCAGTACCTTGGGTATGAGAGGAAGAGGAGGGAACACATAAACCGACCGGTACACCCACGGTGTCACTAGAGCGTCCACAGCTATCGCCTGAGGGTCTCTTGACCTGGCGCAATATTTTTCTAGCTTTTTGTTTAAGCGGGACGCCATCATGTCCACCTGTGGCTTTTCCCAACGGTTTACAATCAGTTGGAAGACTTCTGGATGAAGTCCCCACTCTCCCGGGTGGAGGTCGTGCCTGCTGAGGAAGTCTGCTTCCCAGTTGTCCACTCCCGGAATGAACACTGCTGACAGTGCTAACACGTGATTTTCTGCCCATCGGAGAATCCTTGTGGCTTCTGCCATCGCCGTCCTGCTTCTTGTGCCGCCCTGTCGATTTACATGGGCGACTGCCGTGATGTTGTCTGACTGGATCAGAACCGGCTGGTTTTGAAGCAGGGGCTTTGCTCGACTTAGGGCATTGTAAATGGCCCTCAGTTCCAGAACATTTATGTGTAGGGAAGTCTCCTGACTTGACCAAAGTCCTTGGAAGTTTCTTCCCCGTGTGACTGCACCCCAGCCCCGAAGGCTGGCATCCGTGGTCACCAGGACCCAGTCCTGTATGCCGAATCTGCGGCCCTCTCTGAGATGAGCACTCTGCAGCCACCACAGCAGACACACCCTGGTCCTTGGAGACAGGGTTATCAACCGATGCATTTGAAGATGCGATCCGGACCATTGGTCCAACAGGTCCCACTGAAAGGTTCTGGCATGGAACCTGCCGAATGGAATCGCTTCGTAGGAAGTTACCATCTTTCCCAGGACTCGCGTGCAATGATGCACCGACACCTGTTTTGGTTTCAGGAGGCCTCTCACTAGAGATGACAGCTCCTTGGCTTTCTCCTCTGGGAGAAACACTTTTTTTTCTGGACTGTGTCCAGAATTATCCCCAGGAACAGTAGACGTGTCGCCGGAACCAGCTGAGACTTTGGAATATTCAGAATCCAACCGTGCTGGTGTAGCACCTCCTGAGATAATGCTACGCCGACCAACAACTGCTCTCTGGACCTCGCCCTTATCAGGAGATCGTCCAAGTATGGGATAATTAAAACTCCCTTTTTCCGAAGGAGTATCATCATTTCGGCCATTACCTTGGTAAATACCCTCGGTGCCGTGGACAGGCCGAACGGCAACGTCTGGAATTGGTAATGACAATCCTGTACCACAAATCTGAGGTACTCCTGGTGAGGATGGTAAATGGGGACATGCAGGTAAGCATCCTTGATGTCCAGAGATACCATGTAATCTCCCTCTTCCAGGCTTGCAATAACCGCCCTGAACGATTCCATCTTGAACTTGAATTTTCTTAAATATGTGTTCAAGGATTTCAAATTTAAAATTGGTCTCACCGAACCGTCCGGTTTCGGTACCACAAACATTGTGGAATAGTAACCCCGTCCTTGTTGAAGTAGGGGCACCTTGACTATCACCTGCTGGGAATACAGCTTGTGAATTGCCTCTAACACAGCCTCCCTTTCTGTAGGAGTCGTTGGTAAGGCAGATTTGAGGAAAGGGCGGGGGGGGGGGGGGGAGGGGGATGTCTCGAATTCCAGCCTGTACCCCTGAGATACCACTTGAAGGATCCAGGGATCTACCTGTGAGCGAGCCCACTGATTGCTGAAGTTTTTGAGACGGCCCCCCACCGTACCTGGCTCCGCCTGCTGAGCCCCAGCGTCATGCGGCGGACTTAGCAGAAGAAGCGGGGGAGGACTTTTGTTCCTGGGAAGTGGCTGTATGCTGCAGCTTTTTTTCCCCTACCTCTGCCTCTGGGCAGAAAGGACGCGCCTCTACCCCGTCTGCTCTTTTGGGGGCGAAAGGACTGCACCTGATAATACGGTGCTCTCTTTGGTTGTGAGGGGACATGTGGCAAAAATGCTGACTTCCCAGCTGTTGCTGTGGACACTAAGTCTGAAAGACCATCCCGAACAACTCCTCACCCTTATAAGGCAAAACTTCCATGTGCCTTTTAGAATCTGCATCACCTGTCCACTGCCGGGTCCATAACCCTCTCCTGGCACAAATGGACAGTGCACTTATTTTTGATGCCAGCCGGCAAATATCCCTCTGTGCATCTCTTATGTAAAAGACAGCGTCTTTAATATGCTCTACGTTTAGCAATATAGTGTCCCTGTCTAGGGTGTCAATGTTTTCTGACAGGGAGTCTGACCATGCAGCTGCAGCACTGCACATCCATGCTGAGGCAATAGCTGGTCTCAGTATAATACCAGTGTGTGTATATATAGCTTTCTGGAGAGCCTCCTGCTTTCTGTCAGCAGGTTCCTTTAGGGCGGCCGTATCCTGGGACGGCAGTGCCATCTTTTTTGATAAGCGCGTAAGTGCTTTATCCACCCTAGGGGGCGTTTCCCACCGTGACCTATCCTCTGGCGGGAAAGGGTACACCATTAGTAATTTTTTTGAAATTACCAATTTTTTTATCGGGGGAAGCCCACGCTAGTTCACACACTTCATTCAATTCTTCAGAAGGGGGAAAAGCTACTGGTAGTTTTTTCTCCCCAAACATAATACCCTTTTTTGTGGTACCTGGGGTCACCTCAGAAATGTGTAAAACATTTTTCATTGCCTCAATCATATAACGAGTGGCCCTATTGGACATTACATTAGTCTCTTCGTCGTCGACACTGGTATCAGTATCCGTGTCGACATCTGTGTCTGCCATCTGAGGTAGCGGGCGTTTTAGAGCCCCTGATGACTTTTGAGACGTCTGGGCAGGCACGGGCTGAGAAGCCGGCTGCCCCGCATTTGGCATGTCGTCAAATTTTTTATGTAAGGAGTCGACACTTTCGCGTAATTCCTTCCACAAGTCCATCCACTGCGGTGTCTGCCCCGCAGGGGGTGACAACACATTTATAGGCACCTGCTCCTCCTCCACATAAGTCTCCTCATCAAACATGTCGACACAGCCGTACCGACACACCGCACACACACAGGGAATGCTCTGACAGAAGACAGGACCCCACAAAGCCCTTTGGGGAGACAGAGAGAAGGTATGCCAGCACACACCAGAGCGCTATATAAATCAGGGATTAACTAAATTATATCCCCTTATAGCTGCTATATGTATATTGCGCCTAAATTTAGTGCCCCCCCCCTCTCTTTTTTTACCCTTTTCTGTAGTGTAGACTGCAGGGGAGAGCCAGGGAGCTTCCTTCCAGCGGAGCTGTGAGGAAGAAATGGCGCCAGTGTGCTGAGGGAGATAGCTCCGCCCCTTTTTTGGCTGACTTTTCTCCCACTTTTTTATAGATTCTGGCAGGGGTATTTATCACATACATAGCCTCTGGGGCTATATATTGTGATATATTTGCCAGCCAAGGTGTATTTATTGCTCCCCCCCCAGCGCCCTGCACCCTCAGTGACCGGAGTGTTTAAGTGTGTATGAGGAGCAATGGCGCACAGCTGCAGTGCTGTGCGCTACCTTGGTGAAGACTGATGTCTTCTGCCGCCGATTTTACGGATTCTTCTTGCTTCTGGCTCTGTAAGGGGGCCGGCGGCGCGGCTCCGGGACCGAACATCAATGGCCGGTTTCATGCGGTCGATCCCTCTGGAGCTAATGGTGTCCAGTAGCCTAAGAAGCCCAAGCTACCACCAGTTAGGTAGGTTCGCTTCTTCTCCCCTTAGTCCCTCGCTGCAGTGAGTCTGTTGCCAACAGATCTCACTGTAAAATAAAAAACCTAAAATATACTCTCTCTCTAGGAGCTCAGGAGAGCCCCTAGTGTGCATCCAGCTCAGCCAGGCACAGGATTCTAATTGAAGTCTGGAGAAAGGTCATAGTGGGAGGAGCCAGTGCACACCAGGTAGTCCTAAATCTTTCTTCGCTGTGCCCAGTCTCCTGCAGAGCCGCTATTCCCCATGGTCCTTACGGAGTCCCCAGCATCCACTAAGACGTCAGAGAAATTGTGTTTAAGCACCAGAAATAGAAACGTAAGTTAGTGACCAGTAGAATATATGGATAAAAACTGAAAGATCTAATACTGTTTCAAAACAATTCTTTAAATTTTAAGTAGGTGTTAAGAGCTTTTCCTTTTTATTTGAGGGGGATCCACCCTAAAAATAACCAATGATGTAATTTCCACAGGTAGACTGTCACGTGAAAACAGTCTTTTATATTAAAAATGCATGCACTATCACACCTACTAAAAACATTTAAACATTCCAACATGTATCCACATTATTCTAGTGAGCATCAATATTTCATTAATTTCATTAGGCCCTACCAAGCTTTGTCTGACAAAATGTATTTAGTATTCATCACAACAAAAAGGGAAAAACTAAGTGGCACATACAGCTTTTTATTGTGAAGGGGGGGGGGGGAATAAAAAAAAAATTATAGTACTACTTTTATTCATAAGTCACTTAAAGATTAAAACTTCTCTGCACTAAATTACATATTTTGTAAACAGCAGAGAAAATTCTTTCAATCTAATAAACATCCCACACGCACAAAAAAACAAAAACTCACTTAAGCTTCACGACACCACTCCCGCAGGCAAGCAGGATTTAGTGTTGTAGAAAATGCCCATGTGAGCCTTCACCAATAAGTCCAGATAGTACCAAGTTCACATTGCAAGTGAGTTTATGGCTATCCCAGCTGAATGTCACATAAGTCAGTAGAAACTAGAATAGCTGATCAGAAACCATGAAAGCTCTGCTAAAGGATAATTTTTAGCAAGCAATCCCCTCCCCAGCCAGTCTTACTGGATGCTGGAACTTCTGGCAACAATAGGTTGATTCTGCATTTCATACCAAGTAATCAACAAGCTTTGATAAACACAGGAAAAATTATTTATGTTCTCCTGAAACTATACACCATCATTGATGTAAAAAAAAAAAAAAATCCAAACTTTATATACAGATTTGAATTTACAGAGAAATTAAAGGTTGCAAACATTAATTCAGGCAGGTTACACATTGGTTTATGCAACTTTATTGAAGAAAAAAAAAAAAACGAACACAGATCAGAGCTATTAGTTGATCAGTCATCCAATGACGCTTGAATCATTTTATTCAGTGCTATATTAACAGTGTTTTGGAAGATAGATTAACTAATAGCTCAGCCGCCAAAAAAAAATAAAAAAATAATGAATAAAATAAAAAATCTCAATGAAAAATTACAAAAACTTTTGATCTTATTTTTGTTATTCAATGGGGTGTCACCTTCCAATTTGTCATGTTTATTGACATGCATAAAATACATTTCTGTTCCGCCACTATATAAATTTCAACACCAACTCTCCAATCAAAACATTTTATGAGCATAAAGTACATCATGAAGTATTAAACATCTGGAGGGTTTGACCAAAGTATCCATTGCAATTCCACATTCTTGTATCCTACGATGATACACAATTCAGTATTTTTTTATATTATTTTTTGCCTAACACCTTCCCCCTCCCAACCCCAAATACAGGCGCTAATCTTCAACATTTCAAGGAGAAATGAAGGATGAGTTTAGTCTCATAACCAAGTTACAGTGAAGACGTCGGCCACGTTTTAACACATGCTCCGTTTGATATTATGAATCTTGGGCAATTGTATTCTGGCAACTACTTGACAGTCTAGAGCAGTTTCTGTCCAATGCTGAGCTAAAGTCTTCCCATGTGAGCATGTGCATGAAGGGAGGCAGCACAAAATAAACCCAAAATAAAAATGGGGAGAAAAAAAAAAAAAAAAAGTGGGGTTGGGGGGATAGAAGGGAAGGTAGATGAGGTCTGAAAGGGAGGGGAAAACAGTAATTTAAAGTTTATTCCAGCTATAATGCAGGTGTTATTTAGACTTGAAGGTAGCATCACATCGCATACTTCTGAGTCCATTCCCGGGCTATTCTGTTGTACCTGAAATTTGAGAGAGAAAAATAATAAATAAAAATAATTTACATAATAAATGAACATGCACTGACAGCTATAGACATTCAAGACATAATTTAATAGATAAAGAGACTTATGGTAGACCTACCATAGTTTTTCTGCGAGGTACACTGGGTTCCACAGGGAATACATCAGGGTGTAGAGTTGGATCTTGATCCAGAGGCACCAACAGGCTAAAGCTTTGACTGTTACCAGGATGCATTGCGGGCCCTCCTCTATAACCCTGCCTCCGGGCACTGGAGCTCAGTTTCGTTAACCAGTCCAATGCAGCAGCAGTTAAAAGACGGCAGATGTTAGTCACATAGAACCACGTTCTCATGACAGGAGAAGGGACCAGCGGGTAATGCAAACCCAAAGAAGCCAAGTGCGTCAGGGTGGGCGCCCTGTGGAACCCAGTGTACCTCGCAGAAAGATTTAACTATGGCAAGTCTACCATAAATCTCCTTTTCTGCAGCTGGGTAGTTACTCATGGGAGATGACGCACCGTAGTGGGCACAAGAACCCGGAATCCAAAGGAAGCATCCTGGTAGGCAGACTTATCACAGGCAAAGAACCTTATGAACGGGTCCACTGATGAACACGTAGCTGCCTTGCACAATTGTTCAGCTGATGCGCCTCGGCGGGCCGCCCAAGAAGGTCCAACAGACAGAGTAGAATGGGCTTTAATAGCAGCAGGAGCTGGAAGACCAGCCTGTGCATAAGCTTGTGCAATCACCATACTAATCCATCTGGCCAATGTTTGCTTGTTCGCAGGCCAGCCTTGTTTGTGAAAACCAAAAAAAGTACAAAAATTGTATCTGACCTCCAGAGAGAGGCAGACCTCACCACGTAAATAAGGAGAGCCCGTACCACAACCAAAGACCACTCTTTGGAGGACAAACCAGAAGAGATAAAAGCCGGAACCACAATCTCTTGGTTAAGATGGAGAGTTGACACCAACTTAGGTAAATAACCAGGGCGAGTTCTAAGAACTACCCGGTCACGCTGAAAAATCAGAAAGGGTGGACAGAACAAAGCACCTAAGTCAGACACCCATCTAGCAGAGGCAATAGCCAGCAGATACACAACCTTAAGCGTAAGGCATTTAAGGTCCACAGACTCAAAAGGCTCAAATGGAGACTCTTGCAGGGCATTCAAGACAGACAGATCCCACGGAGCCACAGGAGGGACAAAGGGAGGCTGAATCTGTAAAACACCCTGAGTGAAAGTATGAACGTCAGAAAAATGCAATTTTTCTCTGAAACCACACTGACAAGGCAGATATATGAACCTTGAGGGAGGCCAGACGAAGGCCTAAGTCTAGGCTTTGTTGCAGAAAAGCCAAAAGTCTGGAAGTCCTGAATTTGTATCTATCGTAATTCTTAGCAGCACACCAGATGAAGAAAGATTCCAGTCCCTATAATAAATCCTCGCCGGTTTGCGGGCCTTCAGCATAGTTTGGATAACTGCCTAGGAGAATCCTTTGGCCCTCAGGAATGAATCTTCAAGAGCTACGCTGTCAAATCGAATCTGGCCAGGTCCAGGTAGACAAGGGCCCTGAACGAGGAGGTCCGGGCGTTGAAGTAGAAGAGGACGCTCTATCGATAGACCCTGCAGGTCTGAGAACCAATGCCCTCTGGGCCACACTGGAGTGACTAGAAATAGTATTCTTCCTTCTTGCTTGAATTTCTGTAGTACCCTGAGCAGAAGGGACACTGGAGGGCACACGTAGGGCAGCCGAAAGTTACATGGAATTGCCAGTGCGTCCATGAACGCTGCTTGAGGAGCCCTTGTTCTTGATCCGAAGACCAGAACTTTGTGATTGTGTCGAGACGCCATCAGGTCTACATCTGGTAGACCCTACTTGTCCACTAGGAGTTGAAAGACTGCCTGAAGATTCCAATCTCCGGCATGCACATCCTGACGACTGAGGAAATCAGTTTCCCAGTTGAGGAGCCCCGGAATGAACACTGCCGATATTGCTGGCAAATGGCGTTCCACCCATCAAAGATTTTTAACACTTCCATCATTGCCATGCGGCTTCGAGTGCCACCTTGATGGTTTATGTATGCCACCATGGTGGCGTTGTCTGATTGTACTTGAACAGGCCTGTTCAGTATCAGAGGCAGGGCAAGAGCCAAAGCATTGAACACTGCCCGCAAGTCCAGAATGTTTATGGGGAGGAGAGATTACTCCTTGGTCCACCGACCAGAGAGAGCGAGAGATGATCCAGAACTGCACCCCAAGCCCGTACACTGGCATCCACAGTTGGGAATCCAGAAAGGACGGCCCCTGTTCAACTGTTGGTTCTGTAGCCACCAGCTTAGTGACAAAATTATCTCCTTGACTCCAGAGGTTCGTCTGAGACCTGATTGGATGAAGCAGGCCATCCCACTTAGAAAGGATTAACCTTTGTAGAGAGCAGGAATGAAACGGAGCGTACTCTACCATGTCTAAAGCAGACACCATGAGGCCTAGTACTTGCATAGCCGAGTGAACAGACACTCTTGGGCGAAAGAGGAAGCATCTGATCTTGTCCTAAAATTTCAGGACCATTTCTAGAGACAAACAGGCTTTGGCTGTGTCCAGCAGTTCCCCCAGGTGCACCATGCTCCAAACAGGGACCAGCGAGAACTTCTTCCAGTTGACGAGCTACCCGTGGGCTAGTAGGAAGTAGTAGGCAGCGTACCATCCGTTGCAGATGACTGATGAGTACATCTGGGGAGTCATCCAGATATGGCAGGATCCTGATTACCTGACGACGTAGATGAGCCATCACGGCCATAACCTTGGTGAAGATCCGAGGGGCTGTGGCCAGTCCAAACAGCAGAGCCTGGAACGGATAGTGAAGGTTACCAATAGCAAACTGCAGATACGGTTGATGCAATATGGCAATAGGTATGTGCAGATATGCATCTTGTATATTCCAGGGATACCATATAGTCTCCGGGTTCCATGGCCAGGACAATTGAGCACAGCGTTTCCATATGGAACTTGAACATTCACAAATTTGTTCAATGATTTGAGGTTGAGTATAGGCCGGAAAGACCCATTGGTTTCGGGACTAGAAACAGGGTCGAGTAGTATCCTTCGCCCCTCTGTGACCGATGTACCGGCACTACCACTCTCGAATCCAGGAGGGAACGCACAACAGGTAGAGAGCTTGCGCCTTCAATGGATCCGAAGGAATAACAGTCATGCAGAACTGGCAAAGAGAATGTCTCATGAAATACAGTGTACCCGCGAGAGACGACTTCTCGCACCCATGCATCTGAAGTGGTCTTTAACCAGACCTGGGTGGACTGTAGAAGTCGGCCTCCCACCCTGGTGTCCCCCAGGGGGAGGCACGCCTCGTCATGCAGCAGGCTCGTCTTGCTTGGAAGCAGGCTGACTGGCAGCCCAGGATTGTTTTGCTTTGGGCTTAGTGGTTTTGGGAACACGAGCTTGTCTCGGGTATGCCTGAACTTTTGCTTTACCTTGAGGCCTAGAGGAACAAAAAGTGGTACTCTGTCTTCTGTGCAGAAGGATTAGTATTTGGGAGAAATGCAGTCTTAGCAGTCACCAAGTCAGTCACAATCTTATTCAGATTTTCCCCAAATAGGACGTCTCCCTTAAAGGGGATACCTCCAAGGTCTTTTTGGAGTCCCATGTCCACCTTCCATGACCTCAACCAGATAATTCGGCGGGCCAGTATAGACGTAGTGGATGCCTTAGCCGCCATTACACCTGCCTCAGTGGATGCTTCCTGAATATAATAGGAGGCGGTGGTAATAGGAGACAAATATTGTCTGGCAGTGTCAGATATATCCTGAGGCAGCTCTTCCTTTAATGCCTGAACACATGCTTCAATTCCTTCTGTGGCCCAGGAGGCTGCTATAGTGGGTCTATGTACAGCACCTGTAAGGGAGTAAATAAACTTCAGGCACCTCCCCACACGCTTATCCGTCGGTTCCTTCAGTGAGGTGACAGTGGTGACAGGCAGAGTAGATGACGCCACAAGACGGATGACACGAGTCCACCGGTGGTGGATTTTCTCACTTGTTACTCCTCTCCACAGGATAGGATAATGAGCCAGCATTTTCTTAGACAGGGAGAATCTTTCCTGGAGAACACCGGGGTTCCTGACGTGTCAATGAAATGGTCAGAATGTGGTAAGACGCCTCCACTAGGTCAGGATCATCAACCAGAGTTGAAGGTACCTCGTCAGAAGCAACTATCAGTGTCAGACGGATCAGTATACTCCCCATCAGAAGAATTATCTGAAATATTAGTGGATTGTGAGTAGGAAGCGTCCCGCTTATATGACCCCTTGACCCTAGAGGGACGTGGGTTAGACTTGTCTAACCAAAGATTGATTTAATGGTTGTATCTGGTTAGAAAGTGTCCGCCCAGGGTGGATTCACTACAGGGACAATATGTGGCTGCAATGGCACAGGAGGTCCCAAAGGGGGTGTAAGACATGTCACAAGTGTATTCAGCATACTTGAGAATGCTGCCCAAGGTGGCTTCTAATTGGCTACAGGCTGACTGGGAAATGTATTGCACCCAGTACACAAACCATCAGTTAAAACTTCCCCCTCAGGTAAATCCTTTGCGCAAGCACTGCATGATGCAAGAGCGCCCGCGGATTTCCCGCCCTGATGCACCTAGCCCACCAGGGTACAGAATACAGTGATGGCTTAGGCTGTGATACACTGAAAGTGAAAATCATACAGCAGATGCAGGCACACAGTCACAGTGACAATGCAGATAATTTAGACAAACAATAAAACTGCACTGGACTAGTCAATAGAATCTTTCTATCAATGCACAGCACAGTGACTGGATGTATATATCAGAACACTTGCCAAATATTCTGGCAGAGAAACACTGTCTTTAAAAGGACATGCATAATACTTAAGTGACTGTAAAAATAAGATTTTACTCACCGGTAAATCTATTTCTCGTAGTTCGTAGTGGATGCTGGGGACTCCGTAAGGACCATGGGGAATAGACGGGCTCCGCAGGAGACTGGGCACTCTAAGAAAGATTTAGTACTACTGGTGTGCACTGGCTCCTCCCTCTATGCCCCTCCTCCAGACCTCAGTTAAGGAAACTGTGCCCGGAAGAGCTGACATTACAAGGAAAGGATTTTGGAATCCAGGGTAAGACTCATACCAGCCACACCAATCACACCGTATAACTTGTGATAAACTTACCCAGTCAACAGTATGAAAAACAACAGAGCATCAAATGGATGCCACCATAACATAACCCTTTATTAAGAAATAACTATATACACGTATTGCAGAAAGTCCGCACTTGGGACGGGCGCCCAGCATCCACTACGGACTACGAGAAATAGATTTACCGGTGAGTAAAATCTTATTTTCTCTAACGTCCTAGTGGGTGCTGGGGACTCCGTAAGGACCATGGGGATTATACCAAAGCTCCCAAACGGGCGGGAGAGTGCGGATGACTCTGCAGCACCGAATGGGCAAACACAAGGTCCTCCTCAGCCAGGGTATCAAACTTGTAGAACTTAGCAAATGTGTTTGAACCCGACCAAGTAGCTGCTTGGCAAAGCTGTAATGCCGAGACCCCTCGGGCAGCCGCCCAAGAAGAGCCCACTTTCCTTGTGGAATGGGCTTTCACAGATTTTGGATGCGGCAATCCAGCCGCAGAATGAGCCTGCTGAATCGTGTTACAGATCCAGCGAGCAATGGTTTGCTTTGAAGCAGGAGCACCCAGCTTGTTGGATGCATACAGGATAAACAGCGAGTCAGTCTTCCCGACTCCAGCCGTCCTGGCTACATAGATCTTCAAAGCCCTGACTACATCAAGCAACTTGGAATCCTCCAAGTCACGAGTAGCCGCAGGCACCACAATAGGTTGGTTCAAATGAAAAGATGACACCACCTTCGGCAGAAATTGCGGACGAGTCCGTAATTCTGCCCTGTCCATATGGAAAACCAGATAGGGGCTTTTACATGACAAAGCCGCCAATTCTGACACACGCCTAGCCGAAGCTAAGGCCAATAGGATGACCACCTTCCACGTGAGATACTTTAGCTCCACGGTCTTAAGTGGCTCAAACCAGTGGGATTTCAGGAAACCCAACACCACGTTGAGATCCCAAGGTGCCACTGGTGGCACAAAAGGGGGCTGAATATGCAGCACTCCTTTAACAAATGTCTGAACTTCAGGAAGAGAAGCCAGTTCCTTTTGAAAGAAAATGGATAGGGCCGAAATCTGGACCTTTATGGACCCCAACTTCAAGCCCATAGTCACTCCAGACTGTAGGAAGTGCAGGAACCGGCCCAGCTGGAATTCCTCTGTAGGGGCCTTCCTGGCCTCACACCAGGCCACATATTTTCGCCATATACGGTGATAGTGTTTTGCGGTCACGTCCTTCCTAGCCTTTATCAGCGTAGGAATAACTTCATCCGGAATGCCTTTTTCCGCTAGGATCCTGCGTTCAACCGCCATGCCGTCAAGCGCAGCCGCGGTAAGTCTTGGAACAGACAGGGCCCCTGTTGCAACAGGTCCCGTCTGAGAGGCAGAGGCCATGGGTCCTCTGTGAGCATTTCTTACAGTTCCGGGTACCAAGTCCTTCTTGGCCAATCCGGAACAATGAGTATTGTTCTCACTCCTCTTTTTCTTACGATTCTCAGCACCTTGGGTATGAGAGGAAGAGGAGGAAACACATAGACAGACTGGAACACCCACGGTGTTACTAGTGCGTCCACAGCTATCGCCTGAGGGTCTCTTGACCTGGCGCAATACCTTTGTAGCTTTTTGTTGAGACGGGATGCCATCATGTCCACCTGTGGCAGTTCCCATCGATTTGTAATCTGAGTGAAGACTTCGTGATGAAGTCCCCACTCTCCCGGGTGGAGGTCGTGCCTGCTGAGGAAGTCTGCTTCCCAGTTGTCCACTCCCGGAATGAACACTGCTGATAGTGCTTGCACGTGATTCTCCGCCCAACGAAGAATCCTGGTGGCTTCCGCCATCACCACTCTGCTTCTTGTGCCGCCCTGGCGGTTTACATGAGCCACTGCGGTGATGTTGTCTGACTGAATCAGCACCGGTTGGTTTCGAAGCAGAGGCTCCGCTTGACTCAGGGCGTTGTATATGGCCCTCAGTTCCAGGATATTTATGTGCAGACAAGCCTCCTGACTTGACCACAGACCTTGGAAGTTTCTTCCCTGAGTGACTGCCCCCCATCCTCGGAGGCTCGCATCCGTGGTCACCAGGACCCAGCCCTGTATGCCGAACCTGCGGCCCTCAAGAAGGTGAGCACTCTGCAGACACCACAGCAGAGACACCCTGGCCCTCGGGGACAGGGTGATCAGCCGATGCATCTGAAGATGCGATCCGGACCACTTGTCCAACAGATCCCACTGAAAGGTCCTCGCATGGAACCTGCCGAAGGGAATGGCTTCATACGATGCCACCATCTTTCCCAGGACTTGCGTGCAGTGATGCACCGACACCTGTTTCGATTTTAAGAGGTCTCTGACTAGAGTCACGAGCTCCTGAGCCTTCTCCGCCGGGAGAAACACCTTCTTCTGGTCTGTGTCCAGAATCATGCCCAGAAAGGGCAGACGCATCGTAGGAATCAGCTGCGACTTTGGGATATTCAGAATCCAGCCATGCTGCTGCAACACTTCCTGAGAGTGTGCTACGCTGATCAGCAACTGCTCTCTGGACCCCGCCTTTATGAAATCGTCCAAGTATGGGATAACAGACTCCTTGCTTTCTCAGGATCACCATCATTTCAGCCATTACCTTGGTAAATATTCTCGGTGCCGTGGAGAGCCCAAACGGCAACATCTGGAATTGGTAATGACAGTCCTGTACCACAAATCTGAGGTACTCCTGATGAGGTGGATAAATGGGGATATGCAAGTAAGCATCCTTGATGTCCAGAGACACCATAAAATCCCCCTCTTCCAGGCTTGCAATGACCGCTCTGAGCGATTCCATTTTGAACTTGAATCTTTTCAGATAAATGTTCAGGGACTTTAAATTCAATATGGGTCTGACCGAACTGTCCGGTTTCGGTACCACAAACATTGTGGAATAGTATCCCCTTCCCTGTTGAAGGAGGGGAACCTTTACCACCACATGCTGGAGATATAACTTGTGAATTGCCGCTAACACTATTTCCCTTTCCATGGGGGAAGCTGGCAGGGCCGATTTGAGGTAACGGTGAGGGGGCATCACTTCGAATTCCAGCTTGTATCCCTGAGACACAATCTGAATAGCCCAGGGATCCACCTGTGAGCAAACCCACTGGTGGCTGAAATTTCGGAGACGCGCCCCCACCGCTCCTGGCTCCACCTGTGGAGCCCCAGCGTCATGCGGTGGATTTAGTGGAAGCCGGGGAGGACTTCTGTTCCTGGGAACTAGCTGTATGGTGCAGCTTCTTTCCTCTACCCCTGCCAAAAAAGGATGCACCTCTGACTTTCTTGCTTCTTTGTGAACGAAAGGACTGCATTTGGTAATACGGTGCTTTCTTAGGCTGTGAGGGAATATATGGTAAAAAATTTGACTTCCCAGCCGTAGCTGTGGAAACTAGGTCAGAGAGACCGTCTTCAAACAATTCCTCACCCTTGTAAGGTAAAACCTCCATGTGCTTTTTGGAGTCGGCATCACCTGTCCATTGCAGAGTCCACAGGACCCTTCTGGCAGAAATTGACATTGCATTTATTCTAGAGCCCAGTAGGCAAATGTCCCTCTGGGCATCCCTCATATATAGGACAGCGTCTTTTATATGCCCCAGGGTCAGTAAAATGGTATCCTTGTCTAAGGTATCCAGTTCCTCAGACAGATTATCTGTCCATGCTGCTACAGCACTACACATCCAGGCCGACGCAATTGCCGGCCTCAGTATAGTACCTGAATGTGTATAAACAGACTTCAGGATACTTTCTTGCTTCCTATCGGCAGGATCCTTTAGGGAGGCCGTATCCTGTGACGGCAGGGCCACCTTCTTAGATTAGCGTGTCAGAGCTTTATCTACCCTAGGGGAGGATTCCCAGCGCATCCTGTCCGTTGGCGGGAAAGGGTACGCCATAAGTAACCTTTTGGAAATCAGCACTTTCCTATCGGGGGAATCCCACGCTTTTTCACATAACTCATTTAACTCATGTAAAGGGGGAAAAGTCACCTCTTGCTTTTTCTCCCCATACATATAAACCCTCTTGTCAGGGACAGGGTTTACCTCTGATATGTGCAATACATCCTTCATTGCTATAATCATGTAGCGGATGGCATTAGCCATTTTAGGCTGCAATTTTGCATCATCGACACTGGAGTCAGAATCCGTGTCGATATCTGTGTCAATTTTGGATAGTGGGCGCTTCTGAGACCCTGACGGCCTCTGCGCTGTAGGATCAGGCATGGGCGGAGACCCTGACTGTCCCAAGGCTTCAGCTTTATCCAACCTTTTATGCAAGGAGTTTACATGATCATTTAACACCTTCCACATATCCATCCAATCAGGTGTCGGCGCCGTCGGCGGAGACACATCATTCATCTGCACCTGCTCTGCCTCCACATAGCCCTCTTCGTCAAACATGTCGACACAAGCGTACCGACACCACACACACAGGGGATGCTCTAAATGAGGACAGGACCCCCACAATGCCTTTTGGAGAGACAGAGAGAGAGTATGCCAGCACACACCCCAGCGCTATATGACCCAGGAATCACACAGTAACTTAGTGTTTACCCAGTAGCTGCTGTATATATGATTAAAGCGCTAAATTTATGTGCCCCCCCTCTCTTTTTACCCTCTTTCTACCGTGAGTCTGCAGGGGAGAGCCTAGGGAGCTTCCTCTCAGCGGAGCTGTGGAGAGAAAATGGCGCTGGTGAGTGCTGAGGAAGAAGGCCCCGCCCCCTCAGCGGCGGGCTTCTGTCCCGCGATTGTGTGTAAAATTAATGGCGGGGGCTCATGCATAATACAGTGCCCAGCTGTATATATGCTTCTTTTTTGCCAGGAGGTAATCAATTGCTGCCCAGGGCGCCGCCCCCCCCCCCCCCCCCCCCTACAGTGACCGGAGTGTGTGGGTTAGTGTGGGCGCAATGGCCCGTGCTGCAGTGCTGTGCGCTACCTCATATGAAGACAGGAGTCTTCTGCCGCCGATTTTGACGTCTTCTTGCTTCAACCCGCCGGCTTCTGTCTTATGGCTCTGCGAGGGGGACGGCGGCGCGGCTCCGAACGACCAAGGTTAGGTTCCGGTGTTCGATCCCTCTGGAGCTAATGGTGTCCAGTAGCCTAAGAAGCGCAACCTAGCCGCAGTTAGTAGGTTTGCTTCTCTCCCCTCAGTCCCACGTAGCAGAGAGTCTGTTGCCAGCAGAAGCTCTCTGAAAATAAAAAACCTAACTAATACTTTCTTATTAGCAAGCTCAGGAGAGCTCACTAAAATGCACCCAGCTCCGTCCGGCACAGATTCTAACTGAGGTCTGGAGGAGGGGCATAGAGGGAGGAGCCAGTGCACACCAGTAGTACTAAATCTTTCTTAGAGTGCCCAGTCTCCTGCGGAGCCCGTCTATTCCCCATGGTCCTTACAGAGTCCCCAGCATCCACTAGGACGTTAGAGAAATCACAGCGTTGATGAAGCAGGCGGATTTACAGAGGAGACTTTGCCCTGCAGTCTCGGAGACCAGACACAGCTACTTGAGAAGATGGCGCCAAAATCTCAGTTAGGGAGTGAGGGAGAGTGATAAGCAGCTCCAGGGCGGGAACAACAGTAGTAGATGGCGCCCAGAGCCGAGGGAGGGGCTGCAGATCAGTGCCTTATCCCCTATGCTGGTCCTCACCACCAGGTACTGTGAAGCCTTATTAAAACAGATTTTACACAATCCGACCTGTGCTCCCTGCCCTGGTGGATATAGTGGGGTCCCTGTACACAGTGTCCACGTGAATAGAACGCGATTTAGTGGCAGGTCCCTCCTGGGGGACCCTCTTACCTCCTCTATAAGAAGCAGCCACGCGATCCAGGAGAGCGTCAGCGGTGGTGTGCCTGGGGACTGGAGCACCTCCGCCGCCAGCACTCGGGAACTCGGCCAACGGGAGTATGCAGTGCTGCTGGGGAGGTGATGGAGCCGTAGTACAGTATGTCACAATGACAAAGTGCTGCAGCCCTTGAAGTCTTTTAAAAGCTCTTTTCAGGGTTGCCTAGCATATCCCCCCCTGTTAAGTGACCTGCTCTGAAGGCACCAACTTACAAACTGAGCTGCAGTGCCCGCAGACGGGGTTATAGAGGAGAAAACCCGGCAATGCATCCTGGGAACAGTCAAAGCTTTAGCTTGTTAATGCCTCTGGATCAAGTTCCAACTCTACACCCCTGTGGAACAGAGTGTACCCTGCTCCAGAAATCTCTCATTTCAAAAACAGTCATTGGTCAAAAAATAAATCTGGACTTGGAGGGGTTGTGGCACACAGGGGGAGATGTACTAAGCCTTGGAGAGTGATAAAGTGGAGAGAATAAAGTACTAGACAATCAGCGAACTGCCATGCCCTAGTCTGTTTGAAAAATTACAGGAGCCGATTGGCTGGTAGTTCACTCTCCATTTTAAGTATTAGTACTTCTAGCCCTAAGCCTCAAATTGACAATAAACACCCTTATTACTTTGCACACAAGACGACATTACTTAAAATACAACATTAACAGAGCACTCTCGTTCAATTTAACGTCTTAAACCGTGACGGAACACCCTGCAATTCTGGCAACTAGTCTCTCCTACTTGACAATTGTGTTAAGTAATTGGATATAGTGTACAGGAACACTTCAACAAAAAACACACTATTTTGAACTTTGGTAGTCATCAATGGACGATGACCTTAATGCTGCAGTAGGTAGACCAGGCATGTCCAAACTGCAGCCCTCCAGCTGTTGTGAAACTACATATCCCAGCATGCCCTGACAGTTTTGCTGTCAGAGAAAGCTAAAGCTGTGTCGGCATGCTGGGATGTGTAGTTTCTCAACAGCTGGAGGGCCGCAGTTTGGACATGTCTGCAGTAGACAAAGTTGCATATTGACTGTATAGGAATTTGGTCATTAGTCATATTACAAGACAATTTTTTCAATGCAGTATCAACTTTTAGAACATAAGGTTATGTGAATATACAGTACACTAGGGTGTATGGACTACATACGTTTTACCGGTGGACGGGATGCCGGCTGTCAATATCCTGACAGCGACATCACGCCGGCCGAACTCTAAGAGTCCCCTTGTGGGCTCCCTGCGCTCAACACAGGCTCTATAATCTCTATAGGAGTCGTGGACAACCACGAGTGGGAATAGACCTGGTGCTGTCGGTGTCCTGTGTACCGGGAGATGTTGTCCTGTAAACAGTGAATGAAGGCAACTGCTTATGCTGGGCATACATTATACAATTATCTGGGCAATTTGCCTGATATTGTCAGTTAGAACAGATAACTGTTTATTGTATGTTAACGACAGCTGTGAAAACTATTGATCATGCCGAATCTTATATAAAAGACTGCTGCATCAGGCAGCCGAATGACACTTGTCACGTTCCTTCACAGAGGAGGAACAGGGAAAATGTCTCCTCCCCATGTAGTGTTGCCACACATCGAGACATCTCAGCATATATTTCTGAAATCTGCTGGGTGCCAGATTACAAAAGTTTGACAGTCCAAAAAGTCATTTTAAACTGACCATGCATATCCAGCATTAGATAGGACCCAAACTATAGTTAACAGGCATCCAACAAATTGACTGTTGTGACATGTAAATCGGTGCAAGGGGGGGGGGGGGGGGGGGGGGGTTGACTCCACGTTTGTTCTACCATTGCATTTGTAGAGAAAAACAGCAAAACAGGAAGAAGTGATGTGGTGAAACAGATCAACACTGAGAAGCAAATGTACTGAAAAGAGATTTGTTAATTCGATATCTTAAGCAACTTTGTTTATTGAGCTGTAACCAGTCCAGTTACGCCTGACGCACCGTTGTCTACATTAACATGCTGGCTAAAGTTACATGAATGAAAATGCATGGGCAAATGAAAGAAAGAGCAGGGGAATTTGTAGACAGTTTACCTGGAAATTAAGAATGTAGTATCAAATTGTTCTACATAAAGCAAAATGGAGGCATTATGGCAAGGGTGTAGCTGACATAGGTGCAGGTAGCGCAGCTGCTTTGTGGCCTAGAATTGAAAGAGCCCCACCTTCCTTGTCAAAATTAGTTGAGTTATATACATTTTTCACCATTGGGCACTACATAGGGGCTCTTACAAACTTTTGCAAGTGGGCCTGCAATATATCTAGCGATGCCCCTGAATCTGTTTGTGGTAATGTGGTATAAAATGAACTGGAGGGCATTTGGTTACATAATATGAACTGGGTCACAGTAGTGTGGCACAATATGAACTGGGAATACTGTCAAAAATAAGATTTTACTTACCAGTAAATCTATTTCTCGTAGTCCGTAGTGGATGCTGGGGACTCCATAAGGACCATGGGGATAGACAGGCTCCGCAGGAGACCTGGGCACTTTAAGAAAGAATTTAGGTTCTGGTGTGCACTGGCTCCTCCCTCTATGCCCCTCCTCCAGACCTCAGTTAGAGAAACTGTGCCCAGAAGAGCTGACAGTACAAGAAAAAGATTTTGGTAATCCAGGGCAAGATTCATACCAGCCACACCAATCATACCGTATAAAATGTGAAAACAACCAGTTAACAGTATGACAAACAACAGAGCATCAGGTCAAACCTTGATGCAACCATAACATAACCCTTATTGAAGCAATAACTATATACAAGCATTGCAGAAGAAGTCCGCACTTGGAACGGGCGCCCAGCATCCACTACGGACTACGAGAAATAGATTAACCGGTAAGTAAAATCTTATTTTCTCTAACGTCCTAGTGGATGCTGGGGACTCCGTAAGGACCATGGGGATTATACCAAAGCTCCCAAACGGGCGGGAGTGCGCGGATGACTCTGCAGCACCGATTGAGCAAACACAAGGTCCTCCTCAGCCAGTGTATCAAACCTGTAGAACTTTGCAAAAGTGTTTGAATCTGACCAAGTAGCTGCTCGGCAAAGTTGTAATGCCGAGACCCCTCGGGCAGCCGCCCAAGAAAAGCCCACCTTCCTAGTGGAATGGGCCTTAACCGATTTTGGCAGCGGCAATCCAGCCGCAGAATGAGCCTGCTGAATCGTGTTACAGATCCAGCGAGCAATAGTTTGCTTTGAAGCAGGAGCACCAAGCTTGTTGGATGCATACAGGATAAACAACGACTCTGAAGGTTTATGTAGCCAGAACGGCTAGTCAGGAAAACAAAGCCCTGACCACATCAAGCAACTCGGAATCCTCCAAGTCAGTAGTAGCCACAGGCACCACAATAGGTTGGTTTATATGAAAAGATGAAACCACTTTCGGCAGAAATTGTGGACGGGTCCGCAATTCTGCTCTATCCACATGAAAAAATAGATAGGGGCTTTTATGTGACAAAGCCGCCAACTCTGACACACGCCTAGCCGAAGCCAAGGCTAATAGCATGACCACCTTCCACGTGAGATATTTCAACTCCACCGTTTTAAGTGGTTCAAACCAGTGGGATTTCAGGAAACTCAACACCACGTTAAGATCCCAAGGTGCCACTGGAGGCACAAAAGGAGGCTGAATATGCAGCACTCCCTTTACAAACGTCTGAACTTCAGGTAGAGAAGCCAACTCCTTTTGAAAGAAAATGGATAGGGCCGAAATCTGGACCTTAATGGAACCCAATTTTAGGTCCAAATTCACTCCGGACTGTAGGAAGTGAAGGAAACGGCCCAGCTGGAAATCCTCCATAGGAGCATTCCTGGTCTCACACCAAAAAACATTTTCGCCATATACGGTGATAATGTTGAGCTGTCACGTCTTTCCTAGCCTTTATCAGCGTAGGAATGACCTCATCCGGAATGCCTTGCTCTGCTAGGATCCGGCGTTCAACCGCCATGCCGTCAAACGCAGCCGCGGTAAGTCTTGGAACAGACAGGGCCCCTGTTGCAACAAGTCCTGTCTTAGAGGAAGAGGCCACGGGTCCTCTGTGAGCATTTCTTGCAGATCTGGATACCAAGTCCTTCGTGGCCAATCTGGAACAATGAGGATTGTTCTCGCTCCTCTTTTTATTATTATCCTCAGCACCTTGGGTATGAGGTAGAGGAGGAAATACATAGACCGACTGGAACACCCACAGTGTCACCAGGGCGTCCACAGCTATCGCCTGAGGGTCTCTTGACCTGGCGCAATACCTCTGTAGCTTTTTGTTGAGGCAGGATGCCATCATGTCCACCTGTGGCAGTTCCCATCGACTTGTAATCTGTGCGAAGACTTCCTGATGAAGTCCCCACTCTCCCGGGTGGAGGTCGTGTCTGCTGAGGAAGTCTGCTTCCCAGTTGTCCACTCCCGGGTTGAACACTGCTGACAGTGCGCTTACGTGATTCTCCGCCCAGCGAAGAATTCTGGTGGCTTCCGCCATCGCCACCCTGCTCCTTGTGCCGCCTTGTCGGTTTACATGAGCCACTGCGGTGATGTTGTCTGACTGAATCAGAACCGGTTGGTCGCGAAGCAGGGTCTCCGCTTGACATAGGGCGTTGTATATGGCCCTTAGTTCCAGGATGTTGATGTGAAGGCAAGTCTCTTTGACTTGACCACAGACCTTGTAAATTTCTTCCCTGTGTGACTGCTCCCCAACCTCTGAGGCTTGCGTCCATGGTCACCAGGACCCAGTCCTGAATGCCGAATCTGCGGCCCTCGAGAAGGTGAGCGCTCTGCAGCCACCACAGGAGTGACACCCTGGCCCTGGGAGATAGGGTGATTAACTGATGCATCTGAAGATGTGATCCGAACCACTTGTCCAGTAAATCCCATTGAAAGGTCCTCGAAAGGAACCTGCCGAAGGGAATGGCCTCGTATGATGCCACCATCTTTCCCAGGACTCGGGTGCAGTGATGTACTGACACCTGTTTAGGTTTTAATAGGTTCCTGACCAGTGTCATGAGTTCCTGAGCTTTCTCCATCGGGAGATAAACCCTTTTCTGGTCTGTGTCTAGAATCATGCCCAGGAAAGGCAGACGAGTCGTAGGAACCAACTGCGACTTTGGAATATTCAGAATCCAGCCGTGTTGCCGTAACACTTCCAGAGAAAGTGCGACGCTGTTCAGCAACTGCTCTCTTGATCTCGCTTTTATGAGGAGATCGTCCAAGTACGGGATAATGGTGACCCCTTGCTTCCGCAGGAGTACCATCATTTCCGCCATTACCTTGGTAAATATTCTCGGTGCCGTGGAGAGACCAAACGGCAACGTCTGAAATCGGTAATGACAATCCTGTACCACAAATCTGAGGTACGCCTGATGAGGTGGATAAATGGGGACATGAAGGTATGCATCCTTTATGTCCAGAGACACCATAAAATCCCCCCTCCCCCCTTCCAGGCTTTCGATGACCGCTCTCAGCGATTCCATCTTGAACTTGAACCTTTTCAGGTATATGTTCAGGGATTTTAAATTCAATATGGGTCTGACCGAACCGTCCGGTTTCGGGACTACAAACATGGTTGAATAATAACCCCTTACCTGTTGGAGGGGAACCTTGACCACCACCTGTTGAAGATACAATTTGTGAATTGCAGTTAACACTATTTCCCTCTCGTGGGGGGAAGCTGGTAGGGCCGATTTGAGGTATCGGTGAGGGCGCATCTCTTCGAATTCCAGCTTGTATCCCTGAGACACAATTTCTATCGCCCAGGGATCCACCTGGGAGTGAACCCACTTGTGGCTGAAATTTCGAAGACGTGCTCCCACCGGGCCTAGCATCGCCTGTGGAGTCCCAGCGTCATGCGGTGGATTTTGTAGAGGCCGGGGAGGACTTCTGTTCCTGGGAACTAGCTGTGTTGCGCAGCTTCTTACCCCTGCCCCTGCCTCTGGCAAGAAAGGACGCACCTCGGACTTTGTTTCTTTGTGATCGAAAGGACTGCATTTGATAATACGGTGCTCTCTTAGGCTGTGAGGGAATAAAAGGCAAATAATTTGACTTTCCAGCTGTAGCTGTGGAGACCAGGTCCGAGAGACCCTCCCCAAACAATTCCTCACCCTTGTAAGGTAAAACCTCCATATGCCTTTTTGAGTCGGCATCACCTGTCCATTGCCGAGTCCACAGGACCCTTCTGGCAGAAATCGACATAGCATTTATTCTAGAACCCAGTAGACTAATGTCTCTGAGCATCTCTCATATATAGGACAGCGTCTTTAATATGCCCCAGGGTCAACAATACAGTATCCTTGTCTAAGGTATCAATTTCCTCAGATAAGGTATCCGTCCATGCTGCTACAGCACTACACACCCAGGCCGACGCGATTGCCGGCCTCAGTAAGGTACCTGGATGTGTATAAATGGTCTTCAGGGTAACCTCCTGTTTGCGATCCGCAGCATCTTTGAGGGTAGCCGTTTCCTGTGACGGCAGGGCTACTTTCTTGGATAAGCGTGTTAAAGCTTTGTCCACCCTAGGGGAGGATTCCCAGCGTAACCTGTCCGTTGGCGGGAAATGATACGCCATAAGAATCCTTTTGGAAATCTGCAGTTTATCTGGCGATTCCCAAGCCTTTTCACATAACTCATTTAGCTCGTGCGAGGGGGGAAAGTTACCTCCGGCTTCTTTTCCCCATACATATACACCCTCTTGTCAGGGACTGGGGTTTCCTCTGTGATGTGCAACACATCCTTAATTGCTATAATCATATAACGGATGGATTTAGCCAATTTTGGCTGTAACTTTGCATCATCGTAATCGACACTGGAGTCAGAATCCATGTCGGTATCTGTGTCAACAGTTTGGGATAGTGGGCGCTTCTGAGACCCTGACGGCCTCTGCGACATAGGATCAGGCACGGGTTGGGACCCTGACTGTCCCGAGGCTTCAGCTTTTCTAACTGTTTATGCAAGGAATTAACATCATCATTTAAAACCTTCCACATATCCATCCAATCAGGTGTCGGCGCCGTCAGCAGAGACACCACATTAATTTGCTCCCGCTCTGCTTCCACATAGCCTTCCTCATCAGACATGTCGACACAAGCGTACAGACACCACACACACAGGGAATGCCCTCTCTGAAGACAGTTCCCCCACAAGGCCCTTTGGAGAGAGAGAGAGAGAGAGAGAGAGAGAGAGAGAGAGAGAGAGAGAGAGAGAGAGAGAGAGAGAGAGAGAGAGAGAGAGAATGCCAGCACACACCCCAGCGCTATAAACCCAGGAATAACACAGTAACTTAATGTTAACCCAGTAGCTGCTGTTTATATTGCTTTTTGCTCCTAATTATGTGGCCCCCCCCCCTCCTCTCTTTTTACCCTCTTCTACCGTGTATCTGCAGGGGAAAGCCTGGGGAGCTTCCTCTCAGCGGAGCTGTGGAGAAAAAAATGGCGCTGGTGAGTGCTGAGGAAGAAGCCCCGCCCCCTCGGCGGCGGGCTTCTGTCCCGCTTAAATATGCAATTTTCTGTCGGGGGCTCATACATATATACAGTGCCCAGCTGTATATATGCTTAACTTTGCCAAAAGAGGTCCCAAATGCTGCCCAGGGCGCCCCCCCCCCTGCACCCTGCACCCTTACAGGGACCGGAGTATGTGTAGGTGTGTGGAGCAATGGCGCACAGCTGCAGTGCTGTACGTTACCTCAGTGAAGATCACGGAGTCTTCTGCCGCCTGTGAAGTCTTCTTTGCTTCTCATACTCACCCGGCTTCTGTCTTCCGGCTCTGCGAGGGGGACGGCGGCGCGGCTCCTGGACCGGACGGCGAGGGTGAGATCCTGCGTACCGATCCCTCTGGAGCTAATGGTGTCCAGTAGCCTAAGAAGCAGGACCTAGCTTCAGAGAGTAGGGCTGCTTCTCTCCCCTCAGTCCCACGATGCAGGGAGTCTGTTGCCAGCAGAGCTCCCTGAAAATAAAAAACCTAAAAAAAATACTCTCTCTCAGCAAACTCAGGAGAGCTCACTGAAAAGCACCCAGCTCGTCTGGGCACATTATTAAACTGAGGTCTGGAGGAGGGGCATAAAGGGAGGAGCCAGTGCACACCAGAACCTAAATTCTTTCTTAAAGTGCCCATGTCTCCTGCGGAGCCCGTCTATCCCCATGGTCCTTAAGGAGTCCCCAGCATCCACTAGGACGTTAGAGAAATACATAGTGAATTGGGGGTACTGTGCTAGTGTAGTCGCAGCCCCACAGTGAGATAACAAAAACTAGGACACTACTGTGATTAATAAAATAAACCAGCACATTATTATGGGATATAAAATGAACTGCTGCAGAGTGGTGTCTTTCCAAAATGTTGCTATGGGTCCCACAAAGTTCTGACTACACCTAGCTATAGCCACCTAATCAGTCGATGAACTGACCACCCATTAAACGTTGATATACCTTTGCTTCATGCTGTTAAAGACTACACTATAGTCAAACACTTGGCAGTCTAATTACAGTAAAAACTTGCCTCAGGAATTTAGTTACAAGTTTAAGAACACCCCAAGGTGTCAATTCAATTTGCCAACAGTTGAATAGCGCCAGAATGGACTTCCAGCACTATTCAATACAGCGCCATGTGACAATTAATTGTCGTGATTTCTTCTCGCACCCCTGTGGGGTGTGAGCAGTAATCCACAAAAGTGCTGGCGAGCAGCTGGCGCAATGCGGATTCTGTCGGGAATCAGCATTGCACCGGCCAGTTAAGTCAGAGAATGACCGTTCTCCCAACAAATCAACCTATTAAGTAAAGGAGAACGGGCATTCGCTGAATTAACATTGAGCAGAATTGAATAGTGCCGGGAGCTAATTCCTGGCGCTATTCAACGGTCGGCAAATTGAATTGACCCCTAAGTTCTAGCAAACAGTCATGTGCATACTTACAAATCAATCTACTAAAAGTATACCTGAATTACAAGTTGGAATTAACATTTAACGTGTACATGAATAAAGTTTGGGCAGCAGTACAATAATGAAAAGGTATAATTAAATGTGTATTGGCTGTATAATAAAAAACACTAGACAATGTATACATTTCTGTGGAGAAAAAACAAACAAACAAAAACCAACTTACAAAGGTTTTAGTAAGACTTCTGAAAGCCACAAAAAAGAAAAAAGAAACCACACGAACAGACATTCATGTGTCAGTAACCCATTTGGCCACGCATAATGATAAAGCCAAAACAGGCCACCAGTTTAAATTCAGGACAGTGAATGCTGAGACACTCAATCTATTCCATCAAGCAGCTTGCAGTCTTCCTTTTTAAGATCATGATTTAAAAAGCCACTGTCAAAGTCAGAAAAATGTCTCTATGCACGTTGCCATATTTACACCGCACACTGGTCCGCGCTGCGCATGCGTACGCTCTCCCGTGAAGGCGCATACCCGCAATAGCGTGCACCCGCGGGCGCACGGTATGCGTATTTACGGTAGAGTTTATGTAGTCGTAGCGTGCGACTCATTCGTTACATATTTTCACAATTAATGTAGTTTGTAGATCATGGTCCCTTTGATAGTTTCTGAAAGTTTAGTTAATATAGAATGTCCCTGAGCTGAGGAATCCCTCTTTGTATTGTGGGAAGGGTCTAACAAGAGTCATGCAGCAGTGTTTGGTACCCATCGGAAGAGTATTTAATTAGCAATATTCCGGTGTTGGTTTGGAGCGTATTAATCGCTCGTGCGAATAGTTATGGACATAAGAAGTTTATGTCCATTTCTATTATTTACTCATACTCAGGTATGCGGCGGGAAACCTAGTTCCCCACCCACCTGAGCTGTTTGAAATCGTCACAGCCCACCTGTATGAATCAACCTATGACCTTTTGTTATGATGCAGGGCCGAATTCTGACGTCCAATGGACAATGGGATTGTAGGGACTGTAGGATTGCATTGTGTGTGGGGCATAAATAGGCAGGCCGACCACATCCAGCTCTCACTCTTCAACGGTTCTCATTGCTGAAAATCGGGTGCTGGATGTCCAGGCGCATGCGATCGTTTACCCTTGTGCGTAAGTTTCTCTCCGTAATCATATTGTCTTACTGTGAGCCAATTTCTCTCATCTCTCTCCATTTCTCTCTCTCTCCTTTCTCTTTTCTCTCACATCTCCCCTAGACTAGTATTGTATTGTATTAGATAGTACTGTATTTTGGTTAGGAAGTCTCTGTTATATTGTAGTGTATCATTTGTACTGTTATCCCCTTTTACAAGTATATTAGATATAATACAGTTAATAGGCTTTGGACCCTAAACCAGTATCTGTGTATTTCCTATATAGTGTTAAGTGTTCACTTGAGCGTCGGTGACGCTCAAGCAGCTTTGTAGTTAGTCAGGTTACACAAGGTTGCACTTACACCCTGTATTCACATTAAGGTATCCTGTGTATTTCATTGGTATAAGGTTTAGACATAAAGGTATAGCGTTGTGAGCGTCAGCGCCGCTGGTGATCTCCTCGTGGTCTCGAGCGTCCGCTACGCCATAGCGAATCATTACTCTAGTCATAGCCCTTAACGTGCTGTCCTGTGATCGCTGGGCCGTGAGCGAACGTGACGCTTGAGCGTCTCGCCTACGGCTGAGCGATCGTTACGCAACCAGCGTACCCGTACGGTACTTCTTAAGTAAACAGCGTACAGTGTTCTTAAGACTTCATAAAGGGTTGTTTATACGACAAAGGAATTTAGCATTGTCACCTCTTACCCTACATCATAGTGTATTTTTCTGTCCATTCTCTTGCTAGCCTATTGGATCTAATAAATTAAACAAACCTTTTGGAAGTAACCAAGTAAGGTCCAACAATGCTTCAAACTAGATTCAATGAAAAATGGGTGTTCAAGGATGGGGGATAAAATAAAAATGCATGGTTCAGGGAATGAATGAACCCCCATACACCTGCCTTTCAAAAGATGAATAAAAAGGACTTCCGGTGGGCGGACCATCCAGCATGGCTGCTTTTTAGCTGAGCTCCAGCCTGCAGTTGGAAAATCCATAAACATCCCCTGCTATCCGGCACCTATCCTCCTGATAGACCCTCTACAAAAATCCCTATAACTGAGGGAGCCTGGAGACACCCTGCAGGAGTAGGAGCGTGACTGTATGCCCCCGAAGTTTGGCCTTCAAAGAGACGGCCTATATGACCGCCGGTGTGACGCCTGGCGCAAAAGCTGGAGGCCTGGTGGCACTCATCCCCACCCGCTCACGAGAGGTTTACATTTTACTTAAGCCCTCTGGGGATATTTCATCCGTTGGGAGACAGTGCGGAGGCTCTGTGTTCTGCTGGCGGGGCTGTGGCCTTTGCTCCCCAGTGCCCGCAGGCCCCTGCTGCCTCTGGACGCAAGTAGAGGCTGGGCGGCAGTGATCGGAGACTGATCTGGACGGCGGGGCGAGCTGCGGCTGACGGCGGTGCAGCGCTGACCCGGAGGAGGCCCCTGGAGCGAGGGACACTGACCCGGCTGCCCCCCCCTTCTGATTCCGCTGTGCAGCGGTGCAGGGAAGCGGGAACGAGCGGCGGGTCAAGAGTCGATTGGCGGAGACGAGGCGCTGACCCGAGGACGGCCCTTGAAGTGGAAGACACTGATCTGGATCCCCCCCTGCTGTGGAGTCTACACAGAGGTGCCCGGGAACGAGGCTGGGTGAGCGGAGGAGAGCAGAGTCGCTGTCGGGCGCTGCCGGAGGATCCCTGGAGACATCTGCCGGAGAGGGAAGAGAGAGTGCCCGCTGCGCGGTGGCCGGGCGTCTTCTGAGAGGTGATGCCCTTGAAGTCCGGGGTGTTGAGTTCCCTATCCTGCACTCTGGTCCTGGTTACCTGTCTGGACTTTTGAATTCTGCAGTGCGTTGGTGGTGAGTGCTGAGATGGGCCCTGTGTCTGCTTGACTGACCCGTCGAGCTGTGCCCTTGAGCACACACTAAAGTGGGGGACGCTATCCTGAAAGAGGGTGGCTGCTTAGGGGTCTTGCTGGACACTGGCTGCGTGATCATACTACCAGACTACATTTTCACAGGAGAGGCTTGTGCAGCCCCCCTTTACAAAGGGTGACTAGCTTAAAATACACCTTTTCCTAACCTCTCCTGCACTTTCCTATACCTACCTCCAACAGATTACATAATCTCTCCCTTCCGCTTTGACTTCTCTGCCTGGGGGTGTGGGAATCCAGGCCTCTCTTTCATTCTTTCTTCTATTACTTGCTAAAATTTCCCCCCTTTATTTCTCTCCTTTTCTCTATTCCTATCTACCCACCATTAACACTGTACATAGTGAGATGGTATGCAACTGCCTCAAACGATACAGGTAAAACAGATTTTTGCAGCCTCTGCTATCCCTGAGCAGGAACTTTTGAGGTTATATTGCCACCTGGTGGCTACCCAATGTTAGTGCGCCTAACTGGTTATATTAATCCACTGTTACCTTTTGCATAGTCCCCTACTTGGGGAAATTTGAAATATTTCTCATACTAGTTGTTTTATTATTGTTTTGCCCTGCCATCCACTTTACTTTGAAGGTTTCAGGGCGCACCGCCTCGGTACGGCTTTTACTTGTATAACGTATCGAGTTGATGCCTATTACCTACATCTGGATCATATGTAACATGTTTATTTAAATTTTGTTATTTTTTTCTGCTGAGTAGCGCTGACATAACTTCTGACTCGATCCTTTACGTGAGGTGTCTTATTATCATATACCATAGTGTGTTGGTATAGGAGTTCCTAGCTTGTTACAGTTAACGGTCTACGGACCGGGGGATGGACAAATTCGTCCATAAAACTCCAGCGGTTAGATCCTCCCAGTCCTCAGTTACTACAAGAATGAGTAAGTCCAAAAACACGGCGGTGAAACCTAACCCCCCCTCGCCCCCAGAGACGGGGAACTGCCGTGACCAAACTCTGGAAGTGGAAACGCTTCCCGATCAACCCACGTTGATGCATATGGCCCAGGAGCTCTCTCTGCTCCTCATGCCCCAAATTGACAAGAAACTTGAGAATATCCCTTTAATTGACAAAAGGCTTGAACAGATACAGACACTACTTGATTCGTCACTTGCAAAAATTGACCATAACACCTCACGGATCACCTCACTAGAACAACGGGTTAGCGATGGAGGGGATCAGATACACACACTCCAGCGCTCCACTGACACCCAGGATTCCTCTCTTAAAACCTTACAGGCAAAAATAGATGAGCTTGAGAACAGGGACAGAAGATCGAACCTACGATTTGTGGGCATCCCCGAATCAGTTAAGGACAGGCAATTGTCAGATTTTGTAACGACTGATCTATTTCAGGCCTTGGGAATCACAGATGCCCCATTTTTATAGCACATAGAAAGGGTGCATAGAATTGGTCCTATCCGACCGGATGTTGAAATTAAGCCTAGGCCCGTCATTGCGAAATTCATGGACTTCCGAATGAAGGAGCATGTGCTGCGCTCTTATCGCAGGCTCCCGCAAACGGTAGTGCAGGGAAAACGTATTTTGATCTTCCAGGATTTCTCGGCCTCTGTTGCACAGAAGAGGAGGGAGTTCTCGGATGCATGTAAAATACTACATGAGAGTAATACCAGATTCGCACTGATGTATCCCGCCAAATTACGCATCCATGACAACGGGCGCACATTGATTTTTGCTGATCCCGCCACTGCACACTCCCATGTTACACACATGTTGAACCCGGTGAATCCACCACAACAAGACTAAATATTATGCTGTTAGATACTTAATGTCAGAGTCGGTTTACATTCCACTCGAGAGAGACATTGGGTCTCTGCACCTGCTACTCAGCTTAAATTTTAATGTTGCATATACTTTTGATAGGTTTCTCGCCAGTGCTACCGGAGGGTTTAGCACTTGCGTGGTCTTTAGTTTGGTTTGGAAAAAATGAAAAATGTTTTGTGAAGCAATGTGTATTTTCTTTTTTTGTTCTACCCGTGCCGTGCCTTCCTCGTCCGATCTGCTCCTGGGCTCAATGGCACTATGTGGTCTAGGTCGTTCCCCCCGCTCGCTGGGAAGGAGGGGGACGGCAATGTGACATGATATTCCCGCTGGAGTATCACCCTAGGGTGGGTGTGGGTTGATAGACAATGACGGATCCTAGGATAGGGACCTCTACTGCAGATTCTTGTTTTAAGATTTTATCCTGGAACGTGGGCGGCCTTAACTCCCCGATAAAACGTAAGCGGGTTGTCACACACCTGAAGCGGTTTAGACCTCAAATTTTATTTCTCCAAGAGACCCACTGGGTGACGGGCGCCTCCTCTGCTCTTCGGGCACCGTGGTTGGATAGATGCGTTTCCGCAGATAACACGAGGAAGACTAGGGGGGTGGCGATTCTATTTAGCAAACACCTACACTATACTGTTTTAAACTCTGTAGCTGACCCGGAGGGACGTTATTTAATCTTAGATGTAGAAATTTGGGGTAACAAATACACACTGGTTAACGTATATGCACCGAATGGCGAGACAGCTGCTTTTTTCCAAGAAATTAGCTCTCAACGGCTTCAACGCGATAATTCTCAGCTTATCCTGGGAGGTGACTGGAACACAGTTGACGATCCCACTATTGATAAACGCCCTGTCCCGCGCACTTCCGGTTCCCCTTCTTGGACACATCTCCAGACACTGAAAACCTCCCTTCAGCTTACTGATATTTGGCGTCTCCTCAATCCCTCTGACAGATCATTTACTTTCTTTTCCGGGGTTCACAGCTCCTGGTCCAGGATTGACTCCATATTGGTTGCAGATTCCCTAGTGACGCGAGTCAAGAAAGCTGATATACACAACATTCTGATATCAGACCATGCTCCAGTGACATTGACGCTGCTCCAGTGACATTGACGCTGCAGGGAAATCCTCAGTCAGGGGGCTCAAGGATTTGGAGATTTCCAAGCTCTCTATAACTGCGATGATTTTAGAAAATTTTTAACAAGCTGGGCCAACTATTTAGACAATAATTTAGAACATTGGGACCGTCCAAACATTTTTTGGGGTGCGGCAAAAGCAGTCCTAAGGGGTCAAATTATTGAGTATGTTCACAGATTGAAAAAGAAAAATTTAACGATTTATACCACCTTACACTCAGAAGTAACTGACACAATGCAACGCCACCTTACCCTACAGACTGAGGAGTCCTTGCGGCTTTATTTACAGGCTAAACAGCTCTTAAACGACCACTTACTAGCGCAAGCAAAACGTGACATGGTATTTTCTTCCCATAAATACTACAGATGGGGTAATAAATGCGGTAGACTACTGGCAACCATGGCTAGGAAAAAAACTACACGCAAATTCATAACCGCTGTGAGACACCGAGCCTCGGGTCAACTCCTTACCAATTCCCCGGCCATATTAGATCATTTTGAATCTTACTACGCTGACCTATACTCTGATCTCCCCTTCAACGAATCCACCCACACCACACTCCTCCCAGACACTTTATTACCGCCAATCACGACTGCACAGTCGGACCTACTGGTGAGAACGATTTTATCTTACTTTAATTCCCCCCCCCCCCTTTTCTCTTATGTTCAAAAGTACAAATATGGGTCAGTCGACCGAGTTGAATTTCAAACCTGTATAACAAATGATCGTATAACAAGATATGTCCCTTGATCAAGGACTCAAATGTACTTTTCTTGTTCTGTTTGCTTATAACACCCTTCTATCAAAGATTTGAAACATGTCGAACATTTATGTATGTATAACATGTATTGCTTCAATAAAAAAATTATGGAAAAAAAAAAAAAAGATGAATAAAAACAAAAATTGTCCTTTAAAACTGCTACCGTATAAAAAAAAGATAAACCGTTTAATACCTAATGCAAGTGCTGAAGAGGTGCAGCTGAGCTTCTTTACATCTATTATGAAAACCTTCACAAATTTGGTAACATTAAATCCATACTTACTTTTCCCTATCTGTTTTGTAGATCCGTGCAATCTCTGGCACTAAAGGGTCATCTGGGTTTGGGTCACATAACAGTGAACAAATTGACAAAAGAACTGCAAAAAGAACATAGCAGCATTAATGAAAACATGTGATTTTAATTTGTGAATACAGAGAGATTACATACATTGAAATTCCATGTAAACCAGGTTTGCACTGAACTGTATTACTTTCCAAGGGTAGGAGGAATCCACTTGGTAAACATTGTGCAGTTACGTAAGAAGCTATTTTATTACCAAGCTGTATGTGAACCAAAGTTTGAGAGATATAGGGGTATATGCAATTGCGGTCGAATTCCCGAAAATGTCGAAAAACGGGACATTTTCGTCAGAAAAAAAAATTTGACAATGCAATTCAGTACTTTGCGCCCAAAAAACTGACTTTCCAAATTCGACTTTTTGAAATTCGACATTTGTCAAATTCGACATTTCTGCAATGGTACAAATGCGGCAATTCGACAAAAGTGTATTCAAATGAAGATTGTAAATTCGACAGTGCTTTTAGACAGTAAATTCGTCATTTTCAATCCGCCACACTTTGCTGGCGGAATCTAATAAAAAAAATGTAAAAACATGTTTTTTTGTGTGTTTTTTTAATTGGTAATAGCATATCCATTTATATTAGAAGGGATTAGGTACTTGGTTTGTCTACTTTGGAGGCACAAGTATTATTTATATATTTTTAAAAATATATATTTTTTTTTAATGGAATGGTAAAAATCTGGAAAAAAAAATTGCGTGGGGTCCCCCCTCCTAAGCATAACCAGCCTCGGGCTCTTCAAGCCGGTCCTGGTTCTAAAAATCCGGGGGAAAAACTGACAGGGGTGACTAGTTGCATATTTAATGCCACGGCCGCAGGGCGCTGTATAAAAGTGATGCCCGGCTGTGGCATTATCTACCCAGCTAGTGGAGCCCGATGCTGGTGTAAAAAATACGGGGGACCCCTACTCTCTGTCCCCCGTATTTTTTGCACCAGCACCAGGCGCAGAGCCCGATGCTGGTTTTAAAAACACGGGGGATCCCCTGTCAGTTTTTCCCCCCGGATTTTTAGAACCAGGACCGGCTCGAAGAGCCAGAGGCTGGTTATGCTTAGGAGGGGGGACCCCACGCAATTTTTTTTCCGGGTTTTTTACCGTTTTAACATTTTTTAAAATCTAATCAAAATCCGTCAAATCGGCCGTTTTTCGACAGCGGGACTGTCGAATCCGTTTTTTATTGAATATGTTGAATTCTGGCACCCACCTGCCAGAATTTGACGGTCTAAATGTGTCGAATTAAAAAAAACGGGCGAAAAATTGCGGCGATTCGCCGGCAATTGCATATACCCCATACAGTGTTCAAAATATTGCCAGCTGGATGGCATTAAGTGGCCAGGTGGGGGGGGGGGGGATTTGCAGCCGGCCTGGTCAGATTTCATAGCTGCTGGATGCTGCCCACTTGCTGGCTGTACATAGATTTTATAGCCTAGTTATACCCCTTTCACACAGACTAAAATTTCCTGGGTTACTGCACATGAATGCGCATCAACCCGGGAAATTTCTCAGTGTGAAAGGGTACAAGGTCAAAATCCCGGGATTCCTGCCCCGGCATTTCAGAGAACTACTTTTCGCCCATTTCTAGCACTAATTTACTTTTGACCTATTCAATGGCCGTGCCTTTTCAAGTGGTCGAAAAGTCAAGCACTAGCTAAAACTACGTGCATTGGTGAATTCACCCACAAAAACACGTGTATGGCGGCGTTCACCTGTTCTTGGTGCAATTTTCGCCAATGCGACCAAGAAAGTGAAACTGCATGGGCGAAAATGGATTAAAAAATGGTCGAAAATGCCAACAATTGAAAACTGTCGAATTAGTGACGTTTTTTCAAACCAGTCGAAAAAAACGGCATTTAATTGAATACCCACCTTTGTTAGTTGCTGTGGAACCATCGTGGCTCCATACAAGAATAATCACATTTTACTGGTATTGTAACAGTACACACCTTTTCATTGTATGAAAAAGATACACACTACCAAAAACGAGATTTATGGTAAGAACTTACCCGTTAAATCTTTCTGCGAGTTACACTGGGCTCCACAGGGAATTACATTGTTGGTGTACAGTAGGATCTTGATCCGAGGCACCAACAGGCTCAAAGTTTTGACTGTTCCCAGAATGCATAGCGATGCCTCCTCTATAACACCGCCTCCGTGCACAGGAGCTCAGTTTTTGTTAACCAGTCCAATGCAGTAGCAGGTAAAAGACGACAACCGTTCGTAGCCACACACACCACATTCTCACAACAGGAGAAAGTGTCAGCAGCTAATGCCATACCAACCCAAAGAAGCCAAGTGCGTCAGGGTGGGCACCCTATGGAGCCCATTGTGCCTCACAGAAAGATTTGACAACGTTAAGTTCTTACCATAAATCTAATTTTCTGCTGCGGGGTACACTGGGCTCCACAGGGAATGACATAGGAGGCTCTACCTGGCGCAGCGTGTGCATAGGAGGCTCTACCTGGCGCAGCGTGTGCATAGGAGGCTCTACCTGGCGCAGCGTGTGCATAGGAGGCTCTACCTGGCGCAGCGTGTGCATAGGAGGCTCTACCTGGCGCAGCGTGTGCATAGGAGGCTCTACCTGGCGCAGCGTGTGCATAGGAGGCTCTACCTGGCGCAGCGTGTGTATAGGAGGCTCTACCTGGCGCAGCGTGTGTATAGGAGGCTCTACCTGGCGCAGTGTGTGTGTATAGGAGGTTCTACCTGGTGCAGTGTGTATAAGCAGCACTACTGTGTGGTGTAATGTGAATTGGCACTATTATGTGGTCAAGTCTCTTCCCTATAAAGCCACGCCCCTAAAATTTTGTGGCACGCCTACACCGCACACTGCCTATGCTTTGCGGTCTGGGCGGTGGAACACCAATTCACTTTCTGCCTAAGGGCACCAAAATGTCTAGTTACACCTTTGGTGCAGGGTGTCCTGCATGCTACACAGCCCAGCAGCATTGTCACCCCATCCCCCCACCTTGCAACACTTTTGTAGTGTCCAAACAAGATTAAGATTAATAAGAACCTTCATTCAGATGGGACCCAGAAATAGACCGGTGGGACCCCAATTTTACTTTTTTTTTTGGCTAAGCGCGATCACTGCAGCTATATAATCAATAGATATAATGCACAGTAAAGACTGGATGTATATCACAGGGTACTTGTACTAAATAACCCTGACTAAATGCACTATTTCTTAACTAACACTGTCAGCAGACACGTAGAATACTTAAGTGTCCTGTAAAATGCACAGCACTGACATGCAGGCGGCTTTACAGAGGAGGATTTGCCCAAACAGTCCCAGGATCAGCTCAGCTTGTCCTAATGGCGCCCAAACGCTGACAGGGAGTGAGGGAGAGAGAGATATGCAGCTCCAGGGTGGAAACATTTACTCCAAATGGCGCCCTGTGGGAGGGGCTACAGGTCAAAGCCTTATCCCCCTGCTGGACTTCACCACCGGATACTGTGGGCTTCATAGCAAACTGTTTTTAGTCAAACCGACCTGTGCCCTTAACCCTGGTGGTCTAGTGGGGTCCCTGTACTGCCACAGTGTCCACACCAGCGCATGCGGCCCGCCTCCCACCGGCTGCGATTTCCAGCAGTCCCACCCGGGTGACCCTCTTACCTCCTCCCTGAGTGCGGCCACGCGATCCATGAGAGCTGCTGTGGGGTGTGTGACTGACGGGAGCAAACTGGAGCCTCCGCTGTAAGTACCCAGCAACCAGGGCGCTGGAGTATACAGCACCGCTGGGGGAGCTGCAGCAGGAGATGTCTGACTGACATCTAACACTCAGCGTCTCTGCTGTAGCCCTTGAAGTCTTCATTTTTCACTTAAAAAACAAAACAAAACACACAACTCTTGAGGGCTGCTGGAGCAGCCCACCTGTTGTATGCCTGCACTGCATGGCACAAACTACAAAACTGAGCTCCTGTGCACAGAGGCAGGGTTATGGAGGCGGTGGCACTATGCATTCTGGGAACAGTCAAAGCTTTAGCCTGTTAGTGCCTCGGATCATGATTCTACTCTACACCCCCAATGTCATTCCCTGTGGAGCCCAGTGTAACCCGCAGCAGAAACAGAGCTAAAAGGATTTCTGTACTCACAGTAAAATCAAAACCTTATAGGCCCTACATACTGGGCGATTTGGATGATGATAGATATGAACGTTGTACGATATCGTCCAAATTGGCTAGCTATGTTTAACGATGAAAAACTATGAACAACCGAAGGGATGCGCATCGGTCATAGTCTGTGCCTCTACACTTAAGGATATTAACGATGTATTGTTAATTTCTGAACGATATTGTTCTAAAATATCGCCCAGTGTGTAGGGCCTATCTGTCCATCTGGGGGGACACTGCAGACTGGGATTAGAGGGGAGTACTGAGCAGGCAGTAAACAGTTTGTCTACTGCAGTGCCTCAGAAGCACCCAAGGTTAATGTGGCCATGAAGGTCAGCCACCTGCTTATCCAAGAAACACAAGTCTGTAGAATAGAAGAAGTGAACCACATATCTGTGGAAGGAAGGCAGCCAACCCCACTAGGTAGTGTCAGAAAGGACAAAGACCCACCTAAACTTGCAACACTCAAACATCAGCCAAGAAGCAGAGAACTTTCATGATCAGTATGAATGGCTACCAGGAACCATTGCTTTTCACTTGACCAACACTACATTAGGGGTAAGAAAGACCACTCAAGTGGCTAAATAAATGTGGTGTCCAAGTCCCTCTACGATAGGAGAGAGTTAAAAGTACAGACAGGGACAAAGGGAGGGAAACCCCAGACTGCCCAATTACTCTATTCGGATGGACTATGGATTTGACAGGCAAAAGACCCTGCAACCAGGCCTTCACTTCATGACCTGCTACTGCCAACTAAAAGTATAAGTGACATGAACTAAAAACAATTTACCAGCGTGGATCAGCGCACCAGAAACCCAACTCAAGTCCCAATCAGCTCTGTTCCTCCAACAGACAATGGATGGCAGTGTAGCTCCATCTAAAACAGCACCATCCTTAAAGCCATGGGAGGCCTGGGTGTTGCACCAGGAGGGGTATAAACAACTCCAAATGTTATCCCTCATAACACAGGAGTTACATTTTTTGTACAGGACATTAGCAGTATAAATTTCTGCTGGGTTGTAGAAGCTACAATTGTACGGTTGTTGAGTCACAGCAGTGCTTGAAAACAACTAGAACCCTAACAGAAACATGGAGGTGGTGTTTGGAAATAGATACCTCCCCGGTCCAAGTAGTGCAGTCAAGATGGCAGCTGCCATAAAACCATGCCAAAAATAAAACTAAGACTGGAGCAAGCAAAAGGCTGTGGTCTCCCGTAACGCACACAGGCGAACCAGTGACCAAATAGCAGGCTCCGTTCACTGTTTTGCCACTATGCAATCTAGTACTACTGTTGTAGGTTGTGGCAGCCGTATAATGCAAGCTGCACCTGCCAGGTGCGCCACTGGCATTACCAGTAATAAGTCTTCTGATTGAGAAAAAAAAGCTCCAGAGCACTTGCTTGGTGACCCACATGTGGGGAATCAGTGTGCTGCGGCAGGAGAGAGACAACTGCAACCTGCACTGATCCAACACCTGCTCCCAAGTCTGACCCAGTAAGAGGATTCAGGTAACCTATGTAAGGGTGAAAGGGGAACATGACATCCTATTATTTTATTTATTACCAGTTATTTATATAGCGCACACATTCCGCAGCGCTTTACAGAGAATATTTGGCCATTCACATCAGTCCCTGCCCCAGTGGAGCTTACAATCTATATTCCCTATTACATGTACACAGACCCATTCACGCTAGGGTCAATTTTGTTGGGAGCCAATTAACCTGCCAGTATATTTTTGGGATTGTGGGAGGAAACCCATGCAAGTACAGGGAGAATATACAAACTCTGCACAGTTAGGGCCATGGTGGGAATCGAACCCATGACCTCAGTGCTGTGAGGCAGTAATGCTAACCAAAACACCATCCTAGGTCTTCATGCCTCTCCCGCAGGCACACACAAAAAAAAAAAAACCTAGCTCAGCCTCCCCACTCAATCTGCAGTGTCCTCCAGACAGGAAGAGTAAAGAAAATAGGATTTTCTTTACCTACCGGTAAATCCTTTTTTCATAGAGGATACTGGGGTCCATATTAGTACCATGGTGTATAGACCGGTCCACTAGGAGCCATGGGCACTTTAAGAATTTGATAGTGTGGGCTGGCTCCTTCCTCTATGCCCCTCCTACCAGACTCAGTCTAGGAAACTGTGCCCAAGGAGACGAACATACTTTGAGAGAAGGATATAAAAAGGATAGGGGTGAGACTCCGAACCAGCACACAAACTAGAGGAAAGCCAAGCTAACCAAACGTTAAACCAGGAACAGCAACTGCTTAACCAACAATACTTAACCAAGTAACAGTGCAGGAAGAAACGAAGTACTGGGCGAGCGCCCAGTATCCTCTACGGACTATGAGAAAATAAGAATTTACTTACCGATAATTCTATTTCTCATAGTCCGTAGTGGATGCTGGGAACTCCGTAAGGACCATGGGGAATAGCGGCTCCGCAGGAGACTGGGCACAAAAAGTAAAAGCTTTAGACTAGCTGGTGTGCACTGGCTCCTCCCCCTATGACCCTCCTCCAAGCCTCAGTTAAGATACTGTGCCCGGACGAGCGTACATAATAAGGAAGGATCTTGAATCCCGGGTAAGACTCATACCAGCCACACCAATCACACCGTACAACTCGTGATCTGAACCCAGTTAACAGTATGATAACCGTATGGAGCCTCTGAAAAGAAGGCTTCCAACAATAAACAACCCGATTTGTTTGTAACAATAACTATATACAAGTATTGCAGACAATCCGCACTTGGGATGGGCGCCCAGCATCCACTACGGACTATGAGAAATAGAATTATCGGTAAGTAAATTCTTATTTTCTCTGACGTCCTAGTGGATGCTGGGAACTCCGTAAGGACCATGGGGATTATACCAAAGCTCCCAAACGGGCGGGAGAGTGCGGATGACTCTGCAGCACCGAATGAGAGAACTCCAGGTCCTCCTCAGCCAGGGTATCAAATTTGTAGAATTTAGCAAACGTGTTTGCCCCTGACCAAGTAGCTGCTCGGCAAAGTTGTAAAGCCGAGACCCCTCGGGCAGCCGCCCAAGATGAGCCCACCTTCCTTGTGGAATGGGCTTTTACAGATTTTGGCTGTGGCAGGCCTGCCACAGAATGTGCAAGCTGAATTGTACTACAAATCCAACGAGCAATCGTCTGCTTAGAAGCAGGAGCACCCAGCTTGTTGGGTGCATACAGTATAAACAGCGAGTCAGATTTTCTGACGCCAGCCGTCCTGGAAACATATTTTCAGGGCCCTGACTACGTCCAGCAACTTGGAGTCCTCCAAGTCCCTAGTAGCCACAGGTACCACAATAGGTTGATTCATGTGAAACGCTGAAACCACCTTAGGGAGAAATTGAGGACGAGTCCTCAATTCCGCCCTATCCGAATGAAATATCAGGTAAGGGCTTTTATAGGATAAAGCCGCCAATTCTGATACGCGCCTGGCTGAAGCCAGGGCCAACAGCATTACCACTTTCCATGTGAGATATTTCAAATCCACTGTAGCAAGTGGTTCAAACCAATGTGATTTTAGGAACCCTAAAACTACATTGAGATCCCAAGGTGCCACTGGAGGCACAAAAGGAGGCTGTATATGCAGTACCCCTTTGACAAACGTCTGAACTTCAGGCACTGAAGCCAGTTCTTTCTGGAAGAAGATCGACAGGGCCGAAATTTGAACCTTAATGGATCCTAATTTTAGGCCCATAGACAATCCTGCTTGCAGGAAATGTAGGAAACGACCCAGTTGAAATTCCTCCGTAGGGGCCTTCTTGGCCTCACACCACGCAACATATTTTCGCCAAATGCGATGATAATGTTTTGCAGTTACATCCTTCCTGGCCTTGATCAGGGTAGGGATGACTTCATCTGGAATGCCTTTTTCCTTCAGGATCCGGCGTTCAACCGCCATGCCGTCAAACGCAGCCGCGGTAAGTCTTGGAACAGACAAGGTCCCTGCTGGAGCAGGTCCTTCCTTAGAGGTAGAGGCCACGGGTCCTCCGTGAGCATCTCTTGCAGCTCCGGGTACCAAGTTCTTCTTGGCCAATCCGGAGCCACTAGTATCGTTCTTACTCCTCTCCTTCTTATGATTCTCAGTACTTTTGGTATGAGAGGAAGAGGAGGGAACACATATACCGACTGGAACACCCACGGAGTTACCAGAGCGTCCACCGCTATTGCCTGAGGGTCCCTTGACCTGGCGCAATATCTGTCCAGTTTCTTGTTGAGACGGGACGCCATCATGTCCACCTTTGGTTTTTCCCAACGGTTTACAATCACTTGGAAGACTTCTGGATGAAGTCCCCACTCCCCCGGGTGGAGATCGTGTCTGCTGAGGAAGTCTGCTTCCCAGTTGTCCACTCCCGGAATGAACACTGCTGACAGTGCTATCACATGATTTTCCGCCCAGCGGAGAATCCTTGCAGTTTCTGCCATTGCCCTCCTGCTTCTTGTGCCGCCCTGTCTGTTTACGTGGGCGACAGCCGTGATGTTGTCTGACTGGATCAATACCGGTTGACCCTGAAGCAGAGGCCTTGCTTGACTTAGGGCATTGTAAATGGCCCTTAGCTCTAGGATATTTATGTGAAGAGACGTTTCCATGCTTGACCACAAGCCCTGGAAATTTCTCCCCTGTGTGACTGCTTCCCAGCCTCTCAGGCTGGCATCCGTGGTTACCAGCATCCAATCCTGAATGCCGAATCTGCGGCCCTCTAGAAGATGAGCCTTCTGTAACCACCACAGGAGAGATACCCTTGTCCTTGGAGATAGGGTTATCCGCTGATGCATCTGAAGATGCGATCCGGACCATTTGTCCAGCAGATCCCACTGAAAAGTTCTTGCATGGAATCTTCCGAATGGAATCACTTCGTAAGAAGCCACCATTTTTCCCAGGACTCTTGTGCACTGATGCACTGACACTTGTCCTGGTTTTAGGAGGTTCCTGACTAGCTCGGATAACTCCCTGGCCTTCTCCTCCGGGAGAAACACCTTTTTCTGGACTGTGTCCAGAATCATCCCTAGGAACAGTAGACGTGTTGTTGGAATCAGCTGTGATTTTGGGATATTTAGAATCCACCCGTGCTGACGTAGCACTACCTGAGATAGTGCTACTCCGACCTCTAACTGTTCCCTGGACCTTGCCCTTATCAGGAGATCGTCCAAGTAAGGGATAATTAATACGCCTTTTCTTCGAAGAAGAATCATCATTTCGGCCATCACCTTGGTAAAGACCCGTGGTGCCGTGGACAATCCAAACGGCAGCGTCTGAAACTGATAATGACAGTTGTGTATCACAAACCTGAGGTACCCTTAGTGAGAAGGGTAGATTGGGACATGGAGATAAGCATCCTTGATGTCTAGAGATACCATATAGTCCCCTTCTTCCAGGTTCGCTATCACTGCTCTGAGTGACTCCATCTTGAATTTGAACCTTTTTATGTAAGTGTTCAAAGATTTTAGATTTAAAATTGGTCTCACCGAGCCGTCCGGCTTCGGTACCACAAACAGCGTGGAATAATACCCCTTTCCCTGTTGTAGGAGGGGTACCTTGATTATCACCTGCTGGGAATACAGCTTGTGAATAGCTTCCAATACTGCCTCCCTGTCGGAGGGAGACGTTGGTAGAGCAGACTTCAGGAACCGGCGAGGGGGAGACGTCTCGAATTCCAATTTGTACCCCTGTGATACTACCTGCAGGATCCAGGGGTCCACTTGCGAGTGAGCCCACTGCGCGCTGAAATTCTTGAGACGGCCCCCCACCGTGCCCGAGTCTGCTTGCAGAGCCCCAGCGTCATGCTGAGGACTTGGCAGAAGCGGGGGAGGGCTTCTGCTCCTGGGAAGAGGCTGCATGGTGCAGTCTTTTTCCCTTTCCTCTGCCCCGGGGCAGGAACGAGCGGCCTTTTTCCCTCTTGCCCTTATAGGGACGAAAGGACTGGGTTTGAAAAGACGGTGTCTTTTTCTGCTGAGAGGTGACCTGGGGTAAGAAGGTGGATTTTCCAGCCGTTGCTGTGGCCACCAGGTCCGATAGACCGACCCCAAATAACTCCTCCCCTTTATACGGCAATACTTCCATATGTCGTTTGGAATCCGCATCACCTGACCACTGTCGCGTCCATAACGTTCTTCTGGCAGAAATGGACATCGCACTTACTCTAGATGCCAGGGTTCAAATATCCCTCTGTGCATCTCGCATATATAGTAATGCATCCTTTAAATGCTCTATAGTTAATAATATACTGTCCCTATCCAGGGTATCAATATTTTCAGTCAGGGAATCCGACAAAGCCACTCCAGCGCTGCACATCCAGGCTGAGGCGATCGCTGGTCGCAGTATAACACCGGTATGTGTGTATATACCTTTTAAGATATTTTCCAGCCTTCTATCAGCTGGTTCCTTGAGAGCGGCCGTATCAGGAGACGGTAACGCCACTTGTTTTGATAAGCGTGTGAGCGCCTTATCTACCCTAGGGGGTGTTTCCCAACGTGCCCTAACCTCTGGCGGGAAAGGGTATAGTGCCAATAATTTATTAGAAATCAGCAGTTTTTTATCGGGGGAAACCCACGCTTTATCACACACCTCATTTAATTCATCTGACTCAGGAAAAACCACTGGTAGTTTTTTCACACCCCACATAATACCCTTTTTTGTGGTACTTGTAGTGTCAGAAATGTTCAATGCCTCCTTCATTGCCGTGATCATGTAACGTGTGGCCCTACTGAACATTACGTTTGTCTCGTCACCGTCGACACTGGATTCAGTATCCGTGTCAGGGTCTGTGTCGACCATCTGAGGTAACGGGCGTTTTAGCGCCCCTGACGGTGTCTGAGACGCCTGAACAGGCACTAATTGATTTGTCGGCTGTCTCATGTCGTCAACAGTTTTTTGCAAAGTGCTGACATTGTCACGTAATTCTTTAATTACTACCATCCAGTCAGGTGTCGACTCCCTAGGGGGTGACATCACTAACACAGGCAATTGCTCTGCTTCCACATCATTTTCCTCCTCATACATGTCGACACAATCGTACCGACACCCAGCACACACACAGGGAATGCTCTGATAGAGGACAGGACCCCACTAGCCCTTTGGGGAGACAGAGGGAGAGTTTGCCAGCACACACCAGAGCGCTATATATATACAGGGATAACCTTATATAAGTGTTACTCCCTGTTATAGCTGCTGTATTTATATATTAGCTGCCAATAGTGCCCCCCTCTCTGTTTTACCCTGTTTCTGTAGTGCAGGACTGCAGGGGAGAGTCAGGGAGCCGTCCTTCCAGCGGAGCTGTGAAAGAAAATGGCGCTTGTGTGCTGAGGAGAAAGGCTCCGCCCCCTTGACAGTGGCCTTTTCTCCCGCTTTTTTCAGGAAACTGGCAGGGGATAAATGCATCCATATAGCCCAGGAGCTATATGTGATGCATTTTTTTTTAGCCATATAAGGTTTTTATATCGTTTTTATTGCGTCTCAGGGCGCTCCCCCCCAGCGCCCTGCACCCTCAGTGACCGGAGTGTGAAGTGTGCTGAGAGCAATGGCGCACAGCTGCAGTGCTGTGCGCTACCTTATTTGAAGACAGGAACGTCTTCTGCCGCCGCTTTCTCCGGACCTCTTCGCTCTTCTGGCTCTGTAAGGGGGCCGGCGGCGCGGCTCCGGGACCCATCCAGGCTGAACCTGTGATCGTCCCTCTGGAGCTAATGTCCAGTAGCCAAGAAGCCCAATCCACTCTGCAGTCAGGTGAGTTCGCTTCTTCTCCCCTTAGTCCCACGATGCAGTGAGCCTGTTGCCAGCAGGACTCACTGAAAATAAAAAACCTATTTAAACTTTTACTTCTAAGCAGCTCAGGAGAGCCACCTAGCTTGCACCCTTCTCGTTCGGGCACAAAAATCTAACTGAGGCTTGGAGGAGGGTCATAGGGGGAGGAGCCAGTGCACACCAGCTAGTCTAAAGCTTTTACTTTTTGTGCCCAGTCTCCTGCGGAGCCGCTATTCCCCATGGTCCTTACGGAGTTCCCAGCATCCACTAGGACGTCAGAGAAAAGGATTTACCAGTAGGTAATTAAAATCCTATTTTCTCTTACGTCCTAGAGAATACTGGGGTCCATATTAGTACCATGGAGATGTACCAAAGCAGCCAAACCGGGTAGGAGAGTGCTGAGATTCCTGCACAACCAATTGGCCTCTGAGGACCTTCAGTTTGGACAAAGTTTCGAACTTGTAGAACTTGGTAAACGTGTTCGAACCTGGCCAAGTAGCTGCTCGGCAGAGCTGTAAAGCAGACACCGCCCGGGCAGCCGCCCAGGAAGAACCCACTGACCTAGTGGAGTGGGCCTGTACAGATTTTGGTCCTGGCAAACCTGCCGTGGAATAAGCATGCTGGATAGTAAGCCTGATCCAGCATGCAATTATCTGCTTTGAAGCAGGACACCCAATTTTATTGGGATCATAGAGAACAAACAGCAAGTCAGATTTTCTGTGACAAGCAGTCTGCTTCACATACATCTTCAAAGTCATCACAACATCCAATGACTTTGAAGTAGCAGAGGTGTCTGTAACCACCAGAACCACAATAGGTTGGTTGATATGAAACGCAGACACCACCTTCAGAAGAAATTGCTGACATGTTCGGAGTTCAGCTCTATCTTCATGAAAATCAAATAGGGGCTCTTGTGAGACAAGGCCCCCAGCTCCGACATGCCATGCAGAAGCCAATGCTAACAGTGTGACGGCCTTCCACATAAGAAGCTTGATGTCTACGTTCTGTAAAGGCTCAAACTATTCCGATTGCAGGAACTGCAACACCACGTTGAGATCCCATGGTGCTGTAGGAGGCACAAAGGGCGGTTGGATGTGCAGCACCCCCTTCAAAAATGTCTGTGCCTCAGGGAGAGAAGCCAATTGTTTCTGGAAGAAAATGGATAAGGCTGAAATCTGGACATTTATAAAGCCCAAACGTAGGCCCACATAACTGCAGAAAAAGGAGAAAGCGTTCAAGTTGAAATTCCACTGCAGGAAATATCCTGTTCTCACACAAAGACGTATTTTTTCCCAACTACGGTGGTAATGTTCAGACGTTACCCCCTTTCTGGCTTGGATCAGGGCTAGAATAACCCTATCCGGGATCCCTTTCCAGGCTAGAATTTAACGCTCAACCTCCATGCCGTCAAACGTAGCCGTGGAAGTCTTGATAGACGAACTGCCCCTGTTGGAGAAGGTCCTCGCGAAAAGGTAGAGGCCACGGGTCCTCTAGGATCATCTCCAGTAAATCCACATACCAGGCCCTTCTTGGCCAGTTCGGAGCAATGAGAATTGCTTGAACCTTTTCCCTTTTTATTCTTTTGAGAATCTTTGGGATCAATGAGAGTGGTGGAACCACGTACACCACCTGGTAGACCCATGGAGTCACCAGAGAGTCCATTGCCACCGCTTGCGAGTCCCTCGACCTGGAATACCACCGCTTGAACTTCTTGTTGAGACGAGGCCCTCATGTCGATTTGTGGAATTCCCCACCGACATGTCACGCACCCGAACAACTCCGGGTGAAGGCCCCACTCTCCTGCGTTGAGGTCGTGTCTGCTGAGGAAGTCTGCACAAAGGAGAATCCTTGTTACCTCCGACATTGCTGCTCTGCTCTTCGTTCCGCCTTGTTAGTTTAGGTACGTTACAGCAGTCACATTGTCCGAATGAACTTGAATGCCTTGATCCAGAAGATGCGATGACTGTAGAAGGGCGTTGTATATGGCCCTTAGTTCCAGAATGTTGATCGGAAGAATGGCTTTCTGACTTGACCATTTTCCTTGGAACTGTTCACCTTGGGTGACTGCTCCCCAACCTCTGAGGCTTGCGCCTGTGGTTAGCAGAATCCAATTTTGAAGCCCAAACCTTCGGCCCTCGGTCAGGTGAGAAGTCTGAAGCCACCACAAGAGAAATCCTGGCTTTTGGGGACAGACGGACCCTCTGGTGCATGTGCCGATGCGATCTGAACCACTTGTCCAACGGATCCAGTTGGAAAGGCCTTGCATGGAACCTTCCGTACTGTAGTACCTCGTAGGTGGCTACCATCTATCCCAAAAGGCAAATGCACAGATGCACAGATATCCGGGTTGGTTTCAAAACATACCCCACCATCGACTGGATCACCAATGCCTTTTTTAATGGAAGGAATACCTTCTGTGCCTCCGTATCCAGTATCATCCCCAGGAACAGAAGCCTCAGTGTTGGTTCCAGATAAGATTTTGGTAGGTTCAGAATCCACCCATGATCCTAGAGTAGTCAGGTTGAGAGGGCAATGTTGTCTAACAACCTCTCACTGCATGGTGCCTTTATCAGCAGATCGTCCAGGTACGGAATTATGTTCACTCCCCGTTTGCGGAGGAGAAACATCTCTGCCATTACCTTGGTGAACACCCTTGATGCCGTAGCGAGGCCTAATGGCAGGGCCTGGAACTGGTAGTGACAGTCCTGTAAGGCAAGCCTTAGATAAGCCTGATGAAGCGGCCAAATCGGAATATGAAGGTATGCATCCTTGATATCCAGAGACACCAAGAATTCACCCTCCTCCGGACCGGAGATCACCGCTCTCAGAAACTCTATCTTGAACACCCGTTAGTACGGGTTCAACAACTTGAGATTTAAAAAACGGGCCTTACCGAACAGTATGATTTCGGTACTCCAAACAGGTTGGAATAATAACCATGGTTTTGCAGCTGAAGCGGAACAGGAGCAATGAGTCTGTACCAGTTTTTGAATTGCTTCCTGTAAAGTCATAAATGCTTCTTGAGAAGCTGGTAAGCCTGATTTGAAGAATCTGTGAGGTGGGAGTCCCTGAAACTCCAGTCTGTAGCCCTGGGCTATAAGATCTTTGACCCAGGTATCCTTGCATGACGTTTCCCAAATGTGACTTCAGAATCTTAAACAGGCTCCCACCTGCCTGTCTTCCAGGCAGTGCGGTCCACAGTCAAGCTGAAGGCTTAGAGGAAGCAAAACTGGGGTTCTGATCCTGTGAACCTGCAGCTGCTGGTTTTCTGGGCTTACCTCTTACCTTTGAAGGCCGTAGAAGAACCTTTGTTTTTTTAAACATCGCTGTCCGAAAGGACTGCAGAGTCGGAGCAGTGTAGGATTTTCTAGCCAGGGGAGCTGCGGAAGGAAGTTATGTAGAAATCAGTCACCTTGGATTTCCACGTATCCAATTAATCTCCAAAAAGGTCTTCACCTGTGAAAAGGTAGGGTTTCAACGCCTTTCCTGGAATCCGCGTCCGCAGTCCACTGGCATAGCCACAAGCCCCTTCGTGCCGACACCGCCGTGGCAGTGGTGCGTGCATTGAGTAAACCAATTTCCTTTATGGCCTCCACCACAAAGTTAGCAGAATCCTGTATATGCTTGTAGGAGTAAAATGATCTCCCCCCTGGAGAAGGAATCTAACCCGTCAATTAGATTACCTGACCATTTTGCAATTGCCCTAGAGATCCATGTACAAGCTACAGTCGGTCTCTGGGCAACCCTCGCAGCTGTGATCTGAGAGTGATCTCAATCTTGCGGTCTGAAGCATCCTTCAAGAAAGCTGCCCCAGGAACAGGTAAAACTCTTACGTGACAGGCTAGAAACCGATGCATCAACTATCGGTGGGTTTTCCCATTTTTTCCTTATCCTGAGGAAACTGGAAGGATGCGAGTAACCGTTTTGGGACCTGTACTTGTCAGAATTAACCCAAGTTGCTTCAAATAGGGAATTTAATTCCTTAGATGCAGGGAAAGTAGCCGAGGACTTCTTTTTCACATTAAAATAAGATTCCTCCTTGTCCTCCTTATCAGGAATGTGCAGGACATCTAAAATATCTTCTATCAGGACCTGTAAACCCTGTGACAAAGCTGCATACCCCCCCCCCCTCCTGAGTCCACCTCACCCTACCCTGGGTCTGAGATCATCATCATCGGTATTAGCCGGCATGATTTGGACTGGAATGACCACTGAATCTCTATTCATGAGGTCATCAAAACCCTTAGTATTGAGTCTCTAATTTTGGGATAATTTATTTTAAATAATAAGAATTTACTTACCGATAATTCTATTTCTCGTAGTCCGTAGTGGATGCTGGGGACTCCGTCAGGACCATGGGGAATAGCGGGCTCCGCAGGAGACAGGGCACATCTAAAAAGCTTTTTAGGTCACATGGTGTGTACTGGCTCCTCCCCCTATGACCCTCCTCCAAGCCTCAGTTAGGTACTGTGCCCGGACGAGCGTACACAATAAGGAAGGATCTTGAATCCCGGGTAAGACTCATACCAGCCACACCAATCACACCGTACAACTTGTGATCTGAACCCAGTTAACAGTATGATAACAAAACGAAGTAGCCTCTGAAAAAATGGCTCACAACAATAGTAATAACCCGATTTTTGTAACAATAACTATGTACAAGCATTGCAGACAATCCGCACTTGGGATGGGCGCCCAGCATCCACTACGGACTACGAGAAATAGAATTATCGGTAAGTAAATTCTTATTTTCTCTAACGTCCTAGTGGATGCTGGGGACTCCGTCAGGACCATGGGGATTATACCAAAGCTCCCAAACGGGCGGGAGAGTGCGGATGACTCTGCAGCACCGAATGAGAGAACTCCAGGTCCTCTTTAGCCAGAGTATCAAATTTGTAAAATTTTACAAACGTGTTCTCCCCTGACCACGTAGCTGCTCGGCAAAGTTATAATGCCGAGACTCCTCGGGCAGCCGCCCAGGATGAGGCCACCTTCCTTGTGGAATGGGCATCTACATATTTCGGCTGTGGCAGGCCTGCCACAGAATGTGCAAGCTGAATTGTACTACAAATCTAGCGTGCAATAGACTGCTTAGAAGCAGGAGCACCCAGCTTGTTGGGTGCATACAATATAAACAGCAAGTCAGACTTTCTGACTCCAGCCGTCCTAACTATATATATATATATATATATATATATATATATATATATATATATATATATATATATATATATATATATATATATATATATATATATATTTTTAGGGCCCTGACAACGTCTAGTAACTTGGAGTCCTCCAAGTCCCCAGTAGCCGCAGGCACCACAATAGGTTGTTTCAGGTGACAACGCTGACACCCCTTTAGGAAGAAACTGGAGACGAGTCCCAGTTCTGCCCTGTTCAAATGGAAAATTCTAATATGGGCTTTTGTAAAACAAAACCGCCCATTCTTTTTGACAATCGCCTGGCCGAGGCCAGGACTAACAACATGGTCACTTTCCATGTGAGATATTGGTCAACAGCATGGTCACTTTCCATGTGAGATATTTCAAATCCACAGATTTGAGCGGTTCAAACCAATATGATTTTAAGGAATCCCAACACTATGTTGAGATCTCACGGTGCCCCTAGAGGCACAAAAGAACTGTATATGGAATACACCCTTTACAATCTGGACTTCAGGAACTGAAGTCAATTTTTTCTGGAAGAAAATCTACAGGGCCGAAATTTAAATCTTAATGAACCCCAATTTGAGACTCAAAACACTCCTGTTTTCAGGAAGTGCAGAATCGACCTAGTTGAATTTCCTTCGTGGAGCCTTCCTGGCCTTACCCACGCAACATATTTTCACCACATGTGGTGATGACGTTGTGCGGTCACCTCCTTCCTGGCTTTGACCAAGGTAGGTATGACCTCTTATGGAATGCCTTTTTCCCTTCAGAATCCGGTATTCAACCGCCATGCCGTCAAACGCAGCCGCGGTAATTCTTGGAAAAGACATGGTACTTGCTGAAGCAAGTCCCTTCTTAGCTCCCCAGGCCCTTAGTCCTCTGTGAGCATCTCTTGAAGCTCCGGGTACCAAGTCCCTCTTGGCCCATCCGGAGCCACTAGTATAGTTCATACTCCTCTATGTCTTATAATTCTCAATACCTTGGTTATGAGAAACAGAGGAGGGAACCCATACACTGACTGGTACACCCACGGTGTTACCAGAACATCCACAGCTATCGCCTGAAGGTCTCATGACCTGGCGGAATACCTGTCCCGTTTTTCGGGCGGGACGCTATCATGTCCACCTTTGGTCTTTGCCAACGGTCCACAATCATGCTGAAAAACTTCCCTATGAAGTTTCCACTCTCCCGGGTGGAGGTCATGCCTGCTGAGGAAGTCTGCTTCCCAGTCGTCCACTCCCGGAAAGAACACTGCTGACAGTGCTATCACATGATTTTCCGCCTAGCGAAAAATCCTTGCAGTTTTGTCACTGCCCTCCTGCTTCTTGTGCCGCCCTTTCTGTTTACGTGGGCGACTGCCGTGATGTTATCCCACTGGATCAATACCGGCTGACCTTGAAGCAGAGGTCTTGCTAAGTTTAGAGCCTTATAAATTTGCTCTAAGCTTATTTATGCAGAGAGAATTCTCCAGACTTAATCACACTTCCCTGGAAATTTTTTCCCTGTGCGACTGTTCTCCAGCCTCTCAGGCTGGCCTCCGTGGTCACCGGCATCCAATCCTGAATGCCAAATCTGCGGCCCTCTAGAAGATGAGCACTCTGTAATCACCACAGGAGAGACACCCTTGTCCTTGGATATAGGGTTATCCGCTGATGCATCTGAGGATGCGATCCGGACCATTTGTCCAGCAGATCCCACCGAAGAGTTCTTGCGGGAAATCTGCCGAATGGAATTGCTTCGTAATAAGCCACCATTTTTACCAGGACTCTTGTGCAATGATGCACTGACACTTTTCCTGGTTTTAGGAGGATCCCGATTAGCTCGGAGAACTCCCTGGCTTTCTCCACTGGGAGAAACACGTTTTTCTGGACTGTGTCCAGAATCATCCCTATGAACAGTAGACGTGTCATCGGAAAAAGCTGCGATTTTGGAATATTTAGAATCCACTCGTGCCGACGTAGAACTACTTAAGATAGTGCTACTCCGACCTCCAACTGTTCTCTGGACCTTGCCCTTATCAGGAAAGCGTCCATGTTTCCTTTTAAGAAAAATCATCATTCCGGCCATTACCTTGGTAAAGACCCGGGGCGCCGTGGACAACCCAAACGGCAGCGTCTGAACTGATAGTGACAGTTCTGTACCAGGAACCTGAAGTACCCTTGGTGAGAAGGGCAAATTTGGACCTGTAGGTAAGCGTCCCTGATATCCAGTGACACCATATCGTCCCCTTCTTCCTGGTTCGCTATCACTGCTCTGAGTGACTCCATCTTGATTTGAACGCTTGTATGTAAGTGTTCAAATATTTCAGATCTCACCGAGCCGGTTGGCTTCAGTACCACAATATAGTGTGGGATACTACCCCCTTCCATGTTGTAAGAGGGGTACTTTGATTATCACCTGCTGGGAATACAGCCTGTGAATTGTGTGAGGGGGAGATGTCTCGAATTTCCAATGTACACCTGGGATACTACATGTAGGATCCCGGAGTTCCCTTGCGAGTGAGCCCCCTGCGTACTGAAACTCTTGAGATGACCCCCTACCGCACCTGAGTCCGCTTGTACGGCCCCAGCGTTATGCTGCGGACTTGGCAGAAGCTGTGAGGGGCTTCTGTTCCTGGGAATGGGCTGCTTGCTGCAGTCTTCTTCCCTTTCCTCTACCCCTGGGCAGATATGACTGGCCTTTGCCCGCCTGCCCCTATGGGGACGAAAGGACTGAGACTGAAAAGACTGTCCTTTTTTGCCGATATGTGATTCGGGGTAACAAAAAGTGGATTTTTCAGCTGTTGCCATGGCCACCAGGTCCGATGGACCGCCCCTTTATACGGCAATACTTCCACATGCCGTCTGGAATCTGCCTCACCTGACCACTGTCGTGTCTTCGTCTGGCAGATATGTAAATCACATTTACTCTTGATGCCAGAATGCAAATATCCCTCTGCGCATCACGCATATATAGAAATGCATCCTTAAAATGCTCTATAGTCAATAAAATCTTGTCCCTGTCAAGGGTATCAAAATTTTCAGTCAGGAAATCCGACCAAGCCCCCTCAGCGCTGCACATCCAGGCTGAGGCGATTGCTGGTCGTAGTATAACACCAGTATGTGTGTATATACTGTCATGATATTTTTCAGCTTCCTATCAGCTGGCTTCTTGAGGGCGGCCGTATCTAGAGACGGTAACGCCATGTTTTTATAAGCGTGTGAGCGCCTTATCCACCCTAAGGTGTGTTTCCCAACTCGCCCTTACTTCTGGCGGGAAAGGGTATACCGCCCATAACTTTCTATCGGAGGAACCCCACGTATCATCACACACTTCATTTAATTTATCTGATTCAGGCAAAACTACAAGTAGTTTATTCACACCCTACAAAATACCCTTATTTGTGGTACTTGTAGTATCAGAAATATGTAACAGCTCCTTCATTGCCCTTAACATGTAACTCGTGGCCCTAAAGGAAAATTACGTATGTTTCTTCACCGTCGACACTGGGGTCAGTGTCCATGTCTGTGTCTGTCGACCGACTGAGGTAAATGGGCGTTTTTACAAGCCCCCGACGGTGTCTGAGACGCCTGGACCGGTACTAATTTGTCCGCCGGCCATCTCATGTCGTCAACCGTCTTGCAGCGTGTTGACATTATCACGTAATTCCATAAGTAGACCATCCATTCCGGTGTCGACTCCCTAGAGAGTGACATCAACATTACAGGCAATTTGCTCCGCCTCCTCACCAACATTTTCCTCATACATGTCGACACACACGTACCGACATACAGCACACACACAGGGAATGCTCTGATAGAGGACAGGACCCACTAGCCCTTTGGGGAGACAGAGGGAGAGTTTGCCAGCACACACCAAAAGCGCTATAATGTATATAACAACCCTAGAAGGTGTTGTTTCTATATATGCGCTCTTAATATATCATTATATCGCCAATTTATGCCCCCCTTCTCTTTTAACCCTGTTTCTGTAGTGCAGTGCAGGGGAGAGTGGGAGCCTTCCTCACCAGCGGAGCTGATCAGGAAAATGGCGCTGAGTGCTGAGGAGAATAAGCTCCGCCCCCTTTTCGGCGGGCTTTTCCTCCCGGTTTTTTAATAACTGGCCTGGGTTAAAATACATACATATAGCCTTAATGGCTATATGTGATGTATTTATTTGCCAAATAGGTATTTATATTGCTGCCCAGGGCGCCCCCAGCAGCGCCCTGCACCCTCCGTGACCGTGTCAGTGAGCCGTGTGACAACAATGGCGCACAGCTGCAGTGCTGTGCGCTACCTCTCTGAAGACTGTGAAGTCTTCTGCCGCCTGTTTCCGGACCTCCGTTCCGCCGTCTTTCTTCAGCGTCTGTAAGGGGGATCGGCGGCGCGGCTCCGGGACGAACCCCAGGCTGACCTGTGTTCCGACTCCCTCTGGAGCTCAGTGTCCAGTAGCCTAAGACTTCAATCCTCCTGCACGCAGGTGAGTTGCCAGTCTCTCCCCTAAGTCCCTCGTTGCAGTGATCCTGTCGCCAGCAGGAATCACTGATTAGAAACCTAAAAAAAAACTTTACTAAATAGCTCCTTAAGAGAGCCATCCAGTTTGCACCCTTCTCGGACGGGCACAAAAACCTAACTGAGGCTTGGAGGAGGGTCATAGGGGGAGGAGCCAGTACACACCATGTGACCTAAAAAGCTTTTTAGATGTGCCCTGTCTCCTGCGGAGCCCGCTATTCCCCATGGTCCTGACGGAGTCCCCAGCATCCACTAGGACGTTAGAGAAATTTGAAATAATCCCTTTTAATGAATCTAAATATACTGGAATGTATGAAATATTCTGTTTTACAGTGGGTTAAAACCCCTGTTGTGTACTGCCAGTGTAGGTATCATTAGTGGCTTCAGCTCGTCCCTCACAGCGGTCAGTGTCTCTGAAGCCTGGAGCGCAGCTTGCATGTCAGCGCTGCGCTCCTACCCTTGTGCCGCCATTACAGCCGGCAACCCGCTAACAGGGACGCTGGCCTCCTACTCACCACTCTGACTTCTGGCTCTGTTAGGGGAGGCGGCGTGCTGCGGGTCTGTATGTTCACCGTGGTGGAGCTTGCGAATGCAACCCTCAGGAGATCAGTGTCCTGTCAGTGGGGAACGGGACCATTAACCCTTGGGAGGTTGAGCCGTTCAGCCTCCCCAGCCTTTCCAGAGTCCCACGAAACAGGCAGTCTGGAGCCAACCAGACCGGCTTGAAAATAAAAAATAAATGTAGAAAACTTTTTAGGAGCTTCCCAAGCGTGACCGGCTCCTCCGGGCACATTTTCTAAACAGTCTGGTAGGAGATGCATAGAGAGAGGAGCCAGCCCACACTATCAAATTCTTAAAGTGCCCAAGGCCACTAGTGGACCTGTCTATACCCCATGGCACTAATATGGACCCCAGTATCCTCTAGGACGTAAGAAAATAAGATTTTACTCACCGGTAAATCTATTTCTCGTAGTCCGTAGTGGATGCTGGGAACTCCGAAAGGACCATGGGGAATAGCGGTTCCGCAGGAGACTGGGCACAACTAAAGAAAGCTTTAGGTCACCTGGTGTGCACTGGCTCCTCCCACTATGACCCTCCTCCAAGCCTCAGTTAGGATACTGTGCCCGGAAGAGCTGACCCAATAAGGAAGGATTTTGAATCCCGGGTAAGACTCATACCAGCGACACCAATCACACCGTATAACTCGTGATACTATACCCAGTTAACAGTATGAAAACACTGAGCCTCTCAACAGATGGCTCAACAATAACCCTTTTGTTAACAATAACTATGTACAAGTATTGCAGACAATCCGCACTTGGGATGGGCGCCCAGCATCCACTACGGACTACGAGAAATAGATTTACCGGTGAGTAAAATCTTATTTTCTCCAACGTCCTAGTGGATGCTGGGAACTCCGAAAGGACCATGGGGATTATACCAAAGCTCCCAAACGGGCGGGAGAGTGCGGATGACTCTGCAGCACCGAATGAGAGAACTCAAGGTCCTCCTCAGCCAGGGTATCAAATTTGTAGAATTTTGCAAACGTGTTTGCCCCTGACCAAGTAGCAGCTCGGCAAAGTTGTAAAGCCGAGACCCCTCGGGCAGCCGCCCAAGATGAGCCCATCTTCCTTGTGGAATGGGCTTTTACTGATTTAGGATGCGGCAGTCCAGCCGCAGAATGCGCCAGTTGAATTGTACTACAAATCCAGCGAGCAATAGTCTGCTTAGAAGCAGGAGCACCCAGTTTGTTGGGTGCATACAGGATAAATAGCGAGTCAGTTTTCCTAACTCTAGCCGTCCTGGAAACAAATTTTCAAGGCCCTGACTACGTCCAGTAACTTGGAATCCTCCAAGTCCCTAGTAGCCGCAGGCACCACAATAGGTTGGTTCAAGTGAAAAGCTGATACCACCTTAGGGAGAAACTGGGGACGAGTCCTCAATTCCGCCCTATCCATATGGTAATCAGATAAGGGCTTTTACATGACAAAGCCGCCAATTCTGACACACGCCTGGCCGAAGCCAAGGCCAATAACATGACCACTTTCCACGTGAGATATTTTAGATCCACGGTTTTAAGTGGTTCAAACCAATGTGATTTTAAGAAACTCAACACCACGTTGAGATTCCAAGGTGCCACTGGAGGCACAAAAGGGGGCTGAATATGCAGCACTCCCTTTACAAAAGTCTGAACTTCAGGCAGTGAAGCCAGATCTTTCTGAAAGAAAATCGACAGAGCCGAAATCTGGACCTTAATGGAACCCAATTTTAGGCCCATAGTCACTCCTGACTGTAGGAAGTGCAGAAATCGACCCAGCTGAAATTCCTCCGTTGGGGCCTTCCTGGCCTCACACCACGCAACATATTTTCGCCAAACACGGTGATAATGGTTTGCGGTTACTTCTTTCTTAGCTTTAATCAGCGTAGGAATGACTTCCTCCGGAATGCCCTTTTCCTTTAGGATCTGGTGTTCAACCGCCATGCCGTCAAACGCAGTCGCGGTAAGTCTTGGAACAGACAGGGCCCCTGCTGTAGCAGATCCTGTCTGAGCGGTAGAGGACATGGGTCCTCTGATATCATTTCTTGAAGTTCTGGGTACCAAGCTCTTCTTGGCCAATCCGGAACCACGAGTATCGTTCTTACTCCTCGCCTTCTTATTATTCTCAGTACCTTTGGTATGAGAGGCAGAGGGGGGGAACACATAAACCGACTGGTACACCCACGGTGTCACTAGAGCGTCCACAGCTATTGCCTGAGGGTCTCTTGACCTGGCGCAATATTTCTCTAGTTTTTTTTTTTGTTTAAGCGGGACGCCATCATGTCCACCTGTGGCCTTTCCCAACGGTTTATCATCAGTTGGAAGACTTCTGGATGAAGTCCCCACTCTCCCGGGTGTAGATAGTGTCTGCTGAGGAAGTCTGCTTCCCAGTTATCCACTCCCGGAATGAACACTGCTGACAGTGCTAACACGTGATTTTTCGCCCATAGGAGAATCCTTGTGGCTTCTGCCATCGCCATCCTGCTTCTTGTGCCGCCCTGTCGGTTTACATGGGCGACTGCCGTGATGTTGTCTGATTGGATCAGTACCGGCTGGTTTTGAAGCAGAGGCCTTGCCTGACTCAGGGCATTGTAAATGGCCCTCAGTTCCAGAATATTTATGTGTAGGGAAGTCTCCTGACTTGACCAAAGTCCCTGGAAGTTTCTTCCCTGTGTGACTGCCCCCCAGCCTCAAAGGCTGGCATCCATGGTCACCAGGACCCAGTCCTGTATGCCGAACCTGCGGCCCTCTTGAAGATGGGCACTCTGCAGCTACCACAGTAGAGATACCCTGGTCCTTGGAGACAGGGTTATCAGCCGATGCATCTGAAGATGCGATCCGGACCATTTGTCCAACAGGTCCCACTGAAAAGTTCTTGCATGGAACCTGCCGAATGGGATTGCTTCGTAGGAAGCTACCATTTTTCCCAGGACTCGCGTGCAATGATGCACCGATACCTGTTTCGGCTTCAGGAGGTCTCTGACTAGAGATGACAGCTCCTTGGCTTTCTCCTTCAGGAGAAACACTTTTTTCTGGTCTGTGTCCAGAACCATCCCCAGGAACAGTAGACGTGTCGTAGGAACCAGCTGTGACTTTGGACTGTTTAGAATCCAACCGTGCTGTTGTAGCACTTTCCGAGATAGTGCAACCCCGACTAACAACTGCTCCTTGGACCTCGCCTTTATAAGGAGATTGTCCAAGTACGGGATAATTACAACTCCCTTTTTTCGAAGTAGTATCATCATTTCGGCCATTACCTTGGTAAATACCCTCGGTGCCATGTACAGTCCAAACGGCAGTGTCTGGTAATGGCAATCCTGTACCACAAATCTGAGGTACTCCTGGTGAGGATGGTAAATGGGGACATGCAGGTAAGCATCCTTGATGTCCAGGGATACCATGTAATCCCCCTCGTCCAGGCTTGCAATAACCGCCCTGATCGATTCCATCTTGAACTTGAATTTTATTATGTATGTGTTCAAGGATTTTAAATATAAAATGGGTCACACCGAACCGTGCGGTTTCGGTACCCCAAACAGTGTGGAATAGTAACCCCGTCCTTGTTGAAGTAGGGGCACCTTGACTATCACCTGCTGGGAATACAGCTTGTGAATTGCCTCTAGCACAGCCTCCCTGCCTGAGGGAGTTGTCGGCAAGGCAGATTTGAGGAAACGGCGGGGGGGAGACATCTCGAATTCCAGCTTGTACCCCTGAAATACTACTTGAAGGAAACCGGGATCCACCTGTAAGCGAGCCAACTGATTGCTGAAACTTTTGAGGCGGCCCCCCACCGTACCTGGCTACGCCTGTGGAGCCCCCGCGTCATGCGGTGGACTCAGAGGAAGCGGGAGAAGAATTTTGATTCTGGGAACTGGCTGACTGGTGCAGCTTTTTCCCTCTTCCCTTGTCTGTGCAGAAAGGAAGCGCCTTTGACCCGCTTGCTTTTCTGAAGCCGGAAGGACTGTACCTGATAATACAGTGCTTTCTTAGTCTGTGAGGAAACCTGAGGTAAAAATTTTTCTTCCCAGCTGTTGCTGTGGATACGAGGTCCCAGAGACTATCCCCAAATAATTCCTATATATAAGGCAGAATCTCTATGCGCCTTTTAAAGTCAGCATCACCTGTCCAGTGACAGGTCTCTAATACCCTCCTGGCAGAATGGACATTACATTAATTTTGGATGCCAGCCGGCAAAATATCCCTCATATATAAGACGACGTCTTTAATATGTTCTTATGTTAGCAAACTAGTATGTTTGACAGGGTCACCGACCACGCTGCAGCAGCACGATCTGCAGGTCTCAGTCTAGTACCTGAGTGTGTAAATACAGACTTCAGGATAGCCTCCTGCTTTTTATCGACAGGTACCTTCAAAGTGGCCGTATCCTAAGACGGCAGTGCCACCTTTTTTGACAACCGTGTGAGCGCCTTATCCACCCTAAGGGATATCTCCCAGCGTAACTTATCCTCTGGCGGGAAAGGGTACGCCATTAGTAACTTTTTAGAAATTACCAGTTTCTTATCGGGGGAACCCACGCTTTTTCACACACTTCATTCACTCATCTGATGGGGGAACAAAACACTGCCTGCTTTTTCTCCCCAAACATAAAACCCATTTTTAGAGGTACTTGGGTTAATGTCAGAAATGTGTAACATTTTTTATTGCCGGGATCAAGTCACTGATGTTCCTAGTGGATTGTGTATATGTCTCAACCTTGTAGACACTGGAGTCAGACTCCGTGTCGACATCTGTGTCTGCCATCTGAGGGAGCGGGCGTTTTTGAGCCCCTGATGGCTTTTGAGACGCCTGGGCAGGCGCGGGCTGAGAAGCAGTCTGTCCCACAGCTGTTACGTCATCCAGCCTTTTATGTAAGGAGTTGACACTGTCTGTTAATACCTTCCACCTATCCATCCACTCTGGTGTCGGCCCCACAGGGGGCGACATCACATTTATCGGCATCTGCTCAGTCACCACATAAGCCTCCTCATCAAACATGTCGACACAGCCGCACCGACTCACCGCACACACACAGGGAATACTCTGACTGAGGACAGGACCCCACAAAGCCCTTTGGGGAGACAGAGAGAGAGTATGCCAGCACACACCAGAGCGCTATATAATGTGGGGATTAACACTATAACTGAGTGAATTTTCCCCAATAGCTGCTTGTATATAGAATATTGCGCCTAAATTTAGTGCCCCCCCTCTTTTTAACCCTTTGAGCCTGAAAACTACAGGGGAGATCCTGGGGAGCTTTCTTCCAGCTGCACGGTGAAGAGAAAATGGCGCCAGTGTGCTGAGGGAGATAGCTCCGCCCCTTTTTCGCAGACTTTTCTCCCGCTTTTTTATGGATTCTGGCAGGGGTATTTATCAAATATATAGCCTCTGGGGCTATATATTGTGATTGTTTTGCCAGCCAAGGTGTTTTTATTGCTTCTCAGGGCGCCCCCCCCCCCCAGGGCCCTGCACCCTTAGTGACCGGAGTGTGAAGTGTGTATGAGGAGCAATGGCGCACAGCTGCAGTGCTGTGCGCTACCTTGGTGAAGACAGAAGTCTTCTGCCGCCGATTTTCCGGACCTCTTCTTGCTTCTGGCTCTGTAAGGGGGACGGCGGCGCGGCTCCGGGAACGAACACCAAGGCCAGTTCCATGCGGTCGATCCCTCTGGAGCTAATGGTGTCCAGTAGCCTAAGAAGCCCAAGCTAGCTGCAAGCAGGTAGGTTCGCTTATTCTCCCCTTAGTCCCTCGGTGCAGTGAGCCTGTTGCCAGCAGGTCTCACTGTAAAATAAAAAACCTAACATATACTTTTTTTCTAGAAGCTCAGGAGAGCCCCTAGTGTGCATCCAGCTCGGCCGGGCACAAAGATCTAACTGAGGCTTGGAGGAGGGTCATAGTGGGAGGAGCCAGTGCACACCAGGTGACCTAAAGCTTTCTTTAGTTGTGCCCAGTCTCCTGCGGAGCCGCTATTCCCAGCATCCACTAGGACGTTAGAGAAAAACAATTACACCTGTGCATACAGCAAACTAAATTGAGAAATTTAGTCTAAATTTGGAACATTCTGGTATAATTGTGGATATTATATTAGCATTGAATACAACTGCATTTAACACATTGTGCATCTGACCGCAATCACATTCAATCTTTTGTGATTTGTATGGTTTTGCCAGCAGACCTGTTCTTGGCATAGAACACTTACTTGCACGTCAAGTCTGCAAGTGTTTTATACGATATACATACACACACTGTTTTCAAGGGAGGCACTCACGGGTCTTCTTGATAAAGGGGGTTAACACCGAAACGTTGAACTAACTGAACTGACTGTTAGTCATTTATTCTTCTGCAAGACCCGTCAGTGCCACCCTTGAAAATATTGTGTGTATTGGGGCTCAACAGACCCGGGAGGGCACCAGGTCAAGTAACGATTTTCAGCATTGGAGTGCCGGCATTTGTGGCTAAGGATACAGATACATGTATGTATACACACACTAGCTGTTCTACCTGTTACTTGCACGCGAGTTTCTGGATTTCCACAGACTGACATATAAAAGTTCAAATTTGGCAACTCTATAGAGATGTGATTTTGACACATCTTGTAAGTATTAATCCATGGTTCTTGGAGTTACCTGAGCAGCACCCGTAGCAAATACGGTAAAAAGTGACAGGAGCATATTTGAAATTATTAAATTCTACACACTGGATGTGCAACCCAAATTTTGATCAGATTGTCCGTTTGGGTGTTGTCGTTCACACAACTCAAGCCACGCATCTGTAATGACGTCATTATGTCAACCCCTTTTCATCCCCTTAGGGGAGGTTTATTAAAATTCTAATTATGTAATTTTCCTATTTCCCACCTGAAGAATACTTGTTACATTTCAGCTTACTAACATATTGGGAAGATAACAAAAAGGAGAAAGACAACTATTTTGCTGGGGCACGCATTAAAAATAGGATTTTAAATAACCCACTGGTAAATCCTTTTCTTGTAGTCTGTAGAGGACGCTGGGGTTCACATTGGTACCATGGGTATAGACTGGTCCACTAGGAGCCACTGGACTTTAAGAGTTTGAGTGTTGCTGACTCCTCCCTCTATGCCCCTCCTACCAGACTCAGGAGACTGACAACTTTGAGAGAAGGATATTACACAGACCGTGGAGAGATTCACACCAGCTCACATATACAGGGCAAGCAAAGCTAACCAGCTTTAAAAAAATAAATAAAATATATATAAAAAAAAACAGCAACGGCTGAACAATATTACTTGACCAAGAATGAAGCAGTAAAAGATTTACTTGTAGGTAATTAAAATCCTATTTTCTCTTACGTCCTAGAGCAGGGGTGGGGAACCTTTTTTCTACCAAGGGCCTTTGGATATTTAAAAAATCCTTCGGGGGCCATACAAAAATTATCAACTCAAAAATTAGCCTGTCCCCAGTCACTTGTTATACCACATTAGATATGCCCCCAGTCAGTTGCTATGCCCCATTAGATAAGCCCCCAGTCAGTTGTTATGCCCCATTAGATATGCCCCCAGTCAGTTGTTATGCCCCCTAGTAGCGCCGATTACACACACAAAAAAAAAAAACCCCACAATACTCACTAGCCCCGGTCCGGTTTCCGGACTGCTGGCTGCCCGCTCCTCGGAACTATGGGAGCGCTGCACATGTACACTGCCTGAGCTGGAAGCTGTAGATCAGGAGTGAGCTCCTGCCTCCGGCTGCTGCTGAGAAGGAGCCAGGCGCCCACTGGTAACAAAATCTCAGCAGGCGCCCAGCATCTCCTTCGGTTAGGCGAGCCTGACCGGGCCTGATCAAGTGGCTTTTTCGGGCCTTATATGGCCCGCGGGCCTGAGGTTCCCCACCCCTGTCCTAGAGGATGCTGGGGTCCATATTAGTACCATGGGGATCAGGGCCATAACTACGTGTGTGCCAAGTGGGCTTGGCACAGCGCAGTTGCCCTGAGGGCGCATGGCCAGCGGCATGTAATGAGTCAAATTGACTCATTACATGCCTCTGAAGTCTGCGCCGTCGCGCTGTGGAGGAGAGCTACAGCGCCGGGCAGGTGAGGAGGAGGGGGGGGGGGGAGGGGGACTGGAGCCGCAGCAGCGCTATTTCATTGGTAGTAAGCGCCGCTGCAGCATCCCCCTCTCCTTCCGTATTGGCTGCCCAACGCTGCTGTGGATGCTTGGATGCGGTTCCTTCATCCCAGCATCCACAGCAGCGCCGGGCAGCCAATACGGAAGGAGAGGGGGATGCTGCAGTGGCGCTTACTACCAATGAAATAGCGCTGCTGCGGCTCCAGTCCCCCTCCCCCACTGCCTGCACCGAGGGAGCTGCACGAGGAGCCTGTCAGCGGGGAGATGGTAAGTATGTCTCTATCTCTCTCAGGGGGACACCGTCTGCCGTAATGTGTATAAAGGGGGACACCGTCTGCCGTAATGTGTATAAAGGGGGACACCGTCTGCCGTAATGTGTATAAAGGGGGACACCGTCTGCCGTAATGTGTATAAAGGGGGACACCGTCTGCCGTAATGTGTATAAAGGGGGACACCGTCTGCCGTAATGTGTATAAAGGGGGACACCGTCTGCCGCAATGTGTATAAAGGGGGACACCGTCTGCCGCAATGTGTAAAAAGGGGGACACCGTCTGCCGCAATGTGTAAAAAGGGGGACTGGCTGCCGCAATGTGTAAAAAGGGGGACTGGCTGCCGCAATGTGTAAAAAGGGGGACTGGCTGCCGCAATGTGTAAAAAGGGGGACTGGCTGCCGCAATGTGTAAAAAGGGGGACTGGCTGCCGCAATGTTTTAAAAGGGAGACTGTCTGCTGTAATGTGTAAAAAAGGGGGACGCTGTCTGCTGTAATGTATAAAAGGGGCTCTACCTGGTGTAGTGGCACTACTGTGCAGCGTAATTTGAATAATGTAGACTACTGTGCACCGTAGTATGAATTGCTATTATTTTGTGGTCACGCCCCTCCCCCATGAAGCCATGCCACTATATATTTTTCGCGCGCCTACGGCGCGCACTGCCCATATCCTACATATGGGGGAAGGGGGGGGGCGCGCGCGGCACCACTGTCATTTCTTCCACACAGGGCTAAAATGCCTAGTTACAGCACTGATGGGGATGTACCAAAGCTCCCAGAACGTGAGTGAGAACACGGAGGCTCCTGCAAAACTGATTGGCCTCTGAGGACCTAAAGTTTGATCAAAGTATCGAAACTGTAGAACTTTGCAAACGTGTTCGACCCAGACCAAGTAACCACTCGGCAAAGCCGTAAAGCCGACACACCACGGGCAGCAGCCCACGTTAAGATCCCAGGGCGCCATAGGCGGCACAAAGGGAGGCTGGATGTGCAGAACCCCTTTCAAGAAAGTCTGAACCTCAGGGAGGGAAGCCAATTATTTCTGGAAGGGATAGGGCCGAAATCTGGACCTTTACGGTTCCCAACCTCAGGCCCATATCCACACCTGTTTGCAGGAAGAGGAGAAACCGTCCCAGTTGAAACTTCTTGGACTCACACCAAGATACATATTTTATCCAAATGCGATGGGAATTTTCTTTCCTAACCTGTATCAGGGTAGGAATAACCTTGTTCAGGATGCCCTTCCGAGCGATTATCTGGCGTTCAACCTCCATGCCGTCAAACATAACCGCGGTAAGTCTTGATAAGCGAACGGCCCCTGCTGCAGCAGGTCCTCCTGAAGGGGAAGAGGCCCCGGCTCTTCCAGCAGTAGATCTGCTTAACAAGCCCTTCTTGGCCAGTCTGGAGCAATGAGGATTGCCTGAACTGTTGTGCTCCTTATGAGTTTTAGAACTCTTGGAATGAGTGGAAGTGGAGGAAACACGTACACAGACTGGAACACCCACGGAGTCACTAGGGCGTCCACCACGACTTGCGGGTCCCTTGACCTGGAACAATACCTCTGAAGCTTCTTGTTGAGACGAGAGGCCATCATGTCTATTTGAGGTACACCCCCATAGACCGGTTAACCTCCGTGAACACCTCCGGATGGAGATATTGTCTGTGAGGAAGTCCGCTTCCCAGTTGTCTACTCCCGGAATGAAGATTGCAGACCGAACCACTGCGTGCTTTTCTGCCCAGAGGATGATTCTTGTTACCTCTGACATTGCAGCTCTGCTGTTTGTTCCGCCCTGTCGGTCTATGTAGGCCACAGTCGTTACATTGTCCGACTGTACTTGAATGGCTCGATCTCGCAGATGAGCCGCTTGGAGAAGACCATTGTAGACAGCTTAGTTCCAGAATGTTTATTTGAAGACTGGATTCCAGGCTTGACACCTACTTTGGAAGGTTTCCCCCTGAGTGACTGCGCCCCAGCCCTGGAGACTTGCATCCACGGTAAGAAGAACACAGTCCTGAATCCCGAACCTGTGGCCCTCCAGAAGGTGAGGCATTTGCAGCCACCAGAGGAGTGAAATGGATTTACCGGTAGGTAATCAAAATCCTATTTCCTCTTAGAAGGATGCTGGGGTTCATGTTAGTACCATGGGTATTTACCAAAGCTCCCAGTACGGGAGGGAGAGCGTGGAGGCTCCTGCAACACTGCTTGACCAAACTTGAGGTCAAAGGCCAAAGTATCGAACCTGTAAAACTTGGCAAACGTGTTTGATCCAGACCAAGTAGCTGCTCAGCAGAGTTGTACCGCTGAGACACCCCGGGCAGCCGCCCAGGAAGAGCCCACTTTACGAGTGGGCATTTACAGATCTCGGACATGCCAATTCTGCCGTGAAATAAGCATGCTGGTTAGTGAACCTGATCCAGCGGGAAATGGACTGCTTAGAAGCAGGACATCCAATTTTGGATCAGAGAGGACAAAGTCACTTTTCCTAAGACGAGCCGTCCTCTTCACGTAAAACTTCAAAGTCCTCACTACTTCCAAGGACTTTGAAGTAATTGAGGAGTCAGTAGCCACTGGCACAATAGGTTGGTTGAAGTGGAAAGCCGACACAACCTTAAGTAGGAACTGTGGACGAGTCCTAAGTTCCACCCTGTCTTCATACAAGATCAGATAGGGGCTTTTACAAGATAAAGCCCCCAATTCAGACACGCGTCGTGCAGAAGCCGAGGCCAACAAGGTGACCGCCTTCCACGTGAGAAACTTGGTCAGCCTCCTGTAGAGGCTCAAACCAAGCAGATTGCAGGAACTGCAACACCACATCAAGATCCCATAGTGCCGTAGGCACAAACAAAGGGAGGCTGGATGTGCAGAACCCCTTTCAAAAAGGTCTGAACCTCAGGAAGAACAGCAAATTGTTTTTGGAAGAAGATGGACAAAGCAGAGATCTGGACCTTGGAGCCCAGTCTTGGTCCCATATCCACCCCTGCTTGCAGGAAAAGGAGAAAACGTCCAAGTTGAAACTCCACCACCGGAAACTTCTTGGCCTCACACCAAGAAACTTATTTCTTCCAAATGCGATGGTAATGTGTAGACGTTACCCCCTTCCTGGCCTGTATCAGGGTAGGAATGACCTCACTCGGGATACCTTTTCGAGCTAAGATCTGGCATTCAACCGCCATGCCGTCAAACGTAGCCGCGGTAAGTCTTGATAAGTGAACGGCCCCTGCAGAAGCAGATCCTCCCGAAGAGGTATAGGCCGTGGATCTTCAACAGAAGATCCAGCAAATCTGCGTACCAAGCCCTCCTTGGCCAGTCCAGAGCAATGAGGTTTGACGGAACCTTTGTTGTTCTTACGAGCTGAAGAACCTTTGGTATCAGAGGAAGTGGAGGGAACACATACACTGACTTGAACACCCACGGTGTTACCAGTGCGTCCACCGCCATTGCCTGTGGACAGTACCTCTGTAGCTTTTTGTTGAGGCGTGAGGCCATCATGTCTATGTGAGGAACCCCCCATCAACTGGTTACCTCCTCGAACACCTCTGGATGGAGGCCCCACTCCCTTGGATGGACATCGTGTCTGCTGAGAAAGTCTGCTTCCCAGTTGTCTACGCCTGGAATGAAGATTGCAGACATCATCACAGCGTGCCTTTCTGCCCAGATGAGGATTTTTGACACCTCTGACATGGCAGCCCTGCCCTTTGGTTCCACCTTGTCGGTTTATGTAGGTCACATTGTCCGACTGCACCTGAACAGCCCGATCCTGTAGGTGGTGTGCTGCTTGCAGAAGGGCGTTGTAAACAGCCCTGAGTTCCAGGATGTTTACTGGGAGAAGTGACCCTTGATCTGACCATCGTCCCTGAAAGGATTCCCCCAGAGCAACTGCCCAACAACCTCTTAGACTTACATCTGTGGTTAGAAGGATCCAGTCTTGAATTCCGAACCTTCTCCCTTCCAGAAGGTGTGGAAGTTGCAGCCACCAGAGGAGTGAAATCCTGGCTTTCGGAAACAGGTTGTGCATGTGTAGGTGAGAGCCCAACCACTGGTCCAAAAGGTCCAGCTGAAAGGGTCGAGCATGAAACCTGCCGTACTGCAGAGCCTCGTAGGCAGCAACCATCTTCCCCAGAAGGCGTATGCATTGATGAACCGATACCCGGGCAGGCTTTAGGACCTCCCGGTCCATTGCTTGAATCACCAACTCTTTCTCCACCGGGAGAAATACCCTCTGCCCTTCCGTGTCGAGGATCATTTCCAGGAAAGACAGCAGCCTTGTCGGCTCCAGATGAGACTTCGGAAAGTTCAGGATCCAACTGTGCCTCCTGAGCAGCCGTGTCGTGAGTGCGATGGAACGCAACAACCTCTCCCTGGACGACGCCTTGATCAGGAGATCGTCCAGAAATGGAATAATGTTCACCCAGTGTTGGCGGAGATGATGGTTCTCCTCCGCAATCACCTTGGTGAAGATCCTTTGTGCTGTGGAGAGGCCAAACGGCAGCGCCTGGAACTGATAGTTATCGTCCATCAGCGCAAACCTGAAATATGCCTGATGCGGCACCCAAATGGGAATGTGGAGGTAAGCATCCTTGATGTCCAGGGACACCAGGAACTCCCCCTCCGACAGTCCTGAGATGACAGCTCAGAGATTCCATCTTGAATTTGAACTCCCTGAGATAAGGGTTCAAAGATTTTAAGTTTAGAATAGGCCGTAAGGAACCATCCGGATTCGGTACCACAAAAAGGTTTGAATAATAAACCTTGTTCCACTGCTGAAGTGGGACCGGAACAATGAACTCTGATACCACCAATTTTCTGATGGCCTCCAGAAGAATTGTCCTGTCTGTAAGCTGCGCTGGCAAGCCTGACTTGAAGAAACGGTGAGGCGGGGAGTCTTGAAACTCCAGTCTGTACCCTCTGGACACTATATCCAGAACTGAGGGGTCCAGACCCGACAACACCCAGACGTGGCTGAACTGCCGGAGTCTTGCCCCCACCTGACCGTCCTCCAGGCCTAGCTGTCCACCATCATTTGGGTCCGGAGCTGGCCCAGGGCGCCCCGCCCACCCCCCGGCGCTGCTCCGCAGTACCGCTGAGCGCTCCTACCCACTAGCCGCAAACATTCACACTGTCCCCCCGCTTGCAAGGGGGGACAGTGACTCACTCGCCTATTTTCAGCATCCTGAGGGGGTGGCGGCTGGCTGCCAGGGCGAGCATTCCACTGCGGCGGGGCGCGATCAGACCCCTCTGGAGCTCAATGTCCAGTCAGCGGGGGCAATGGCTCAAGACCCCGCAGGGCGGACACTGATAGTTGCATACCATAATGAAATATCATGGCAATGGGACCCAAGTCTAAGCACAGAATGCATTTATGTTCCATATACACACAGCCTGAATGTCATTTAATACAATATTTTGAATAACTGTATTAAACAAAGTTTGTGTACATTGACCAATCAGAAAACAAAAAGTTTTCAGTATCTCACTCAAACAAGTCAGTGTTTTAGAATATTCCATATCGGAATATTTGGATATGGGATACTCTATAGATACACACACATTTTAATATATATATATATATATATATATATATATATATATATATATATATATATATATATATATATATATATATATATTACACATACATACATGCACACACACACACACACACTATAAGTCTTTGTTTTACTGCAATTACAAATACCTCCAGTGCCATTCTTTTGGGAAGAATGTGCATGATTTTAATCAGGCACGAAAGCTGGATTACACAGTGAGTGCCGAACTGTATATGTATGTATCTACATCTATGCACATACATACACTTTCAAAAAGTGATTGCCAACACAATTTTGGGCACAATTCTCCAAAACATTCACTTGCAATTTGATTCTATACACAACACAAGATAGCCGCTATTACAGTACTGCATTCTAATTTTATAAATCTAAGGGTCTCGGCACTTGAGAATCTGCAATTAAAATTACTACATTTCTTGAACATTTGCCATATAACTTCTGCCTGAAATAGCTCATCAGTAACCATGGAAACAAGCAAAACTGCACATTTACCCCCACCTACCACATTTGTTAGATAGTGCCACAAATGTGCATTACTGATGTTTTAACATGCACATTCAGGCAGGCGCTCTTTAAGATTCGAGAATCTTGTAGTATTCACACAATTTAAAAATATTATGGTTCTAACAAACATTAGAACGTGTTTAGCAAACTCACCCTTAGAAATAGTTAAAGCTGGGGACCACTGTGATCTGAGAATATCAAGACAAATGCTGCCATTGCTGTTAATATTTGGATGGTAGATTCTTGTTGTAAATGCAACCTGTTAATAGCAAAACACAAATGCAATAAATAGAGCAATATTGTAGTAAATTACATGAATCTTATACATAACAGTTTTAAAAACCTGGTGTCTAATTGTTCTGCTATTTTGGATGAAGGGCAAGTTAACAATTGGATTAAAATATGCTTCTAGAGGAGAGATGAACACAAGTGTGTGTGAGAGTCATATATATATATATATATATATATATATATATATATATATATATATATATATATATATATATATATACACACACACACATACATACATACATAATATATACATACGCATATATACACACATATACACACCCCTATACACACAAAATACTCCTATCTGGCACTGACAAAGCAGCACTATAGACAACCTGTTAGTGGAAACCGTACAATTCAAACAATATCTAAGGGCACTAGTATATACAATGCTGAAAAACTTCAGAATTAGGCGATTCAGATCTGATCGTAGATGTGCTATATTTAGCACATCTACTATCAGTTTTCCTGACATGCAGGGGGATGCCCAGCACAGGGCTTGCCCACACCGCATGTCAGTCCCTGCCCCATCGTAGAAGTACAAAAGCATCGGCTTGTGTACTTCAGGAGTAGCTGCCAGCCAGCGCACCTCCTGCGCGATGGCAGCTACTCGTCGCTGCCCAGGTCTCAGCAGCTGCGTGACATCATACAGCTGCCGCGCCCCCCATACCCAACGGTCCGGCCACGCCTGCATTGCATGGACCCTGCCCCCTAAATGCCTCCTCCCGCCCAGCGACCGCCTGTCAATCAGGGGGAGGCGATCGGTGAGCTACGACAGCAGTCGGCGCACTTCAGACCTGATCGCTGCTGTGCAAACACGCACAGCAGCGATCAGGTCTGAATTAACTCCCCATGAGTGTAGACCAATCCGATGTGGAATGTACCAAGAGTCTTTGTTAGCTGAACGAGTTTGATACCTGGAATGAACCGTCACACCAAAAATATCACCCAAGAAAAAAAATTAAACATTTTATTGGTACAATGTATTTTCTTAAATTAGTACATAAAATTCATCTTACAGCAATTTACAGTGAACGTCTGTACATTAGATTTAAATATCTCACCTTAACAAAGGTGTGAGCTCTGGGACGGACAGTGCAAATAGACACTGTACGTTGTATATTGGTGAACCCTATGCGTTTCGTCATGCTGACTTCAGGGGTATTAGGACGATTTGACTTAAAATCAAATGATTGGGATTACCCATCCGTCCACTTAAGAATTTGAAAACTGTGGCACTACCACTTAATGACAAGTGTGTATGTTCCCTTTAGTGGACCTCAAAGTTCACTTAAGAGGACATCCAAAAATGCCCTAAAACAAAAGAAATGCTCTCATTGGTGAGCAATACATCCACTGAAATCAGTTGAAGTCTGATTACAATAGATGTGGTTTCAAACAGATGAATGTGCATGCATCACCAGGATAAACGGAACATCCACTTGTCATTAAGTGGTAGGTGAGGGTGGGTCATATTTACATCTACTGTACACAGACAGGTTCACTGTACATTGCTTTAAGATTAATTTTACGTACTAATTTAAGAAAATACATTGTACCAACTACACAATGTTTAATTATTTTTTTCTTGGGTGATATTTTTGGTGTGAGGGTTCATTCCAGGTATCTTGAACATATTCAGCTAACAAAGACTCTTGGTACATTCCACATCGGATTGGTCTACACTCATAGTTCTGAAACATACACACACTAAGATAAATACCGTTATCAACGGTAAGTTCTTACCATAAGTCCACAGGATAACACTGGGATAGGATGAAGCGACAGCGGTTTTGCACCTATCAGTCAAAGCTTTTCGCCCTCCCAGCATGCAACAGGCCTGTCCATATATCCCCGCCTCAGGCAAATCCGTTTTCCCAAAGCTTAAGGCAGGAACATCATAGATTAGGGCTATCAGGCGAGAACACACATTCACACCCTTCCATACAAGGAGCAACAAGTTAGTAAAAGGATCCTCAAATCAGGTGCGTCAGGGTGGGATCCCTGTGGACTAAGGAGAAATACCGTTATCAACTAAGTTCTTACCATAACGTATATTTCTCCGGCAGGGTCCACAGGTTATCCACAGGATAACACTGGGATCTCCCAAAGCAATTTTAGTGGTGGGTACGCTCCTGATCAGACAGGAGAATCATTTGCCTGAATTCAGCATCCTGAGAGGCAAAAAGGTATCCACGACAATGTCTAATGAATGTGTTAGACCATGTTGCTGCCTTACATATCCGTTTTGCTGATGGACCATGCTGTGCTGCTCATGATGGACCTACCTTACGAGTAGTGAGCAGAGACATTATCTTTCTCAACACCCTGGGTAAAAAGGTGATTGGATGAAACACATAGGCCAGATGAAAAGATGAAAATCTCATCTCACCAACAGGGCATTCACAAAGATCGCTCTGGGATACTTTGTTCTTGACCCGTATGAGAGAACTTTGTTCTGACAGGGCAAATGGAATTGTGCATACTCCATGTTGAATGTTGACACCATACCCATCACTCGCATTGCTGCGTGAACAGGTTGGAGTAAATACCCTGTGCAGGGAGTACTGGAATGATTACTCCTGACTGAAGCAATTTCTTAACTGCTTCTTGCAAGGCCCTTGCCTTCGCCTCCACACGAGATGAGCTGGTGCAGAAGAACCTTCAAGGAGGATGCTTTTTGAAGGGGAAAACATAACCTAGAGATACTGCTTCTTGCACCCAGGCATCTGTTGTAGACCGCTGCCAGACCTGTGCACACTGAAGCCAGCCCCCTACCCTGGGGACCTCCAGGGGGAGGCCCGCACCATCAGGCTGATGGCTTATCTTCTGGTTTGGAAGCTGGCCCTCTGGTAGCCCAATGCTTTGACTTACCCAACTTATTGTATTGGGGCTGCTTACGATCACTTTTTCCCTTCACTTTTCCTTGCGACCGAAAAACTGGACCCTTAGGTTTGGGATTATGCGTGGAAGGAAACTTGACCTTTTGGGAGTCTGCTTCTGACTCCAAAATATCTGAATTCTTTATCAAAAAGAAAATTTCCAGCAAAAAAAACAACTTTTAGATTCTGACTCAACTTTCCACGTACGTAACCAAAGTGCTCTGCGAGCAGCTATTGTTGAGGTAGATGCTTTAGAAGCAATAGTACCCATATCTAATGCCGCTTCTTCCAAGAATACTGCAGCCTGTTTAATATGAGCTATATAGGATTTTTGTTCTCTAGAAGCTGAGAAAACATCCTCTTCCAGTGCATCAGCCCAGGCAGCCACTGCCTTTGCCTTCCAAGTTGAAGCCATGGTTGGCCTTATGACTGCCCCAGCAGAGAAAATATGGTTTTCAGAAAACCATCCACTCTATCCGCGACATCATTTAATGATGTTGACGGTAAAGGCAATATAGATTTTCGCACTAATCGAATTACATGCGGATCTACTTTAGGAGCCACCTCCCTTTTTAAACAGTCCCCTGCTGGAAAAGGATAATTGGAATCCCATTTTTTTGGAATTCTATATTTTTTATTGGGTGTAGCCCAAGCCTCTTCCATGATTTCTGTCAGCTGGTCTGACCCTGGAAACTCAGTCTTAACTGTTTTGGGATGTTTAAATACAGGTGCCTTGGTTTTTAACAAAGGCTCTGCTGAATCATTTAAGGATAGAACGGCCTTCATAGCTCTAATTAACTCAGCTATATCCACTGAGCTGAGACCTTCTTCCTCCTCTTTGTATGCCGAAGTAGAGTAAATTGAATTCATCTTCCGATGAATCATCTTGTGTAGCGTGTGAAGGTTTACTTATCGGTTTATCAGCTTGTTTCATATGAGAAGCTGCTGGGGGCAATGATATACCATAGGTAGGGAGCTGCATGTATGGGTTGATAGTGTACCCCATTCCTGGTAAAGCAGCTGTAGGCATTACCCGTTCAGCTATACTGGACAAGGTCTGTGCAAACATAGCCCAAGGTGGATCCATCTCGTACAGGGATCTGCCTTGCATTTTGCCAAAAAGCAAAACAATATGCACATAAACCATCCTGAACCAGATACCGAGAGGATAATACAGTTTTGCAAGACAAACATGATATGAGTGTTGGTGTTACTGTAAGTGTACCTTCATCACTTTTGCCGCTCAGACATGATGAATAATCAGCACTTTCACAGTGTACTACACAATTTGTGACTAATCACTTTAACCTTCTAAAGTGATATCAATCTGACCCTACCCATGCACCAGCATTGAGGATCAGAAGAAACAACTGACAAACATTAAAGTCAGCAATCACACTAGCAGTCACATAGTATATACTAGTCATATGAGCACATCATCAACTACAAACAAATTTTAAAGTATGTAGGAGAACATATTACTGAATCCTGTTTTACACAGATCTAGTGTATTCAGACAATGCGAAGAAAACCCACAGTAAATGTACACAGAATCATATGCAATAGGCACTTAACTATTCATAGTAAACAAGGTAGATAGAAATTTATTGCTATATAGCCCTCACTCAGTAGAGTGGGATACAGGGAGACTCGCCTCGCTTCCAGGATTGATCAATACGTTAGCGAACGCCGAGTGGATCCAGACGCTACTAGTGTACACTGTCACTCCGGGAACCTATGGTGACCACAGACGCTCAGTGAACACAGATACACCGGTCACACAGGCCAATGCTGCGACTGTCTCCTCGCAGTAGCATTTAGTGAACACAGACGCAGCGGCCTATGCTGCAACCGAGTCCACACATGGCAGCGTCTGGGATGGAAGCGAGGAAACAGTTCATGAACCGGGGAGAAGGGGCGACCAGGAGAGCGTCTAACTTGCTGACAAACCCTAGGGATCGCGGCCTCATACTATTCCTGGTGCCTAAGATCCCTAAGGCCTAGTGCTGGTGCACCCGCGGTGGCAGCAGAATTAGCTACTGTTTGGTAGTCTCCTCCCAATACAGTGCGGCTGTGTCCGTATTCCATCTACTAAGCGGAATCGATGCCTTACCTTATCTCCGTGCTCCGGCCACAGCCTGGTAACGTCTGCTGGACCTGCTAGTATATCAGACACAGACACCCGCCGAAACAGCACTGTACTCGTGGGTAAGCGTTAGGGCTGCTAGAAGGAACAGCAGCCCTGTGACCATGGTTCGGCTCCTGCCGAACCAAACAAAAGACTGATTTGCCTGAGCCAGTGGGTGGGGATATATGGACGGGACCTTTGCATCCTGGAGGCCTGAAAGCTTTTGATAGTTTGATGCCAATCCGCTGTCGCTCCATCATATCCCATTGTTATCCTATGGATACCCTGTGGACCCTGCCGGAGAAAATTGGAATTCCATTTCCTAGGAATTCTAAACTTCTTACTGATTTTTCAGCTGATCTGACCCAGGAAATTCAGTCAACTGTTTTGGGACGTTTAAACACAGGTTCTTTGGATTTTAACACAGGCTTCTTTTAAGGATAGAATGGTTTTCATTGCCTTAATTAACTGAGCTGTCCACTGAGCTGAAGCCTACCACCTCCTCTTCGTATGCAGAACCAGAGCTTAATGAGCCTTCATCCTCTTCTGAATCCTAATCTGAAACATGTGTAGACTGAAGATGTAGATGTACTTACCACTGGCTTTTCAGCCTGTTTCTTGAGAGGATGCTGCTGGAAGTGATAATCCACAAGTGGGAAGCTGCATGTAAGGGTTAATCGTGTAACCTATTCCTGGTACAGAAGTTGGAATTATCTGCTTAGCTATACTGGATAAGGTTTGTGCAAACATAGCACAAGGGGGATCAACTTGCACCTGTTTCTGCCTTGTACTATTAAGAGACCTTGGTGAAAACTAAAAAACAATTTGCACACAAACCATCCTGAACCAAATCCCGAGAGGTTAACCCAGCTTTGCAAGACAAACACGAAATGAGTGTTGGTGTTGCTGTTGCTGTGAGTGTACTGCATCTTCCTCACCTTTGCACTACTAGACATAAATAATCAACACTTACAGTGTACTACACAATTTGTGACTGCAATCACTTTAAGACTCTTTAAGGTGACATACAATGCGACCCTACCCTGCTATACACCAGCATTGAGGATCGGAATAGATTGAAAAAAACTGACAGAATGATAGTAAAGTCAGCAATCACAGTAGCAGTCAGTCACATGTTATACATGAGTATAATGAGCAATATGAGCACATACTCAACTACAGATACATTTCAAGGATGTAGGAGAAACATTACTGCATTACTTTCTAAAAGTTAACCGTATTCAGATGCATAGCAAAAAAAACACCCAAAAAAAACACAGTAATATTAAGAGATGAGCGGGTTAGGTTCTCAGAGAACTGGACTTCACGTCTCTTGCCCGGCCCTGACTTGGAAATACGCCATCCCGCTGTCGGATTCTCGCGGGATTTGGATTCCATATAAAGGAGCCGCGCGTCGCAGCCAATTTTTCACTCCAGTCTCGGAGAGAGTGTATAGAGAGGATGTGTCCTCAGTGTTCAGTGTCTGTGTTGGGGTGGGAAAGTGGGGTGGCAAGTGTTGTACTGCATCAGTCCAGGCAGTCACAGTGTTGGTGTTCTCTGCTGCCATATATCCAGCTTAGCTGTAAAGTGGTGCTGTGTTGTGCAGACCAGTGGTAGTGTCCTGTGTTGTCAGTAATTCCAGTGACGATATACGCTGCTGCTATATGTCCACTGCTGTAGTATAACAATTATAACAACCTGCTGGGCTGCATCAGACCAGAGGTAGTGTCCTGTCTCATCAGTCATTCCTGTGCCACATATTGTCTCATAACTCCCAAAAAATGAACAAAAATTGAGAAAATAGGGAAAAACCAAGAAGAAACACTTCCTCCTAGTGCTGAAGCTGCTGCCACTAGCCATTCATAGACGATGAAATACCATCAACGTCATCTGCCAAGGCCGATGCCCAATGTGATAGTAGAGGGAGTGTAAAATCCAAATAGCCAACGTTCAGTAAAAAGAACCAAATTTTTTTTTTAAATAGTCTGAGGAGAAACTTAAACTTGCCAATATGCCATTTAAGACACGGATTGGCAAGGAACGGCTGAGGCCCTGGCCTATGTTCATGACTAGTGGTTCAGCTTCACATGACGATGGAAGCCCTCATCCTCTCGCTAGAAAAATTAAGAGTTAAGCTAGATAGAGCACAGAAAAGAACTGTGCGCGCTGAGATGGTATCACAAATCCCCAAAGAGTGTCCAAGTGTGTCAGCGGTTGCGATGCCTGACCTTCCCAACACTGGACGGGAAGAGTTGGCTCCTTCCACCATTTGCACACCCTCTGCAAGTGCTGAAGGAGCACCCACAGTCCAGTTCCTGATATTCAAATTGAAGATGTCACTGTTGGAAATACACCAGGATGAGGATATAAGTGTTGCTGGCGCTGAGGAGGAAGTGGACGATGAGGATTCTGGTGGTGTGGTTGTTTAAGTCAGACACCGGGGGAGACACCTGTTGTCCACAAATCCAGACAACAGGTTTCAAGCCATCTGTTGCCTCTGTCAATCTGTAATAAGTAGGGCTAAGGATGTTATCCACCTAAGAACATCCTCCTTAATACGTCACCTGCTGCGCATTCATCAGAAGTCAGTGTCAAGTTGTGAAACTTTGGGTAAGAGCGTAAGCAGTCCACTGACGCCAAAATCACTTCTTCCTCCTGTACCCAGGCTCCTGCAAGCCACACCACCAACTCCCTCAACATCAACTTCCTCCTCAGTCAGGAACTTCCATAGACCTGCAGGCCATGTCACTGTCAAGACTGAGGAGTGCCCTTCTAACCGGGATTGCTCCGTAGGATCCTTGAGTGTTACGCCTGCTGTTGCTGGGAGTCGATAGTCATACCAGAAGGGAAGTCGGAAGACCACTTGTACTACTTCCAGTAAGCAATTGACTGTCCAATAGTTCTTTGTGAGGAAGATGAAATATGACAGCAGTCATCCTTTTGCAAAGCAGATAACTGAGGCCTTGACCGCTATGTTGGTGTTAGAGGTGCATCCGATATCCACCATTAGTTCAGTGGCACTTAGAGAGTTGATGGAGATAGTGTCTCCCCGGTATCAAATCCCATCTAGGTTCCATTTCTCTAGGCAGGCGATACAGAGAATGTAAACAGACATCAGAAAAAGTCACCAGTGTCCTACAAAATGCGGTTGTATCCAGTGTCCACGGACAAGTGGAACAGGGCAGACTAAGGACTGTATGACTAACAGGCCACTGGGTAGATGTATGGCCTCCCGCAGCGGCACCAGTAGCAGCATCTTGCAAACGCCAGCTCGTTCCTAGGCAGGCCACGCCATGCATCACCACTTTCCATAAGAGGCACAAAGCTGACAACCTCTTACGGAAAATGAGGATCATCATCGCAGAATGGCTTACCCCAACTGGACTCTCCTGGTGATTTGCGATATCTGACAACGCCACCAATATTGTGCGTGCATTACATCTGGGCAAATTCCAGCACGTCCCATGTTTTGCACATACAATTAATTTGGTGGTGCAGAATTTTTTTTAAAAATGACAGGGGTGTGCAGGAGATGCTGTCGGTGGCCCGATAAATTGCGGGTCACTTTCGGCATTTTTCCCCGCTGCGTGCCAAAGACTGGAGCGGCCAGCAAACACTCCTGAACCTGCCCCACCATCAACTGAAGCAAGAGGTGGTAACGAGGTGGAATTCAACACTCTATATCAGACCTGGCCAACCTGTGGCTCTCCAGATGTTGTGAAACTACACATACCAGCATGCCTTGCTACAGTTTTAGCATTCCCTAATAGCAAAACTGTGGCAAAGCATGATGGGACTTGTAGTTTTACAACAGCTGGAGAGCCACAGGTTGGCCAGGCCTGCTCTATATGCTTCAGGGGATGGAGGAGCAGCAAAAATAGGATTTTAATACCTTCCGGTAAATCCTTTTCTCCGTAGAGGATGCTTCAAGAACCATGGGGTATAGACGGGATCCGCAAGAGACATGGGCACTTTAAGACTTTAAATGGGTGTGAACTGGCTCTTCCCTCTATGCCCCTCCTCCAGACTCCAGTTATAGGAACTGTGCCCAGGGAGACGGACATTTCAAAGAAAAGGATTTATTGTTAAACTAAGGGTGAGATATACACCACAAACACGCCGTACAACATAGCATTAGCAAAAAGTCCAGTCAACAGCATGAACAAAATCAGCAACAGGCTAACCATAACTGAAACACAACCTTTGTGTAACACAAGCAATAACTATTAAACAAGTACTGCAGATAGTGTCCGCACAGTGACAGGCGCCCAGCATCCTCTACAGACTAAGAGAAAAGGATTTACCGGTGGGTATTAAAATCCTATTTTCTCATACGTCCTAGAGGACGCTGGTGATGTTTCAAGAACCATGGGATTTATACCAAAGCTCTAGAACGGGCGGGAGAGTGCGGATGACTCTGCAGCACCGATTGACCAAACAAGTGGTCCTCCTCAGTCAGGGTATCAAACTTTTAAAACTTCACAAAGGTGTTTGATCCCGACCAAGTAGCAGCTCGACAAAGCTGTAATGCAGAGACCCCTCGGGCAGCCACCCAGTATGAGCCCACCTTTCTGGTAGAATGGGCCTTCACAGATTTCGGTAACGGCAACACCACATTAAGATCCCATGGTGAACCTGGGAGCACAAAGGGAGGTTGGATGTGCAGCACGCCCTTCACGAAGGTCTGAACTTCTGGGAGGGAGGCCAATTCTTTCTGAAAGAAAATAGTGAAGGCCGAAATTTGTACTTTAATGGAGCCTAACTTAAGGCCCGCATCCAAACCTGCTTGCAAAAAATGGAGTAAACGCCCCAGCTGAAATTCTTCCGTAGGAGCCTTCTTGGATTCACACCAAGACACATTTTCTCCAAATACAGTGGTAATGCTTTGCAGTTACCTCTTTTCTGGCCTGAAGTAGTGTGGGAATGACTACTACTAGCCGTTCGGGCTAGAATTTGGCGTTCAACCGCCATGCCGTCAAAAGCAGCCGTGCTAAGTCTTCATACACGCACGGTCCTTGCTGTAACAGGTCCTCTCGTAGATGAAGAGGCCAGGAATCTTCTATGAGCAATTCTTGAAGATCTGGATACCAAGCCTTCCTTGGCCAGTCCGGAACAATGAGGATCGCCTGAACCTTTGTTCTTCTTATGATCTTTATCACCTTCGGAATGAGCGAAAGTGGAAGGAACACATAGACCGACTGAAACACCCACGGTGTCACCAGGGCGTCCATCGATATTGCTTGATGGTCCCTCGACCTGGAATAATATCTCTGAAGCTTCTTGTTGAGGCGAGACGCCATCATGTCTATTTGAGGAATTCCCCAACGACTTGTCACTTCTGCAAAGACCTCTTGATGAAGACCCCACTCTCCTGGATGGAGATGGTGTCTGCTGAGTTAGTCTGCTTCCCAGTTGCCCACTCCTGGAATGAAGACAGCCGACAGAGCGCTTGCATGTTTCTCTGCCCAGCGAAGAACTTGTGGCTTCCGCCATCGCCGCTCTTTGTTCCGCCCTGGCGGTTTATGTATGCCACTGCTGTTACGTTGTCTGACTGAATCAAGACGGGCAGACCGCAAAGAAGATGTTCCGCTTGCCGAAGGCCGTTGTAAATGGCCCTTAATTCCAGAATGTTTATGTGCAGACAAGCTTCCTGGCTTGACCATTTTCCCTGGAAATTATTCCCCTGTGTGACTGCTCCCCAGCCTCGGAGACTTGCATCTGTGGTCACCAAGATCCAATCCTGAATCCCGAACCTGCGCCCCTCTAGGAGGCGAGAACTGTGCAGCCACCACAGGAGAGAGATTCTGGTCCTGGAAGATAGGATTATTTTCAGATGCATGTACAGGTGAGACCCGGACCACTTGTGCAGCAGGTCCCACTGAAACACTCTGGCATGGGAATCTGCCAAACTGAATGGCCTCGTAGGCCGCCACCATCTTCCCCAGCAACCGAGTGCACTGAAGAATAGACACTCTTGCTGGTTTCAGAATCTGTTTTACCATGTTCTGTATTTCCAGAGCCTTCTCCACTGGAAGAAAAACGCTCTAATTCTGTATCCAGAACCATACCCAAGAACAACAGTCGTGTAGTCAGAACCAACTGTGACTTTGGCAAGTTCAGGAGCCAACCATGTTGCTGCAGAATTGTCAGTGAGAGCGTGACGCTTTTCAGTAATTGCTCCTTGGATCTCGCCTTTATCAGGAGATCGTCCAAGTACGGGATAATTGTGATTCCTTGCTTGCGCAGGAGAACCATCATTTCCGCCATAACCTTGTTGAAAATCCTCGGAGCCGTGGACAGGCCAAATGGCAACGTCTGAAATAGGTAATAACAATCCTGACCAGCAAATCTCAGGTAAGCCTGATGTGGAGGATATATGGGAACGTGTAAGTAGGCATCCTTTATGTCGACCGACACCATAAAATCCCCCTCCTCCAGACTGGAGATCACTGCTCGGAGAGATTCCATATTGAATTTGAAATTTTTAGATAGAAATTGAGGGATTTTAGGTTCAAAATCGGACTGACTGAGCCATCCGGCTTCGGGACCACGAACAGGCTGAATAAAAGCCTTCAACCCTGTTGTGACGGGGGTACTGTGACAATGACATGATTTTGACACAGCTTTAGTATTGCAGCGCATACTACCTCCCTTTCTGGAAGAGAAGCTGGCAAGGCCGATAAAAAATAAATAAAATAAAATTTAAAACGGTGAGGGGGCACGTCTTGAAACTCCAATTTGTACCCTTGGGCTACTAATTCTAATACCCAAGGATCCAGGGGCGAGCGAACCCAGACCTGACTGAAGAGTTGGAGACGTGCCCCCACCGGTCCGGACTCCCGCAGAGGAGCCCCAGCGTCATGCGGTGGATCTGGTAGAAGCCAGGGAGGACTTCTACTCTTGGGAACTTGCCACAGCCTGTGACCTTTTCCCCTTTCCTCTCGTAGTAAAGGAGGAAGATCCTCGTCCTTTTATGTATTTATTGGGCCGAATGGACTGCATCTGATAGTGGGACGTTTTCTTTTGTTGTGCAGGCACATAAGGTAGGAACGATGACTTACCCGCGGTAGCCGTAGATACCAGGTCAGTGAGGCCGCCACCATACAAGACACTACCGTTAAACAGCAGAGACTCCATAGTCTTCTTAGAGTCAGCATTCCATTGATGAATCCACAATGCCCTCCTAGCAGAGACAGCCATGGCATTGGCCCTTGATCCCAAAAGGCCAATATCCCTCGCAGCTTCCCTGATATGACCCAGTGTCAAGACGCTATCCCTGTCCAGGGAATCTCTCAGATGACAAGTTATCTGCCCACTTTTCAATAGCGCTACTCACCCATGCAACGGCAGGTCTGAGCAGCGTACCTGTAGTGACAAATGGATTTTAGTGCATTTTCCTGCTTACGATCCGCAGGATCCTTTAAAGCTGCTGTGTCAGGAGACTGAAGCGCCACCTTTTTGGACAGCCTCGATAGAGCTTTGTCCACCGTGGGGGTCGACTCCCACTTGTCCCTGTCCCCAGAGGGGAACGGATATGCCACCGGAATTCTCTTGGGAACCTGTACTTTCATGAGAGGGAGGAAACATTACCTCAGGTTTCTTTCCCTTAAACATACAGACCCTAGTATCAGGAACAGTAGGGTCTTCCGTAATATGTAATACGTCTTTTATCGCCACAATCATGTACTGAATGCTTTTAGCCAGTTTAGGATTCAACTGGCGTCACTATAGTCGACACTGGAATCAAGAGTCCGTGTCGGTATCTGTATCCGCTATCTGGGTAAATGAACGCTTCTGTGACCCCAAGGGGGTCTGTACTTGTGATAATGCATCCTCCATGGATTTCCTCCATGTCTGGTTCTGAAACTCAGATTTATTTAATCTCTTATTCAAGCAAGTCACGTTTGCATGCAAAACACTCAACATATTAACCCAATCAGCCGTCGGCAGTGCTGACTGTCACTCCCACAGTCTTTTGTCCCCCCTCCAGGGAAGAGCACTCATCCTCCGACATGTCGATACACGCGTACAGACACCCACAACCACACTAGGGCTATAGGGGACAGACCCACAGCAAAGCCTGTTAGAGAAACACAGAGGGAGTTTGGCCAGCTCACAACCCAGCGCCTATCCCGGTACTGAACGTATTAACCAATGCCTCAGACCTGTTAGCTTAAAAATAAGAATTTACTCACCGGTAATTCTATTTCTCGTAGTCCGTAGTGGATGCTGGGACTCCGTAAGGACCATGGGGAATAGCGGCTCCGCAGGAGACTGGGCACAACTATAAAGAAAGCTTTAGGTCTAACTGGTGTGCACTGGCTCCTCCCACTATGACCCTCCTCCAGACTTCAGTTAGGATAATGTGCCCGGAAGAGCTGACACAATAAAGAAGGATTTTGAATCCCGGGTAAGACTCATACCAGCCACACCGTATAACTCGTGATACAATACCCAGTTAACAGTATGATAACAACTGAGCCTCTCAACAGATGGCTCAACAATAACCCTTTAGTTAAGCAATAACTATGTACAAGTATTGCAGACAATCCGCGCTTGGGATGGGCGCCCAGCATCCACTACGGACTACGAGAAATAGAATTACCGGTGAGTAAATTCTTATTTTCTCTGACGTCCTAAGTGGATGCTGGGACTCCGTAAGGACCATGGGGATTATACCAAAGCTCCCAAACGGGCGGGAGAGTGCGGATGACTCTGCATCACCGAATGGGCAAACTCTAGGTCCTCCTCAGCCAGGGTGTCAAACTTGTAGAATTTTGCAAATGTGTTTGACCCCGACCAAGTAGCTGCTCGGCAAAGTTGTAGAGCCGAGACCCCTCGGGCAGCCGCCCAAGAAGAGCCCACCTTCCTCGTGGAATGGGCTTTCACTGATTTAGGATGCGGTAGTCCAGCCGCAGAATGTGCAAGCTGAATCGTACTACAGATCCAGCGAGCAATAGTCTGCTTTGAAGCAGGTGCACCCAACTTGTTGGGCGCATACAGGAAAAATAGCGAGTCAGTCTTTCTGACTCCAGCTGTCCTGGAAACATTTTCAGGGCCCTGACTACGTCCAACCACTTGGAAGCCTCCAAGTCTTTTGTAGCCGCAGGCACCACGATAGGTTGGTTCAGATGAAACGCTGATACCACTTTAGGGAGAAACTGGGGACGAGTCCTCAATTCTGCCCTATCCATATGGAAAATAAGATAAGGGCTTTTACATGACAAAAACGCCAATTCTTATACACGCCTGGCCGAAGCCAAGGCCAACAAAATGACCACTTTCCACGTGAGATATTTCAAATCCACGGTTTTAAGTGGCTCAAACCAATGTGACTTTAGGAAATCCAACACCACGTTGAGATCCCAAGGTGCCACTGGAGGCACAAAAGGGGGCTGAATATGCAGCACTCCCTTAACAAAAGTTTGAACTTCAGGTAGTGAAGCCAGTTCTCTCTGGAAGAAAATCGATAGAGCCGAAATCGGGACCTTAATGGAACCCAATTTTAGGCCCATAGTCACCCCTGACTGTAGAAAGTGCAGGAAACGGCCCAGCTGAAATTCTTCCGTTGGGGCCTTCCTGGCCTCACACCACGCAACATATTTTCGCCATATGCGGTGATAATGGTTTGCGGTTACTTCTTTCCTAGCTTTAATCAGCGTAGGAATGACTTCCTCCGGAATGCCCTTTTCCTTCAGGATCCGGTGTTCAACCTCCATGCCGTCAAACGCAGCCGCGGTAAGTCTTGGAACAGACAGGGCCCCTGCTGCAGCATGTCCTGTCTGAGCGGCAGAGGCCATGGGTCCTCTGTGATCATTTCTTGAAGTTCCGGGTACCAAGCTCTTCTTGGCCAATCCGGAACAATGAGTATAGTTCTTACTCCTCTTCTCCGTATTATCCTCAGTACCTTTGGAATGAGAGGCAGAGGAGGGAACACAAACCGACCAGTACACCTACGGTGTCACTAGAGCGTCCACAGCTATCACCTGCGGGTCTCTTGACCTGGCGCAATACTTTTCTAGCTTTTTGTTTAGGAGGGACGCCATCATGTCCACCTGTAGCCTTTCCCAACGGTTTACAATCAGTTGGAAGACTTCTGGATGAAGTCCCCACTCTCCCGGGTGGAGGTCGTGCCTGCTGAGGAAGTCTGCTTCCCAGTTGTCCACTACCGGAATGAACACTGCTGACAGTGCGAACATGTGATTTTCCGCCCATCGGAGAATCCTTGTGGCTTCTGCCATCGCCATCCTGCTTCTCGTGCCGCCCTGTCGGTTTACATGGGCGACCGCCGTGATGTTGTCTGACTGGATCAGTACCGGCTGGTTTTGAAGCAGGGGTTTTGCCTGACTAAGGGCATTGTAAATGGCCCTTCGTTCCAGAATATGTATGTGCAGGGAAGTCTCCTGACTTGACCATAGTCTTTGGAAGTTTCTTCCCTGTGTGACTGCCCCCCAGCCTCGAAGGCTGGCATCCGTGGTCACCAGGACCCAGTCCTGTATGCCGAATCTGCGGCCCTCTTGAAGATGAGCACTCTGCAGCCACCACAGCAGAGACACCCTTGTCCTTGGAGACAGGGTTATCAGACGATGCATCTGAAGATGCGATCCGGACCACTTGTCCAACAGGTCCCACTAAAAGGTTCTTGCATGAAACCTGCCGAATGGAATCGCTTCGTAGGAAGCTACCATTTTTCCCAGGATCCGCGTGCAGTGATGTACCGACACCTGTTTTGGTTTTAGGAGGCCTCTGACTAGAGATGACAGCTCCTTGGCCTTCTCCTCTGGGAGAAACACTTCTCTGTTCTGTGTCCAGAACCATCCCCAGGAACAGTAGACGTGTCGTAGGGACCAGCTGTGACTTTGGAATGTTTAGAATCCAGCCGTGCTGTTGTAGCACTTCCCGAGATAGTGCTACCCCGACCAACAACTGCTCTCTGGACCTCGCCTTTATCAGGAGATCGTCCAAGTACGGGATAATTAAAACTCCCTTCTTTCGAAGGAGTATCATCATTTCGGCCATTACCTTGGTAAAGACCCTCGGAGCCGTGGATAGACCGAACGGCAACGTCTGGAATTGGTAATGACAATCCTGTACCACAAATCTGAGGTACTCCTGGTGAGGATGGTAAATGGGGACATGCAGGTAAGCATCCTTGATGTCCAGTGATACCATGTAATCTCCCTCGTCCAGGCTTGCAATAACCGCCCTGAGCGATTCCATCTTGAACTTGAATTTTTTTATATATGTGTTCAAGGATTTCAAATTTAAAATGGGTCTCACCGAACCGTCCGGTTTCGGTACCACAAACATTGTGGAATAGTAACCCCGTCCTTGTTGAAGTAGGGGCACCTTTACTATCACTTGTTGTGAATACAGCTTGTGAATTGCCTGTAACACTGCCTCCCTGCCTGAGGGAGTTGTTAGCAAGGCAGATTTGAGGAAACGGCGGGGGGGGGGGGGGGGGGGGGGGGGGGGGAGACGTCTCGAATTCCAGCTTGTACCCCTGAGATACTACTTGAAGGATCCAGGGATCCACCCGTGAGTGAGCCCACTGATTGCTGAAATATTTGAGACGGGCCCCCACCGTACCTGGCTCCGCCTGTGGAGCCCCAGCGTCATGCTGTGGACTTAGAGGAAGCGGAAGCAGGGGAGGACTTTTGCTCCTGGGAACTGGCTGTATGCTGCAGCTTCTTTCCCCTACCTCTGCCTCTGGGCAGAAAGGATGCGCCTTTAACCCGCTTGCCCCTATTGGGCCGAAAGGACTGTACCTGATAATACGGTGCTTTCTTTGGTTGTGAGGGAACATGGGGTAAAAATGTAGACTTCCCAGCTGTTGCTGTGGAAACGAGGTCCGAGAGACCATCCCCGAACTCCTCACCCTTATAAGGCAGAACTTCCATGTGTCGTTTGGAATCTGCATGTCCTGTCCACTGCCGAGTCCATAACCCTCTCCTGGCAGAAATGGACATTGCACTAATTTTGGATGCCAGCCGGCAAATATCCCTCTGTGCATCCCTCATGTATAAAAGTGCGTCTTTTATATGCTCTACGTTTAGCAATATAGTGTCCCTGTCTAGGGTATCTATATTTTCTGACAGGGAATCTGACCACGCAGCAGCAGCACTGCACATCCAGGCTGAAGCAATAGCCGGTCTCAGGATAACACCTGTGTGTGTATATATAGATTTCAGGATAGCCTCCTGCTTTCTATCAGCAGATTCCTTCAGGGTGGCCGCATCCGGAGACGGTAGTGCCACCTTCTTTGACAAGCGTGTGAGCGCTTTATCCACCCTAGGGGATGTTTCCCAGCGTGACCTACCCTCTGGCGGGAAAGGGTACGCCATTAGTAACCTCTTAGAAATTACCAGCTTTTTATCAGGGGAAGCCCACGCTTCTTCACACACTTCATTTAACTCTTCAGATGGAGGAAAAGCTACTGGTAGTTTTTTCTCTCCAAACATTATACCCTTTTTTGTGGTACCGGGGGTAACATCAGAAATGTGCAACACATTTTTCATTGCCTCAATCATGTAACGTGTGGCCCTACTGGAAGTTACATTAGTCTCATCGTCGTCGACACACTGGAGTCCGTATCCGTGTCGACATCTGTGTCTGTCATCTGAGGTAGCGGGCATTTTAGAGCCCCTGATGGCTTTTGAGACGCCTGGGCAGGCACAGGCTGAGAAGCCGGCTGTCCCACATTAGGTATGTCGTCAAACCTTTTATGCAAGGAGTCGACACTGTCGCGTAATTCCTTCCACAGCACCATCCACTCAGGTGTCGACCCCGCAGGGGGTGACATCACGTTTACAGGCATTTGCTCCGCCTCCACATAAGCCTCCTCATCCAACATGTCGACACAGCCGTACCGACACCGCAAACACACAGGGAATGCTCTGACAGAGGACAGTACCCCACAAAGCCCTTTGGGGAGACAGAGAGTATGCCAGCACACACCAGAGCGCTATATAACACAGGGATCCAACTATAATTGAGTGTTTTCCCTTATAGCTGCTTTTTTATATATCATATATATCTATACTGCGCCTAAATTTAGTGCCCCCCCTCTCTTTTTTACCCTTCTGTAGTGTTCAGACTGCAGGGGAGAGCCAGGGAGCTTCCTTCCAGCGGAGCTGTGAGGGAAAAATGGCGCCAGTGTGCTGAGGGAGAAGCCCCGCCCCTTTTTCGGCAGACTTTCTCCCGCTTTTTCTGGAATACTGGCAGGGGTAATTTTACATCTATATAGCCTCTAGGACTATATATGATGTAGATTTGCCAGCCAAGGTGTCATATATTGCCCTCAGGGCGGCGGCCCCCCCCCCCCCCCCCCCCCCAGCGCCCTGCACCCATCAGTGACCAGAGTGTGAAGTGTGTATGAGGAGCAATGGCGCACAGCTGCAGTGCTGTGCGCTACCTTGGTGAAGACCGAAGTCTTCTGCCGCCGATTTTCCGGACCTCTTTGTTGCTTCTGGTTCTGTAAGGGGGACGGCGGCGCGGCTCCGGGAACGAACACCAAGGTCGGGTCCTGCGGTCGATCCCTCTGGAGCTAATGGTGTCCAGTAGCCTAAGAAGCCCAAACTACCACCTGTTAGGTAGGTTCGCTTCTTCTCCCCTTAGTCCCTCGCTGCAGTGAGTCTGTTGCCAGCAGATCTCACTGTAAAATAAAAAACCTAAATATACTTTCTTTCTAGGAGCTCAGGAGAGCCCCTAGTGTGCATCCAGCTCAGCCGGGCACAAGATTCTAACTGAAGTCTGGAGGAGGGTCATAGTGGGAGGAGCCAGTGCACACCAGTTAGACCTAAAGCTTTCTTTATAGTTGTGCCCAGTCTCCTGCGGAGCCGCTATTCCCCATGGTCCTTACGGAGTCCCAGCATCCACTTAGGACGTCAGAGAAAAAAAAAAAAAATAGATAGATAGATATATATATATATATATATCTATCTATCAACCAGTCAGGTGGCACTCCTGATGAAAATGTAATTACATACATTGAGACGTTGACAGTATCCTTGGAGTTGTGTCTTGCTTTATTCGCCGAGAGTGCCGCCCGCACAGACGTGGTATGTATGTATGTATGTATGTATGTATGTATGTATGTATGTATGTATGTATGTATGTATGTATGTATGTATGTATGTATGTATATATATAAATTTTTATATATAAAAATCAGCATCAAAATACTGTGACACCCCCACCGTTTTGCACACTGTTACTTGCACAGCAGTGTAGGAGGTCAGGACCAGCGTCTCTGCAGATCTGTGAAGAAGAAATGGCGCAGATTAAAGCTGTAAGGGCTAAGCCACACCCCCGCCACGCTATTTTACGTTTTTTTTATACTGGCGGGGGTATGGTTTTTAGTGCCCAGGCACTGTAAACCTCTTTTGCCAGATTATTATTGAGGATTCATGCTGCCCAGGGCGCCCCCCCTGCGCCCTGCACCCTGTAGTGCCGCTGTGTGCGTGGGAGCATGGCGCGCAACGCGCCCGCTGTGCGGTACCTCAAAGCAGTCACCAAAGTCTTCTGATGATCTTCTACTCACCCGTCTTCAGACTTCTGGCTCTGCAAGGGAAGTGACGGCGCGGCTCCGGGAACGAGCATCTAGGCGTACCTAGCGTTCAGACCCTCTGGAGCTAATGGTGTACAGTAGCCTAAGAAGTAGAGCCTTGAAACTCACAGAAGTAGGTCTGCTTCTCTCCCCTCAGTCCCAAGATGCAGGGAGCCTGTTGCCAGCAGGTCTCCCTGAAAATAATAAACCTAACATAAAAGTCTGAGAAACTCTGGAGAGCCTTTCAGTGTGCATCCAGTCTCACTGGGCACAGAATCTAACTGGAGTCTGGAGGAGGGGCATAGAGGGAGGAGCCAGTTCACACCCATTTAAAGTCTTAAAGTGTTCATGTCTCCTGCGGATCCCATCTATACCCAATGGTTCTTGAAGCATCACCAGCATCCTCTAGGACGTATGAGAAAGGCCATTCAAGCCTATACATCCACCTACGATATAGGCAAAGGAGGGGTAATGCACCAGACTCCAGCGCAGTGGAGAATGATTTCAGTCTTGTGCAAGGTTCTCCAACCCTTCGAACTTGCCACTAGTGAAGTCAGTTCAGACAATGCCAGCATGAGTCAGGTCATATCCCTCATCAGGCTTTTGCAGAAGCAGCTGGAGAAATTGGAGAAGCCAAGACGGAGCAAGTCCGCAAAGTATGCGGTACTTTAGGATGGAGCCCTTCATTCGCTTTGCCAGGATTCAAGGGTGGTCAATCTGTTGAAATCAGAGCACTAAATTTTGGCCACCGTGCTCGATCCTAGGTTTAAAGCCTACGTTGTATCTCTTTCCAGCAGACACAAGTGTGCAGAGGTGCAAAGACCTGCTGGTTAGTAAATTGAGATACAGAAAACTTTCAAGGAGCGCTGAAAAAATTTTGTTCAATTACGTATTAATGATTTTATTTAAATACATTCATAAGACAAAGTTAAAAATACTTTGAAAATTGTGCAATATAATTCAAGCCCATGTCCATATCTCCTTAAAAAGCCATTTCATAAGGCTATATATGTATCAGTCCAACTAGCTGTTTGTAACAGACTTGTGCGTCAATGTTCCAATGGGCACCCAGTCCCTTTATGTAACAGTTCTTTTATAGTCTGTGGTACCACTTAAAGTTTGTATCCAAACACGGGGGAGAGCGCTGTGGATGCCTAATTAACCACAGCGGTATGCTACGACCCCTTAGTATTTTGCAGCCGTAATGTGGAGAGCTTATTACTCACGGCTGTCCCGGCTGCTTATGGCTGTCACGCTTTAGCTTCTCTTACAAGGGGAGCGGACCTCCTTAGCCAGGCACCGCTTCAGCTGTATCCCCAGTCAGAACGGCTCATCGTCCCGCAGTGCAGTCACAAGGAAAATGGTTGGACTACGGGCAGCAGAATCCCAGGGCATCTTTTCTGGTATAGTATATAGCGTATCAGACTGAATCAGGAACACAGTTCATGGCGGGAAACTTGGAGGAAACTGGTCATGAACCGGGGGGGGGTAGAGACCAGGAGAGCGTCGGACTCCCCACTGCTGACATCAACCCTAGGGATCGCGGCATCATACAACTCCTAGAGCTTATGATCCCTAAGGGCTAACGCTGATGCACCCAAGGTGGCAACCGCATCAGCTGTTTGGTAGTCTCCTCTCAAAGCAGTGAGGCTGTGTCCGTATTCCCCCCCCTAAGCAGAACTGATGCCTTACCTTCTCCCCATGCTCAGGCCACAACCTGGTAACGTCTGCTTCACCTGCTAGTATATCAGACACAGACGCCCGGGAAACAGCACCGTACTCGTGGGTAAGTGTTGTCGCGGCCCGGCGGAGAGTTGATGGAGCGACTCTAAAGGTACGTACAAGATGCTTTTTAGAAATCTCACTCAAAAAAAAACCCTATAAAAATAAAAGAAAGCTTATGGCTGCTAAAAATCATCAGCCCATTGACCATGGTCCAGCTCCTGCCGCACCAAACAAAAAACTGATTTATCTGAGCCAGGGATATATATATATATATATATATATATATATATATATATATATATATATATATATATATATATATATATATATATATATATATATATATATATAGTCCTGTTGCATGCTGGGAGGCTGAAAAGCTTTGATCGATTGGTGCAAATCCACTGTTGCTTCATCATATCCCAATGTTATCCTGTGGATAACCTGTGGACCCTGAAGAAATTCAAAAATAAAAATATTTCACGGCACCCCTAGGCCAAAAGTTTGAGACTTAGAAAATATGTAAATTATGTGAGTCATCCTTAATTTCTTTAGTGTGGTGCGGTACAATATTTGCTTCGGTTTGTCCTCATTTTATCATTGGCAGCCACAAGAACTGGTTCTCTTACTTTGACAAAAAATAACGAGATTTATGGTGAGAACTTACCGTTGTTAAATCTTTCTGCGAGGTACACTGGGCTCCACAGGGAATGACATTGGGGTGTAGAGTAGGATCTTGATCCGAGGCACCAACAGGCTCAAAGCTTTGATCTTCCCAAGATGCATAGCGCTGCTTCCTCTATAACACCGCCTCCGTGCACATCGCCTCAGTTTTTTTTTTTTAACCAGTCCAATGCAGTAGCAGGTAAAAGACGACAATCGTTAGCCACATACACCACACACACGACAGGAGAGGGTGTCAGCGGCTAATGCCATGCCAACCCAAAGAAGCTAAGTGCGACAGGATGGGCGCCCTGTGGAGCCCAGTGTACCTCGCAGAAAGATTTAACAACGGTAAGATCTTACCATAAATCTCGTTTTCTGCTGCGGGGTACACTGGGCTCCACAGGGAATGACATTGGGGATGTCCTAAAGCAGTTCCTTATGGGAGGGAGACGCACTGTAGCGGGTACAAGACACCCAGCGTCCAAAGGAAGCATCCTGGGAGGCGGAAGTAACAAAGGAACGTGTTCACCGAGGACCGCGAAGCCGCCTTGACAATTGTTCAAGGGTCGAACCACAGCAAGCCGCCCAAGAAGGTCCAACTGACCGAGCAGAATGGGCCTTATTGGTAGCAGGAGCTGGAAGGTCAGCCTGTACATAAGCATGTGCAATCACCATCCTAATCCATCTGGCCAGGGTCTGCTTGTGAGCAGACCACCAACGTTTGTGAAAACCAAACAGAACAAAGAATCAGACTTCCTGATGGAGGCAGTTCTCTTCACATGGATACAGAGAGCCCGTACCACATCCAAAGAACGTTCTTTGGAAGACCATTCCGTAGATGCAAGGGCCGGAACCACAATCTCCTGATTAAGGTGGAAAGACGACACCACCTTAGGTAAATACCCGGGACGAGTTCTAAGAACCACCCGATCACGGTGAAAAATCAGATATGGTGACCTACAAGATAAGGCAGCCAAATGAGACACCCGTCTAGCAGAGACAATAGCCAGCAGAAACACCTCAAGAGAAAGCCACTTAAGGTCAGCAGATTCAAGTGGCTCAAACGGAGACCCTTGCAACGCCTCCAGAACCACCGACAAATCCCAAGGAGCCACAGGAGGTTGAATCCGCAACACACCCTGAGTAAATGAATGAACATCAGGTAAAGTTGCAATTTTCCTCTGGAACCAAACCAACAAGGCAGAAATATGAACCTTGATGAAGGCCAGACGAAGACCCAAGTCCAGGCCCTTTTGTAGAAAGGCCAAAAGTTTGGCCGTACTAAACTTGTAAGCGTCATGATTATTAGATGCGCACCAAGCAAAGAAAGAATTCCAGACCCTATTATAAATCCGAGCAGAAGTCTGTTTCCGGGCCTTTAACATGGTTTGAATGACAGCCTCAGAAAATCCTTTAGCCCTGAAGACGGAAGCTTCAAGAGCCACGCCGTCAAAGCCAATCAGGCTAAATTCTGATATACACAGGGGCCCTGAATGAGGAGATCCGGGCGGTGCGGAAGTAAAAGGGGATACTATCGAGAGACCCTGAAAGTCTGAGAACCAATGCCGTCTGGACCACACTGGAGCGATCAGAAGTAGGATTCCTCCCTCTTGCTTGAACTTCCTTATTACTCTGGGCAGGAGTGACACCGGAGGGAACACATATGGCAGCCGAAAGTTCCATGGAATTGCTAGTGTGTCCACGAACGCTGCTTGAGGATCCCTTGTCCTTACTCCGCAGACCGGAACCTTGTGATTGTGTCGAGATGCCATCAGGTCAACATCTGGAAGGCCCCCCTTGTCCACGAGGAGTTGAAACACCTATGGATGGAGGCTCCACTCTCCGGCGTGTACGTCCTGATGACGGAGAAAATCAGCTTCCCAGTTTAGGACCCCTGAAATGAACACTGCCGATATGGCTGGCAGATGGCGTTCCGCCCACTGAAGAATCCGTGATACTTCCCTCAATGCCATGCGGCTTCGAGTGCCGCCTTGATGATTGATGTACACCACCGTGGTGGCGTTGTCCGGCTGTACTTGAACAGGTCTGTTCTGTATTAAATGCTGGGCGAAGTTCAATGAGTTGAACACCGCCTGCAATTCCAGAATGTTTATCAGGAGGAGTGACTCCTCCTTGGTCTACCGACCCTGAAGGGAGTGTTGCTCCAACACCATGCCCCAAGCTCTCAGACTGGCATCCATCGTCAGAAGGACCCAGTTGGAGTTCCAGAAGGGACGACCCATGCTCAATCATTGGTCCTGAAGCCACCAGCTCAGTGACAGACGGACCTCCAGAGACCATGAGATCATTTGAGACCTGATCTGGTGAGGCAGGCAGTCCCACTTGGCAAGAATCAGTTATGCAGGAGGGCGGTAATGGAATGGAGCGTACTCCACCATGTCGAAAGCCAACACTATGAGACCTAGCACTTGCATTGCCGAATGTATCAACACTTGCGGACGAGATAGGAAGCATCAAATCTGGTCCTGAAGCTTCAGGACATTCTCCTGAGACAAGATCAACTGCTGGTTGTGAGTGTCCAACAACGCCCTCAGGTTCACCATGCTCTGAGCCGGGACCAGGGAAGATTTCTTCCAGTTGATAAGCCACCCGTGGGCTTGCAGAAACTGGATAGTCCGATTCAGATGGCATAGGAGAATTTCTGGGGAATTTGCAAGGATCAACAAGTCGTCCAGGTACGGTAGGGTTCTGACCCCTTGACAGCGGAGTACAGCCGTCATTACCGCCATGACCTTGGTGAAGACTCGTGGAGCCATGGTCAAATCAAAAGGTGACACCCGAAATTGGTAATGGAGGTCGCCAACCGCAAACCTCAGGTACTGCTGATGCGACACTGCAATGGGAATATGCAGGTAAGCATCCTGTATGTCCAGGGAGACCATATAATCCCCAGGTCCCAAGGCCAGAATAGAGCGAAGAGTTTCCATACGAAACTTGGAGACCCTCCCAAATTTGTTCAAGTACTTGAGGTTGAGAATGGGCCGGGATGACCCATTCGGTTTCAGGACTAGGAACAGCGGTGAATAGTACCCCTTGCCTCTCTGAGCCAGAGGCACCTGTACTACCACTCCTGTGTCCAGTAGGGACTGTACCACCGAATAGTTTTTGCCTTAACCTGATCTGAAGGGACGTCTGTCAGGCAAAATCGATGAGGGGGGCGATTCCTGAAGGATACGGCGTAACCTCGAGTGACTGCTTCCTGTACCCAGGCATCGGAAGTGGTACTCAACTATTCCTGGGTATACCTAGAAGTCTGCCCCCCACCCTGGTATCCCCCAGAGTGAGGCTCGCCTCGTCATGCAGCAGGCTTGGCAGTTTTGGAAGCAGGCAGACAGGCAGCCCAGGCGTTTGGGCTTATTGGGATTGGAAGTGCGAACCCATTTCGGGTACGCCTGACCTAGTGCTTTCCCTGAAGGACGAATGGAGCGAAATAGAGTACTCTTAGCCTTCGGCACCGAAGGAGTAGTACTAGGTAGACATGCTGTTTTAGCAGAAGCTAAGTCACCCACTATCTTGTTGAGGTCTTCTCCGAAAAGAATGTCTCCCTTAAAAGGGAGTACCTCCAGGTTTTTCTTAAGAGTCCAGAGCCACAGACCAGGACTGTAACCAGAGAATCCGGCGAGCCAAAATGGACGTAGCAGAAGCCTTGGTTGCCAAAATACCGGCATCAGAAGCCTTCTATCTTTGCTTAAAAAGATCTTCTTAGGGCTGCTGTAGCAGCTCACCTGTTGTGTGCCTGCTTACTGCATGGCACAAAGTACAAAACTGAGCTGCTGTGCACGGAGGCGGGGTTATAGAGGGGGTGGCGCTATGCACCTTGAGAAGAAGGTCAAAGCTTTGAGCCTGTTGGTGCCTCAGATCAAGAGCCTACTCTACACCCCAATGTCATTCCCTGTGGAGCCCAGTGTACCCCACAGCAGAAAGTTTGAATTGGTACTGGACCACCAATTTAAGGCACCCCTGCTAATGAACTGAGGCACTCCAGGGTGTCTAGGCACACAGTTTGGGAACCACTGTCCCGTTATATTTATGCACACACAAAAAACAAACACACAACATCCTACAGTTTATACCCCATTCAGACTAAAAATAAGATTTTAAACCAACTGGTAAATCTTTTTCTCCTAGTCCGTAGAGGATGCTGGGGACTCCGTAAGGACCATGGGGTATAGACTGCTCCGCAGGAGACATGGGCACTCTAAGACTTTAGAATGGGTGTGCACTGGCTCCTCCCTCTATGCCCCTCCTCCAGACCTCAGTTAGGACTGTGCCCAGTGGAGACGGACAGTACGAGGAAAGGATTTTTGTTAATCTAAGGGCGAGATACATACCAGCCCACACCATACACACCGTACAACATGGTATATAATAAACCAGTTAACAGCATGAACAAGACAGAATCAGCCAGAGACTGATCTCAACTGTAACATAACCCTTATGTAAGCAACAACTAGATACAAGCCTTGCAGAACTTGTCCGCACTGGGACGGGCGCCCAGCATCCTCTACGGACTAGGAGAAAAAGATTTACCGGTAGGTTTATAATCTTATTTTCTCTTACGTCCTAGAGGATGCTGGGGACTCCGTAAGGACCATGGGGTTTATAACAAAGCTCCACACCGGGCAGGAGAGTGCGGACGACTCTGCAGCACCGATTGAGTAAACACAAGGTCCTCATCAGCCAGGGTATCAAACTTGTAGAAATCTGCCAAAGTGTTTGATGCCAACCAAGTAGCTGCTCGGCATAGCTGTAAAGCAGAGACGCCTCGGGCAGCTGCCCAAGAAGAGCCCACCTTCCTAGTGGAATGGGTCTTAACCGAACTTTGAACCGGCAATCCAGCCGTAGAATGAGCCCGCTGAATCGTGTTACAGATCCAGCGAGCAATAGTCTTAGATGCAGGAGGACAAAACAGTGCTTCTGTTTTCCTAACCCTAGCCGTTCTGACTATATAAATCATTAAGGCCCTGACTACACCAAGGGACTTGGAATCCTCCAAAGCACCCGTAGCCACAGGCACCACAATAGATTGGCTCATATGAAATGACGAAGCCACTTTAGGCAGAAAATGAGGACGAGTCCTCAACTCCGCTCGATCCGTATGGAAAATCAGATAGGGGCTCTTGTGCGACAAAGCCGCCAATTCGGACACCTGCCTTGCAGATGCCAAGGCCAATAACATGACCACTTTTCAAGTGAGAAACTTCAATTCAAATGCTTGAAGAGGTTCAACCCCGTGTGATTTAAGGAACTGTAACACCACGTTAAGGTCCCACGGTGCCACAAAAGGAGGTTGGATGTGCAACACTCATTACAAAAGTCTGGACTTCTGGGAGAGAAGCCAACTCCTTCTGAAAGAATATAGATAAGGCCGAATCTGCACCTTAATGGAGCCTAACTTCAGGCCGATATCCACACCTGACTGCAGAAAATGGAGACAACGACCCAGCTGATAATCTTCCATAGGATCATTCTTGGCCTCACACCAAGACACATTTTCTCCAGACACGGTGATAGTGTTTTGCCGTTACCTCCATCCTAGCTTTAATTAGAGTAGGGATAACTTCATCTGAAATACCTTTCCTAGCTAGGATTTGGTGCTCAACCGCCATACCATCAAACGTAACCGCGGTAAGTCTTGGAACACACAGGGCCCCTGTTGCAACAGGTCCTCCCTGAGAGGAAGAGGCCACGGATCTTCTGAGAGCATTTCTTGAAGATCTGAATACCAGGCCCTTCGAGGCCAATCTGGAACAATGAGTATTGTCTGCACTCGTTTGTCTTAGGATTCTCAATATCTTTGAGAGGAGAGGAAGTGGAGGGAACACATAGACCGACTGAAACACCCACGGTGTCACCAGGGCGTCCACTGCCACTGCCTGAGGGTTCCTTGACCTGGAACAATACGTCCAAAGCTTTCTGTTGAGGCGTGACGCCATCATGTCTTTTTGAGGAAGTCCCCAACGACTTGTCACCTCTGCAAAGACTTCTTGATGAAGTCCACATTCTCATGGATGGAGATCGTGTCTGCTGAGGAAGTCTGCTTCCCAGTTGTCTACACCCAGAATGAAGACCGCTGACAGAGTGCTTACATGATTTTCCACCCAGCGAAGAATCCTGGTGGCTTCTGCCATTGCTGCTCTGCTCCTTGTCCCGCCCTGGCGGTTTACATGCGCCACGGCTGTGACGTTGTCGAACTGTATCAGAACAGGTAGGTGCGAAGAAGGGTCTCCGCCTGGCGCAGTCCATTGTATATGGTCCTTAATTACAGCACATTGAGGTGTAGACAAGCCTCCTGGCTTGACCATATTCCCTGAATTTTTTCCTTGTGTGACTGCTCCCCATCCACGGAGGCTCGCGTCCGTGGTCACAAGAACCCAATCTTGAACGCCGAACCTGCGACCCTCTAGAAGGTGAGTATTCTGGAGCCATCACAGGAGAGAGACCCTGGCCCTGGGGGACAGGGTTATCTTCCGATGCCTCTGCAGATGGGACCCTGACCACTTGTCCAGAAGGTCCCACTGAAAAGTCCTTGCATGGAACCTGCTGAATGGAATGGCCTCGTAGGCCACCACCATCTTTTCCAATACTCGAGTGCATTGATGAACTGACACTCCTTTTGGCTTTAGCAGGACCTTGACCATGTTCTGGAGTTCCTGGGCTTTTTCCATTGGGAGAAAAAAAAAAAACCTTTGTTTTTCCGTATCCAGAATCATGCCCCAAAAAAGACAGCCGAGTTGCCGGAACCAACTGCGACTTTGGTAGATTTAGAATCCAGCCGTGCGGTTGTAGTACTCTCAGGGAGAGAGAGACACGCTTTTTAATAACTGTTCCCTTGAACTCGCTTTTATCAGGAGATCGTCCAAGTATGGGATAATTGTGACCCCTTGCTTTCGCAGGAGCACCATCATTTCCGCCATTACTTTGGTGAAACTTCTCGGGGCCGTGGAAAACCCAAACGGCAACGTCTGAAACGGGCAACAACAATCCTGTACAGCAAATCTCAGGTACGCCTGATGAGGAGGATCTATGGGGACATGAAGGTATGCAGCCTTTATGTCTAGTGACACCATAAAATCCCCCCCTTCCAGGCTGGAGATCACCGCCCTGAGAGATTCCATTTTGAATTTGAACCTCTTTAAATATAGGTTTAGGGATTTTAGATTCAGAATTGGTCTGACCGAGCCATCCGGCTTTGGGGCCACAAATAGGGTTGAATAAAATCCTTTCCCCTGTTGCACTAGGGGAACCATGATAATCACTTGCTGTTGACCCAGCTTTGGTATAGCAGCCAAAACTATTTCCCACTCCGGGGAAGAAGCTGGCAAGACCGATTTGAAAATCGGAGTGGAGGCACCTCTACGATGGATTTTGTAGAGGCCGGGGAGGACATTCTCCCTGTGAACTAGCCGTAGCCGGTGTTCTTTTCCCTCTACCTCTGGCGAGGAAAGAAGAGCCACGCCCCTTTCTGAACTTATGCGACCGAAAGGACTGCATCTGGTATTGGAGTGTTTTCTTTTGCTGTGGGGGAACGCAAGGCAAAAAAGACTTACCCGCGGTAACTGTGGAAATCAGGTCCGCGAGGCCCTCCCCAAATAAAACTTCACCCTTTTCAAGGTACAGACTCCATATGGCTCTTTGAGTCAGCATCACCTGTCCATTGACAGGTCCACAGGGACTTACTAACAGAAACTGCCATGGCATTATCTCTTGAACCCAAAAGCCCAATATCTCTCGCAGCTTCTCGCATATAAAACGCTGCGTCCTTGATGTGACCTAAGGCCAACATCATAGTATCTTTATCTAGGGTGTCAATGTCAGATGACGAGCTATCAGACCAAGCTGGAACTGCGCTACCTACCCATGCAGACGCTAGAACCGGCCTAAACAGGGCTCCCGTAGTCGCATAAATTGATTTTAAAAGGTAGATTCCTGCCTACGATCCGCAGGATCCTTTCAGGGCCGCTGTGTCAGGGGGCGATAGTGCTACCTTTTTGGAGAAGCGCGTTAAGGCCTTGTCCAGCGTGGGCGAGGATTCCCACCGTAACCTGTCTTTTGAGGGGAAAGGATACGCCATAATAATTCTCTTGGGAAACTGCAGTCTAATGTCAGGAGTCTCCCAAGCTTTTTCAAATAAAACATTCAGCTCATGAGATGAGGGAAAATAAGAATTTACTCACCGGTAATTCTATTTCTCGTAGTCCGTAGTGGATGCTGTGTACTCCGTAAGGACCATGGGGAATAGACGGGCTCCGCAGGAGACTGGGCACTCTAAAAGAAAGATTAGGTACTATATCTGGTGTGCACTGGCTCCTCCCTCTATGCCCCTCCTCCAGACCTCAGTTAGGGAAACTGTGCCCGGAAGAGCTGACATTACTAGGAAAGGATTTGGAATCCAGGGTAAGACTCATACCAGCCACACCAATCACACCGTACAACTTGTGATAACTATACCCAGTTAACAGTATGAACAACAACTGAGCCTCATTGAACAGATGGCTCAGAATAACCCTATAGTTAAGCAATATCTATATACAAGTATAGCAGAAAGTCCGCACTTGGGACGGGCTCCCAGCATCCACTACGGACTACGAGAAATAGAATTACCGGTGAGTAAATTCTTATTTTCTCTGACGTCCTAGTGGATGCTGGGTACTCCGTAAGGACAATGGGGATTATACCAAAGCTCCCAAACGGGCGGGAGAGTGCGGATGACTCTGCAGCACCGAATGAGCAAACTCAAGGTCCTCCTCAGCCAGGGTATCAAACTTGTAGAATTTTGCAAAAGTGTTTGATCCCGACCAAGTAGCAGCTCGGCAAAGCTGTAAAACAGAGACCCCTCGGGCAGCCGCCCAAGAAGAGCCCACCTTCCTCGTGGAATGGGCTTTTACTGATTTAGGATGCGGCAGTCCAGCCGCAGAATGCGCAAGTTGAATCGTGCTACAGATCCAGCGAGCAATAGTCTGCTTTGAAGCAGGAGCACCCAGCTTGTTGGGTGCATGCAGGATAAACAGCGAGTCAGTTTTTCAGACTCTAGCCGTTCTGGAAACATAGATTTTCAGGGCCCGGACAACGTCCAGCAACTTGGAATCCTCCAAGTCCCGAGTAGCCGCAGGCACCACAATAGGTTGGTTCAAATGAAACGCTGATACCACCTTTGGGAGAAATTGGGGACGAGTCGTCAATTCTGCCCTGTCCATATGGAAAATCAAATATGGGCTTTTACAGGACAAAGCCACCAATTCTGACACACGCCTAGCTGAGGCCAAGGCCAACAGCATGACCACCTTCCACATGAGATACTTCAACTCCACGGTCTGAAGTGGCTCAAACCAATGTGATTTTAGGAAATCCAACACTACGTTGAGATCCCAAGGTGCCACTGGAGGCACAAAAGGGGGCTGAATATGCAGCACTCCCTTAACAAACGTCTGAACTTCAGGCAGTGAAGCCAGTTCTTTTTGAAAGAAAATAGACAGGGCCGAAATCTGGACTTTAATAGATCCCAATTTTAGGCCCATAGTCACTCCTGACTGTAGGTAGTGCAGAAATCGACCCAGCTGAAATTCCTCTGTTGGGGCCTTCATGGCCTCACACCAAGCAACATATTTTCGCCATATGCGGTGACAATGTTTTGCTGTCACATCCTTCCTAGCTTTTATCAGCGTAGGAATGACTTCAACTGGAATGCCCTTTTCCATTAGGATCCGGCGTTCAACCGCCATGCCGTCAAACGCAGCCACGGTAAGTCTTGGAACAGACAGGGCCCCTGCTGTAGCAGGTCCTGTCTGAGCGGCAGAGGCCAAGGGTCCTCTGAGATCATTTCTTGTAGTTCCGGGTACCAAGTTCTTCTAGGCCAGTCCGGAACGATGAGTATAGTTCTTACTCCTCTCTTTCTTATTATCCTCAGTACCTTTGGTATGAGAGGAAGAGGAGGGAACACATAAACCGACTGGTACACCCACGGTGTCACTAGAGCGTCCACAGCTATCGCCTGAGGGTCCCTTGACCTGGCGCAATATCTTTTTAGCTTTTTGTTGAGGCGGGACGCCATCATGTCCACCTGTGGCCTTTCCCAACGATTTACAATCAAGCTGGAAGACTTCTGGATGAAGTCCCCACTCTCCCGGGTGGAGGTCGTGCCTGCTGAGGAAGTCTGCTTCCCAGTTGTCCACACCCGGAATGAACACTGCTGACCATGCTAGCACGTGATTCTCCGCCCATCGGAGAATCCTTGTGGCTTCTGCCATCGCCATCCTGCTTCTTGTACCGCCCTGTCTGTTTACATGGGCGACAGCCGTGATGTTGTCTGACTGAATCAGCACCGGCTGGTTTTGAAGCAGGGGTTCTGCTCGACTTAGGGCATTGTAAATGGCCCTTAGTTCAAGAATATGTATGTGTAGGGAAGTCTCCTGACTCGACCATTGTCCTTTGAAGTTTCTTCCCTGAGTGACTGCTCCCCAACCTCGGAGGCTTGCATCCGTGGTCACCAGGACCCAGTCGAATGCCGAATCTGCGGCCCTCGAGAAGATGAGCACTCTGCAGCCACCACAGCAGAGACACCCTGGCCCTCGGGGACAGGGTGATCAGCCGATGCATCTGAAGATGCGATCCGGACCACTTGTCTAACAGATCCCACTGAAAGATCCTTGCATAGAACCTGCCGAAGGGAATTGCTTCGTAAGAAGCTACCATCTTTCCCAGGACTCGCGTGCAGTGATGCATCAACACCCGTTTCGGTTTTAGGAGGTCTCTGACCAGAGATGACAACTCCTTGGCTTTCTCCTCCGGGAGAAACACCTTCTTCTGTTCTGTGTCCAGAATCATGCCCAAGAACAGCAGACGCGTCGTAGGAACCAGCAGCGACTTTGGAATATTCAGAATCCAGCCGTGCAGTTGTAGCACTTCCCGAGATAGTGCTACTCCGACCAACAACTGCTCCCTGGACCTTGCCTTTATAAGGAGATCGTCCAAGTACGGGATAATTATAACTCCCTTCTTTCGAAGGAGTATCATCATTTCGGCCATTACCTTGGTAAACACCCTCGGTGCCGTGGACAGACCAAACGGCAACGTCTGGAATTGGTAATGGCAGTCCTGTAACACAAACCTGAGGTACTCCTGGTGAGGTGGGTAAATGGGGACATGTAGGTAAGCATCCTTGATGTCCAGTGACACCATAAAATCCCCCTCTTCCAGGCTTGCAATAACCGCCCTGAGCGATTCCATTTTGAACTTGAACTTCCTTATATAAGTGTTCAAGGATTTCAAATTTAGAATGGGTCTCACCGAACCGTCTGGTTTCGGTACCACAAACATTGTGGAATAGTAACCCCGTCCCTGTTGGAGGGGAACTTTGATTATCACCTGCTGAAGGTACAGCTTGTGAATTGCCGCCAGTACTACCTCCCTTTCCTTGGGAGTAGCTGGCAAGGCTGATTTGAGGTAACGGCGAGGGGGAGACGCCTCGAACTCCAGCTTGTATCCCTGAGATACCACTTGTAGAACCCAGAGATCCACGTGTGAGCGAACCCACTGGTCGCTGAAGTTCCGGAGACGGGCCCCCACCGCACCTGGCTCCACCTGTGGAGCCCCAGCGTCATGCGGTGGACTTAGTGGAAGCAGGGGAGGATTTTTGTTCCTGGGAACTGGCTGTCTGGTGCAGCTTTTTCCCTCTACCCCTGCCTCTGGGCAGAAAGGACGCGCCTCTGACCCGCTTTCCTTTCTAAGGCCGAAAGGACTGTACTTGATAATACGGTGCTTTCTTAGGCTGTGAGGAAACCTGAGGTAAAAAAGTCGACTTCCCAGCTGTTGCTGTGGATACGAGGTCCGAGAGACCGTCCCCAAACAATTCCTCACCTTTATAAGGCAAAACTTCCATGTGCCTTTTAGAATCAGCATCACCTGTCCACTGCAGAGTCAATAATACTCTTCTGGCAGAAATGGACATTGCATTAATTCTAGATGCCAGCTGGCAAATGTCCCTCTGTGCATCCCTCATATATAAGACTACGTCTTTAATATGCTCTATGGTTAGCAAAATAGTATCCCTGTCAAGGGAATCAATGTTATCTGACAGGGAATCAGACCATGCTGCTGCAGCACTACACATCCATGCTGAAGCAATAGCAGGTCTCCGTATAGTACCTGAGTGTGTATACACAGACTTCAGGATAGCCTCCTGCTTTCTATCTGCAGGCTCCTTTAAGACGGCCGTATCCTGAGACGGCAGTGCCACCTTTTTTGATAAGCGTGTGAGCGCCTTGTCCACCCTAGGGGATGTTTCCCAACGCAACCTGTCCGTTGGCGGGAAAGGATACGCCATTAGTAACCTCTTAGAAATCACTAATTTCTTATCTGGGGAACACCACGCTTCTTCACACAATTCATTTAACTCATCAGATGGGGGAAAAGTCACTGGCTGCTTTTCCCCCCCAAACATAATACCCTTTTTAGTGGTAACCGGGTTAATGTCAGAAATGTGCAACACATTTTTCATTGCCGTAATCATGCATCGGATGGCCCTTGTGGACTGTACATTTGTCTCATCCTCGTCTACACTGGAGTCAGACTCCGTGTCGACATCTGTGTCTGCCACCTGAGGTAGCAGGCGTTTGAGCCCCTGACGGCCTCTGAGACGCTTGGGCAGGCGCGGGCTGAGATGCCGGCTGTCCCAAAGCTGTTACGTCATCGAACCTTTTATGCAAGGAGTTGACACTGTCAGTTAATACCTTCCACATATCCATCCACTCTGGTGTCGGCTCCTGCTCCGCCTCCACGTAAGAGTCCTCATCAAACATGTCGACACAGCCGTACCTACACACCACACACACACACAGGGAATGCTCTGACTGAGAACAGGACCCCACAAAGTCCTTTGGGGAGACAGATAATATGCCAGCACACACCAGAGCGCTATATAACAGAGGGATTTACACTATACACAAAGTGAATTTTCCCCCAATAGCTGCTTATATCACCTTTTGCGCCTAAATTTGCCCTCTCTTTTTTACCCTTCTCGTAGTGTATACTGCAGGGGAGAGCCTGGGGAGCGTCCTTCCAGCGGAGCTGTGAAGAGAAAATGGCGCTGGCTGTGCTGAGGAAGATAGCCCCGCCCCTTCAGCGGCGGGCTTCTCCCGCTTTTTTATTAATATTTATGGCGGGGGATTAGGCACATATACAGTTTATAACTGTATTATGTGCATTTTGCCAAAAAGGTATACATATTGCAGCCCAGGGCGCGCGCCCCCCCCAGCGCCCTGCACCCACCAGTGACCGGAGCGTGTGGTGTGCTGTAGGAGCAATGGCGCACAGCTGCAGTGCTGTGCGCTACCTTATTGAAGACCGGAGTCTTCAGCCGCCGATTTTCTCCTGGTTTTTCCGTCTTCTGGCTCTGCAAGGGGGACGGCGGCGCGGCTCTGGGAACGGACGATCGAGGTCGGGCCCTGTGTTCGATCCCTCTGGAGCTAATGGTGTCCAGTAGCCTTAGAAGCACAAACTAGCTGCAAGCAGGTAGGTTTGCTTCTCTCCCCTCAGTCCCTCGTAGCAGTGAGTCTGTTGCCAGCAGATCTCACTGAAAATAAAAAACCTAACAAATACTTTCTTTTCTAGTAAGCTCAGGAGAGCCCACTAGGTGCATCCAGCTCTGGCCGGGCACAGATTCTAACTGGGGTCTGGAGGAGGGCCATAGAGGGAGGAGACAGTGCACACCAGATATAGTACCTAATCTTTCTTTTAAGAGTGCCCAGTCTCCTGCGGAGCCCATCTATTCCCCATGGTCCTCACGGAGTACCCAGCATCCACTAGGACGTCAGAGAAACATAACATCAGGTTTCTTTTCTTTAAACATGCAGACCCTTGTCAGTGACAGAGGGGTCCTCTGTGATATGCAAAACATCTTTTATTGCAATAATCATATATTGACTACTTTTGGCAACTCATGGGTGCAACCTTGCATCATCCTAGTCGACACTGGAGTCGGAATCCGTGTCGGTATCAGCGTCTGCTAACTGGGTAAAGGGGACGTTTATGGGACCTTGAAGGGTCCTGTGACACAGTAAAAGCCATGCGTTAATTCCCTGCTTGTCTTTGGACTCTGCTTTGTCCAATCTCTTATGTAATAAAGCCACATTAGCATTCAAAACATTTCACATGTCCACCCAATCAGGTGTCGACTGTGCCGACGGAGACACCACCACCATCTGCTCTGCTACCTCTCCCAAGACGAGCCTTCCGCTTCAGACATGTCAACACACGAACTGACACCCCCACTGGGATAATAAATATGGGGACTGACCCACAATAAGGCCCTTTGGAGAGAGAGTATGCCAGCACACACACAGCGCCACTGGACACTGGAAACAAAGTCCCAGCCTGTACAGCGCTCTTTTTATATATGTATACACTTTTGCGCCAAATAAATGCCCCCCCCCTCATTTTTGCCCTCTGTTATTTGTACAGCAGGGGAGAGACCGGGAGCAGCTTCTCTGCAGCTTACTGTGGAGAAAAAAATGGCGCTGGTTAGTGCTGGAGGATCAAGCCCCGCCCCCTCGACGGCGGGCTTCGGTCCAGCTCAATTATTTTATACTGGCTGGGGTTTTATAATATACTGCTTCTGCAGTATCTGATACACTGCCAGTGATTATTTTTGAGGTAATAATTGCTGCCCAGGACGCCCCCCCTGTGCCTTGTGTGTGGGCGCAATGGCGCGCAGCGTGACCGCTGCGTGGTACCTCAGTGAAGATCTGAAGTCTTCTGCCGCCTTTGAAGTCTTCTTTCTTCTTATACTCACCAGGCTTCTATCTTCCGGCTCAGTGAGGAGGACGGCGGCGCGGCTCCGGGACGAACAGCGAGGACACCTGTGTTCCGACCCTCTGGAGCCAATGGTGTCCAGTAGCCTAAGAAGCAGAGCCTATCAGTTAAGTAGGTCTGCTTCTCTCCCCTCAGTCCCACGATGCAGGGAGCCCGTTGCCAGCAGTGCTCCCTGAAAATAAACCTAACAAAAGTATTTTCAAAGAAACTCCGTAGAGCGCACCTGTAGTGCATCCAGTCTCCTCTGGGCACAGGATCTAACCGAGGTCTGGAGGAGGGGCATAGAGGGAGGAGCCAGTGCACACCCATTCTGAAGTCTTAGAGTGCCGTCTATACCCCATGGTCCTTACGGAGTCCCCAGCATCCTCTAGGACGCAAGAGAAATACCAGGTTTAACCTGATTATTGAATCCTGTTTCAATCCATGTCACTGCTGCTTGAAACGGTTTTCAAGCAGGGTAGACACTGTTTAGTGCTGGACCATCACTCTTCACCAGCACTTAGAGGAAATCTCCAAGGGACAGTGATCCAGCTCTCGGCTGTCTTTAGCGTTACCCAGGTTGCACTTTCACACTGCAGACTACCCAGGTAACAATATAGGTAGCAGACACCAAGCCAGTACCCGGGCTGCTGCAGGAATATCCTGGGTGAGAGGCTTGGTGTGAAAGGGGTATTAATGTTCTATATACAGTGGCTTCAACAGTGATATACTAACAAGTATGTCTTTCAATGGTAACTGAATATAAAATAAAAAGCCTTTAAAAATGCCAACAGTTACATACTTTGGGGGGTTTGAAGGGGTAGTCTGTTGGGAAATGAATAGTCAAGAAAAACACACCGCCTTGATATGGACTATCATTCTGAAAGACAAAAAAAAATAAAAAATAAAAAAAATACTGTTAAATAGGAATTTTAAGACCAAACACTTGTAAGTTTACAAATTGGTTTTACACATAAATGTGGTGTGAACGACTGACTAGAGCTTTACAATCGAGATCAGCATTTACAAGATGAAAGAAACCGCTTAATAACCATTGTCATAAGTATGCCCCACCACCTCTTGCAGCAAGGTGGAAGAAACTAAAACTGCCTCCACATGCCTGACAAACCTTACACTGGCTTATTAATATTGTGAATACTTACCATGTTGTTATAGCCCTATATTTTATGGTTTTTTTTTTAGTTAAATAAAAATAAAAAAATTATTACTGCTACTTTCACAGAAGAAAGACTTCACACAAAAGAATTGATTACAATTTTATAAGGCCTTGTGCAGAACAGCACTTTAAGTTCACGTAAACTAAAACAGAAGATTTCAGAAACATTGCACTGAGTACACAGCTACCAAAATTGAATGAATGGGGTTTTTTTTAATCATGTATTAGAAACCTCAATCAACCATGTTTTACTTCTACATGATGACTGCAAAGTGTGTACAGGAGGAACAATTAATTGGATACAATCCCTGAACATAATATATTATGTCATAGTTCAAATGTGTTTTCTGGACTATATAAATGAATAAAACCATTTTTTTTTTTTTTTTTACAGCTTATAATTCCTATTACATCTGAATATATGTAGATAGACTGAACATTAATACATCCAAAGTACACATATATAGATGAAATTGAAAATAAGAACAAGTTAAGCATTAGTCTTATGGGCCCTACACACTCGGCGATGCGCCGCCGAGGTGCCCGACGGCCGATACGGCCGACGAGCAACCCGGCGGCGGGGGGGGCAGTGACGGGGGGAGTGAAGTTTCTTCACTCCCCCCGTCACCCGGCTGCATTGAAGTGCAGGCAAATATGGACGAGATCGTCCATATTGGCCTGCATGCACAGCCGACGGAAGATCAGCGATGAACGAGCGCGGGGCCGCGCATCGTTCATCGCTGGAGTCTCCACACTGAAAGATATGAACGAGTTCTCGTTCATTTATGAACGAGATCGTTCATATCTTTCAGAATATCGGCATGTGTGTAGGGCCTATTACTTATAATTAAATAAATCTGAAAAGTAATACAAACTGAAAATGCAAAAGCACTTTGCAGAGAAACCTAAAAAGGAGGAGTTAAGCCTTAGAACCGGGCATGTAACTGGCATTAAACATTTTGAATAAAAACTTTGGGCCTAATTCAGATCTTATCACAACAGCAAATTTGTTAGCTAATGGGCAAAACCACGTGCACTGGAGTGGGGGACACACACAGATATAACAGTTAGATTAGGGTGGATTATAATGTTTCTATGCAGGGTAAATACTGGTTGCTTTATTTTTACACGGCAATTTAGATTTCAGTTTGAACACACCCCACTCAAATCTAACTTTGCACATGTGATATCTGCCCTCCCCCCTGCAGTGCACATGGTTTTGCCCATTTGCAAACAAATTTGCTGCTGCGATCAGATCTGAATTAGGCCCCTTAGTAGAATAGGATTTTTTTAATAAGTCACGGTGCAATGCCTATACCAACAGCACATAGAATAAAATAAGAATTTACTTACCGATAATTCTATTTCTCGGAGTCCGTAGTGGATGCTGGGGTTCCTGAAAGGACCATGGGGAATAGCGGCTCCGCAGGAGACAGGGCACAAAAAGTAAAGCTTTAGGATCAGGTGGTGTGCACTGGCTCCTCCCCCTATGACCCTCCTCCAAGCCTCAGTTAGGATACTGTGCCCGGACGAGCGTACACAAGGAAGGATTTTGAATCCCGGGTAAGACTCATACCAGCCACACCAATCACACTGTACAACCTGTGATCTGAACCCAGTTAACAGTATGATAACAGCGGAGCCTCTGAAAAGATGGCTCACAACAATAATAACCCGATTTTTGTAACTATGTACAAGTATTGCAGATAATCCGCACTTGGGATGGGCGCCCAGCATCCACTACGGACTCCGAGAAATAGAATTATCGGTAAGTAAATTCTTATTTTCTCTATCGTCCTAGTGGATGCTGGGGTTCCTGAAAGGACCATGGGGATTATACCAAAGCTCCCAAACGGGCGGGAGAGTGCGGATGACTCTGCAGCACCGAATGAGAGAACTCCAGGTCCTCCTTAGCCAGGGTATCAAATTTGTAGAATTTAGCAAACGTGTTTGCCCCTGACCAAGTAGCTGCTCGGCAAAGTTGTAAAGCCGAGACCCCTCGGGCAGCCGCCCAAGATGAGCCCACCTTCCTTGTGGAATGGGCATTTACAGATTTTGGCTGTGGCAGGCCTGCCACAGAATGTGCAAGCTGAATTGTACTACAAATCCAACGAGCAATAGTCTGCTTAGAAGCAGGAGCACCCAGCTTTTTGGGTGCCTACAATATAAACAGCAAGTCAGACTTTCTGACTCCAGCCGTCCTGGAATTATATATATATATATATATATATATATATATATATATATATATATATATATATTTTCAGGGCCCTGACAACGTCTAGCAACTTGGAGTCCTCCAAGTCCCTAGTAGCCGCAGGCACCACAATAGGTTGTTTCAGGTGAAACGCTGACACCACCTTAGGAAGAAACTGGGGACGAGTCCGCAGATCTGCCCTGTCCGAATGGAAAATCAAATATGGGCTTTTGTAAGACAAAACCGCCAATTTTGACAATCGCCTGGCCGAGGCCAGGGCCAACAGCATGGTCACTTTCCATGTGAGATATTTCAAATCCACAGATTTGAGTGGTTCAAACCAATATGATTTGAGGAATCCCAACACTACGTTGAGATCCCACGGTGCCACTGGAGGCACACAAGGGCTGTATATGCAATACTCCCTTGACAACGTCTGGACTTCAGGAACTGAAGCCAATTCTTTCTGGAAGAAAATCTATAGGGCCGAAACTTGAACCTTAATGGACCCCAATTTGAGGCTCATAGACACTCCTGTTTGCAGGAAGTGCAGAAATCGACCTAGTTGAAATTTTTTCGTGGGGCCCTCCTGGCCTCACCCACGCAACATATTTTTACCACATGTGGTGATAACGTTGTGCGGTCACCTCCTTCCTGGCTTTGACCAGGGTAGGTATGACCTCTTCCGGAATGCCTTTTCCCTTAGGATCCGGCGTTCAAACCGCCATGCCGTCAAACGCAGTCGCGGTAAGTCTTGGAACAGACAAGGTCCCTGCTGGAGCAGGTCCTTTCTTAAATGCCGATGCCACGGTTCCTCTTGGAACAGACATGGTACTTGCTGAAAGCAAATCCCTTCTTAGCTCCCGAGGCCATTAGTCCTCTGTGAGCATCTCTTGAAGTTCCGGTTACCAAGTCCCTCTTGGCCAATCCGGAGCCACGAGTATAGTTCTTACTCCTCTATGTCTTATAATTCTCAATACCTTGGTTCTGAGAAGCAGAGAAGGGAACACATACACCGACTGTTACACCCACGGTGTTACCAGGACGTCCACAGCTATCGCTTGAAGGTCTCGTGACCTGGCGCAATACCTGTCCCATTTTTTTGTTCGGGCGGGACGCCATCATGTCCACCTTTGGTCTTTCCCAACGGTTCACAATCATGCGGAAAACTTCCCGATGAAGTTCCCACTCTCCCGGGTGGAGGTCGTGCCTGCTGAGGAAGTCTGCTTCCCAGTCGTCCACTCCCGGAATGAACACTGCTGACAGTGCTATCACATGATTTTCCGCCTAGCGAAAAATCCTTGCAGTTTTGTCACTGCCCTCCTGCTTCTTGTGCCACCCTTTCTGTTTACGTGGGCGACTGCCGTGATGTTATCCCACTGGATCAATACCGGCTGACCTTGAAGCAGAGGTCTTGCTAAGCTTAGAGCATTATAAATTTGTTCTTAGCTCCAGTATATTTATGTGGAGAGAATTCTCCAGACTTGATCACACTCCTTGTGTGACTGCTCCCCAGCCTCTCAGGCTGGCCTCCGTGGTCACGAGCATCCAATCCTGAATGCCGAATCTGCGGCCCTCTAGAAGATGAGCACTCTGTAATCACCACAGGAGAGACACCCTTGTCCTTGGATATAGGGTTATCCGCTGATGCATCTGAAGATGCGATCCGGACCATTTGTCCAGCAGATCCCACTGAAGAGTTCTTGCGTGAAATCTGCCAAATGGAAGCGCTTCGTAATAAGCCACCATTTTTACCAGGACTCTTGTGCAATGATGCACTGACACTTTTCCTGGTTTTAGGAGGATCCCGATTAGCTCGGATAACTCCCTGGCTTTCTCCTCTGGGAGAAACACCTTTTCCTGGACTGTGTCCAGAATCATCCCTAGGACCAGCAGACGTGTCGTCGGAACAACTGCGGTTTTGGAATATTTAGAATCCACCCGTGCTGTCGTAGAACTACTTGAGATAGTGCTACTCCGACCTCCAACTGTTCTCTGGACCTTGTTCTTATCAGGAGGTCGTCCATTTTCTTTGAAGACGAATCCTCCTTTCGGTCATTACCTTGGTAAGGACCCGGGGTGCCTTGGACAATCCAACGGCATCGTCTTGAAACTGATAGTGACAGTTCTGTACCACGAACCTGAGGTACCCTTGGTGAGAAAAGGCAAATTTTGGGACATGGAGGTAAGCATCCCTGATGTCCCAGGACACCATATAGTCCCCTTGTTCTTTGCTATCACTGCTCTGAGTGACTCCATCTGGATTTGAACCCTTGTAAGTGTTCAAATTTTTCAGATTTAGAATAGGTCTCACCTAGCCTTCAGTACCACCATATAGTGTGGAGTAATACCCCTTTCCTTGTTGTCGGAGGGGTAAATTTATTATCACCTGCTGGGAATACAGCTTGTGAATTGTTTTCAATACTGCCTCCCTGTCGGAGGGAGACATTGGTACAGCAGACTACAGGAACCTGCGAGGGGGGAAACCTCTCGACATTCCAATCTGTACCCCTTGGATACTACTTGTAGGATCCAGGGGTCCTGTACGGTCCCAGCGTCATGCTGAGAACTTGGTAGAAGCGGTGGAGGGCTTCTGTTCCTGGGAATGGGCTGCCTGCTGCAGTCTTCTTCCCTTTCCTCTATCCCTGGGCAGATATGACTCTTATAGGGACGAAAGGACTGAGGCTGAAAAGACGGTGTCTTTTTCTGCAGAGATGTGACTTAGGGTAAAAAACGGTAGATTTTCCAGCAGTTGCCCTGGCCACCAGGTCCCATGGACCGACCCCAAATAACTCCTCCCCTTTATACGGCAATACATCTTTGTGCCGTTTGGAATCTGCATCACCTGACCACTGTCGTGTCCATAAACATCTTCTTGCAGATATGGACATCGCATTTACTCTTGATGCCAGAGTGCAAATATCCCTCTGCGCATCTCGCATATATAGAAATGCATCCTTTAAATGCTCTATAGTCAATAAAATACTGTCCCTGTCAAAGGTATCAATATTTTTAGTCAGGGAATCCGACCAAGCCACCTCAGCTCTGCACATCCAGGCTGAGGCGATCGCTGGTCGCAGTATAACACCAGCATGTGTGTGTATACTTTTTAGGATATTTTTCAGCCTCCTATCAGCTGGCTCCTTAAGTACGGCCCTATCCATAGATGGTACCGCCACTTGTTCTGATAAGCGTGTGAGCGCCTTATCCACCCTGAGGGGTGTTTCCCACCGCGCCTTAACTTCTGTCGGGAAAGGGTATACCGCCAATAATTTTCTATCGGGGGAAACCCACGCATCATCACACACTTCATTTAATTTATCTGATTCAGGAAAAACTACAGGTAGTTTTTTCACCTCACACAATACCCTTTTTTGTGGTACTTGGAGTATCAGAAATATGTAACACCTCCTTCATTGCCCTTAACGTGTGGCCCTAAAAGAAAATACGTTTGTTTCTTCACCGTCGACACTGAAATCAGTGTCCGTGTCTGGGTCTGTGTCGACCGACTGAGGTAAATGGGCATTTTACAGCCCCTGACGGTGTTTGAGACGCCTGGACAGATACTAATTTGTTCGCCGGCCCTCTCATGTCGTCAACCGGCTTGCAGCGTGTTGACATTGTCACGTAATTTCCATAAATAAGCCATCCATTCCGGTGTCGACTCCCTAGAGAGTGACATCACCATTACAGGCAATTTGCTCCGCCTCCTCACCAACATCGGCCTCATACATGTCGACACACACGTACCGACATATAGCACACACACACAGGGAATGCTCTGATAGAGGACAGGACCCCACTAGCCCCTTGGGGAGACAGAGGGAGAGTTTGCCAGCACACACCAAAGCGCTATATTTTACAGGGATAGCCTTATAATAAGTGCTCCCTTATAGCTGCTTTTATAAAATCACAATTTCGCCAAATTTTGCCCCCCCTCTCTTGATTTAACCCTGTTTCTGTAGTGCAGTGCAGGGGAGAGCCTGGGAGCCTTCCTGACCAGCGGAACTGTGTGAGGAAATGGCGCTGTGTGCTGAGGAGATAGGCCCCACCCCCTTTTCGGCGGGCTCGTCTCCCGCTTAAAAATGGATTCTGGCAGGGGTTAAATATCTCCATATAGCCCCGGAGGCTATATGTGAGGTATTTTTTGCCAAAAAAAGGATTTTCATTGCTGCCCAGGGCGCCCCCCCCCAGCGCCCTGCACCCTCAGTGACTGCCGTGTGAAGTGTGCTGAGAGCAATGGCGCACAGCTGCAGTGCGCTACCTTAAGAAGACTGAGGAGTCTTCTGCCGCCGATTCTGGACCTTCTTCTCTTTTCAGCATCTGCAAGGGGGCCGGCGGCGAGGCTCCGGTGACCATCCAGGCTGTACCTGTGATCGTCCCTCTGGAGCTAATGTCCAGTAGCCAAAGAAGCCAATCCATCCTGCACGCAGGTGAGTTCACTTCTTCTCCCCTAAGTCCCTCGATGCAGTGATCCTGTTGCCAGCAGGACTCACTGTAAAATAAAAAACCTAAGCTAAACTTTTCTAAGCAGCTCTTTAGGAGAGCCACCTAGATTGCACCCTTCTCGGACGGGCACAAAAACCTAACTGAGGCTTGGAGGAGGGTCATAGGGGGAGGAGCCAGTGCACACCACCTGATCCTAAAGCTTTACTTTTTGTGCCCTGTCTCCTGCGGAGCCGCTATTCCCCATGGTCCTTTCAGGAACCCCAGCATCCACTAGGACAATAGAGAAAATAACATTTTTAAAAAGTGGTATTAAAACAACCCCCCCCCCCCCCCCAATTTGGTTTAAACCAGCCAACCCTATTTAGAAGTACCATTTCCACAGAATTTTTAATCACCATAATGTTTAGTACTTACGGGGCCCATAATTGTTGCTTGCCAATGAAACACTGCAAAGAAATAAAGAACATTTGAGTAAAAACGTGGGGAAAGAGGGGGGAGATTGCAAACAATTGAAGGACAACACAATATCTCATTTAAAGATGGGTTATATTTTGTATATTCAATTTTTACTAACGTTAGCACTAACTTTATCTAGTTATATTGGCGCTTCCTAATTCAGCCTATTGTAAAACACATGCAGCTAGTTAGAAGCCAATTCACCATCACTATGTCCAGAAAAACTACAAAAGTATGTCATTAAACAGAGCATGGGACAGCAAGGTCCAAGAGTCTGCCAAGCAGGACACTGAATTTCTACTGCATTGGCAAAAAAACAAAAAACAGAAAAATAATCTGAATGACTACAGAGGTTGGGCCACTGAAGCATAGCTGCTTCCACATACAATATAGTAAGAATTAGGGATTCTGTCCCAAAAATTATAGATCTCAATCTTGGGCTCTTTGAAATTGCAGTGCGCATGCACAGCACTCCGCTTACCTCTATACCACACCTCCCCCCAGGCAGGCTATGTGGCTGTGCGTGACTTCAGAGTAATGTTGCGCAGCCCAACCACCGCTGTCACTCACGCCGGAAGCCATCCTGAATGGGAGAGAAGTCTCTTCAAGTGGGTAGTAAGACTCCCCGTCCTCTGCTCCCACTGCCTCCTTCCTCACAGCCGGGGCCACCTCTAGTCACGCTGGCCAGAAGATGCACTGCCAGTAACCCACCAGAGTTACCACCGAGGTCTGTACACTATACCACGCCATCGGGGGAATACCTCAGGTGTTTTTGACCCCAATTGTCCATTGCCACCAATGAATGGTGTAGCTGCAGCATGGCTGGGAATATACACCACTGTCACCAATGTAAATAAAATATAACAGGGCACACCATACATTTCATATTATAATAAATAAGCCGTCACACAGGGAGAGCAGAGGTCTGCCTGCAGCTGCCGATTGCCTGAGCTGCTGCCTGTGAGCAGGTTTTTGTTCTTTTAATTCTGAACTTAACATTTAAAAATCACCCTCCCCGGGGCGTGGCCACGGCAGCACAGGAGTAGGAAGCAGATCCCGGGAGCTCCCTGGATTAAACATCCTCATGTAATATCCTGGCCCCTTTGGTGTGCCTGAATACCCTGCTTTTCTTCCCTACGCTGCAGGGCACCGGCAGGCGATTTCCCCGCTCTCCCCGGGGTCTGTACGGCCGAGGAGACATACTTCCGGATTTGCGGCCTATACCTCCTCCGGATCCCCGGCCTCAATTTTGGAGATTCCCGGCCCCACTGCTCTGGACTGCTGCTTCCAGTCATAGAGGGAACACTCTCACTTAAAGGCTGACTGATATGTAACTGGTGAGTGACTTCTACCTCCTGGGATCAAATTACACTTTGACTTCAGTTGCGGTCTTATTTTACATACTAAATAACTGCATCGCTCCTGCTCTCACCTATATTCTGGGACGCTGCCAGTACTTTCTTTTACATTTGCCTACTACTTTGGAGACCAGCTGCGGATGTGTTTCTGCTTATTACAACCCTAAAATTCACTCATTGCTGAAGTCTCCTTCTACGCTTTTGACCTGAGATTATACCGGAGTGTCTGTTACTACCTATTGTCCGTCATGGTTCGGGACGGCCAGCGCACGGCTGCGGCGAAGCTGGAGAAATTTGCCAGACAACCTAACCCACTAAACCAACGGGCCTCGCAGGCCGCTTCGCAGGGGGCCTCTCCGTCCCACTCCTACTCCCCATCTGCAACAGCTGCTGAATCCCCTAACACACCCGCAGCTCCATCTCTTCAACAAGTGCTGGAGGCAATAGCTGGATCGGAACAGCGTCTTTCAGATAAGATGGAGAAAGTGCAGTGTGATCTCTCACTGCTTCGGCAGGACGTCCAGCGCATACGAGAGAGAGTGGGAGAGGCAGAAACCCGTGTCTCGAATCTGGAGGATATGTGCGGTCCTATGAAACAATCTATTTCCACGGTAACCCAGCAAGTAACATCCCTTCAATCCAAATTACTAGACATGGAGGGTCGGCTGCGTAGAAATAATGTGCGATTTGTGGGCCTGCCGGAGAAGGAGGAGGGCTCCCAGCCTGAGGTCTTCCTGGAGTCATGGCTTAAGGAACTGTACGGCGCTGAATCCTTCACGGCACAGTTTACGGTGGAGCGTGCACACCGGATACCAACTTGTCCTCTACCTCCTGGCGCCCCTCCGCGCACCTTCATCGCCAAATTTCTGCATTATAAGGACCGTGACTCGGTCCTCCGGTTGGGACGCACAAAAGGCCCCCTTACCAGAAACGGGGTTACCGTGTCTGCTTTTCCTGATTTTGCCGCGGAAGTCCAGAAGGATCGAGCCCAGTTTATGCCTATCAAGAGGCGCCTCAGAGACCTGAACGTCTCCTACTCTATGCTATTCCCCTCCCGACTCCGGGTGGTAGCGGACGGGGAAACCAAATTCTTCAATTCCCCTAGAGAGGCGGCCCAATGGCTGGACAGATATGCTCCGGGAGCGCGCTAGATGGCCCCGGATTGAGGCCCTGCACTGTCTAATGATCGGTTGGGACCACCAGAGGCATCTACCCATTGTCCAGGGAGCCCCCCCTTGGCGTTGGTGGCTCAGGACTTTTCTCTCTTGATCGCTTGACTTTGGTTAAGGGTTTTGTTTAGTATTTAGCCCTTGAGAGATAGAAACGATAGTTTGGGATTTAAGTATGCCGAAGTTAGGGGTGGTATACGGGGAGGGGGGGGGAGAGATCAGCGAACAGCTTGTTGCTGTGCCTTACACAAGTTTTTTTCTTTCTATAGTTTGTTATTTTTCTCATGCTTAAATTTGTTTTGGAGTACATTCATTTTGATGTGGGAAGTATGTCTGATGCATTGGATACTGTCGATTAAGAATCAGGGATTGAGTAGTATAGCACTGTTATTACCCTCACTAACAATTTCCAGGAATATTCGCTGGACTGTATCTTTAGGTTACTACATAGAATATTACCAGATCTATGGCTAATTTGAAATTTCTGACATGGAATGTTTGAGGTTTAAATAATAAGAATTTACTTACCGATAATTCTATTTCTCATAGTCCGTAGTGGATGCTGGGACTCCGTCAGGACCATGGGGGATAGCGGGCTCCGCAGGAGACAGGGCACATCTAAATAAAGCTTTTAGGATCACATGGTGCGTACTGGCTCCTCCCCCTATGACCCTCCTCCAAGCCTCAGTTAGGTACTGTGCCCGGACGAGCGTACACAATAAGGAAGGATCTTGAATCCCGGGTAAGACTCATACCAGCCACACCAATCACACCGTACAACTTGTGATCTGAACCCAGTTAACAGTATGATAACAACAAATGAAGTAGCCTCTGAAAAGATGGCTCACAATAGTAATAACCCGATTTTTGTAACAATAACTATGTACAAACATTGCAGACAATCCGCACTTGGGATGGGCGCCCAGCATCCACTACGGACTATGAGAAATAGAATTATCGGTAAGTAAATTCTTATTTTCTCTAACGTCCTAGTGGATGCTGGGACTCCGTCAGGACCATGGGGATTATACCAAAGCTCCCAAACGGGCGGGAGAGTGCGGATGACTCTGCAGCACCGAATGAGAGAACTCCAGGTCCTCCTTAGCCAGAGTATCAAATTTGTAAAATTTTACAAACGTGTTCTCCCCTGACCACGTAGCTGCTCGGCAAAGTTGTAATGCCGAGACCCCTCGGGCAGCCGCCCAAGATGAGCCCACTTTCCTTGTGGAGTGGGCCTTTACAGATTTAGGCTGTGGCAGGCCTGCCACAGAATGTGCAAATTGGATTGTGCTACAGATCCAACGTGCAATCGTCTGTTTAGACGCAGGAGCACCCATCTTGTTGGGTGCATACAATATAAACAACGAGTCAGATTTTCTGACTTCAGCTGTCCTTGAAATATATATTTTTAATGCTGACAACGTCCAGTAACTTGGAGTCCTCCAAGTCGCTAGTAGCCGCAGGCACCACAATAGGCTGGTTCAAATGAAAAGCCGAAACCACCTTAGGGAGAAAATGAGGACGTGTCCGCAGTTCTGCCCTGTCCGAATGGAAAATCAGATATGGGCTTTTGTACGATAAAGCCGCCAACTCTGAAACTCTCCTGGCTGAAGCCAGGGCCAATAACATGGTTACCTTCCATGTAAGGTATTTTAAATCTACCGATTTTAGAGGCTCAAACCAATGAGATTTGAGAAAATTCAAAACTACGTTCAAATCCCACGGTGCCACTGGAGGCACCATTGGGGGTTGTATATGTAGTACACCTTTGACAAAAGTTTGTACTTCAGGAACTGACGCCAATTCCTTCTGGAAGAAGATTGATAAGGCCGAAATTTGAACTTTAATGGACCCTAATTTTAGGCCCATAGACAATCCTGCTTGCAGGAAATGTAAGAATCGACCCAATTGAAATTCTTCCGTTGGGGCCTTTTTGGCCTCACACCACGCAACATATTTTCGCCAAATGCGGTGATAATGTTGTACAGTCACTTCCTTCCTAGCCTTCATCAAGGTAGGAATAACTTCCTCTGGAATGCCCTTTTCTTTTAGAATCCGGCGTTCAACCGCCATGCCGTCAAACGCAGACGCGGTAAGTCTTGGAACATACAAGGTCCCTGCTGAAGCAGATCCCTTCTTAGAGGTAGAGGCCACGGATCCTCCGTGAGCATCTCTTGAAGTTCCGGATACCAAGTTCTTCTTGGCCAGTCCGGAGCCACTAGTATTGTTCTTACTCCCCTTTTCCGTATAATTCTCAGTACCTTTGGTATGAGAGGCAGAGGAGGGAACACATACACTGACTGGTATACCCACGGTGTTACCAGAGCGTCCACAGCTATTGCCTGAGGGTCTCTTGACCTGGCGCAATATCTGTCCAATTTTTTGTTGAGGCGAGACGCCATCATGTCCACCTTTGGTTTTTCCCAACGGTTCACAATCATGTGGAAGACTTCTGGATGGAGTCCCCACTCTCCCGGGTGAAGGTCGTGTCTGCTGAGGCAATCTGCTTCCCAGTTGTCCACTCCCGGGATGAACACTGCTGACAGTGCTATGACATGATTTTCCGCCTAGCGCAGAATCCTTGCCGCTTCTGTCATTGCTCTTCTGCTTCTCGTGCCGCCTTGTCGGTTTACGTGGGCGACTGCCGTGATGTTGTCCGACTGGATCAACACCGGCTGACCCTGAAGCAGCGGTTTTGCCAGGCTTAGAGCATTGTAGATCGCTCTTAGCTCCAGTATATTTATGTGAAGGGACGTCTCCAGGTTTGACCACACGCCCTGGAAGTTCCTTCCCTGTGTGACTGCTCCCCAGCCTCGTAGGCTGGCATCCGTAGTCACCAGGACCCAGTCCTGTATGCCGAATCTGCGGCCCTCTAACAGATGGGCACTCTGCAACCACCACAGGAGAGACAACCTTGTTCTTGGTGACAGTGTTATCCGCTGATGCATGTGCAGATGCGATCCGGACCATTTGTCCAGCAGATCCCACTGAAATGTTCGTGCATGGAATCTGCCAAATGGAATTGCTTCGTAAGAAGCCACCATCTTTCCCAGGACTCTTGTGCATTGATGTACTGACACAGTTCCTGGTTTTAGGAGGTTCCTGACAAGTTCGGATAACTCCCTTGCTTTCTCCTCCGGGAGAAACACCTTTTTCTGAACCGTGTCCAGAATCATTCCCAGGAACAGCAGACGTGTTGTCGGGGTCAATTGAGATTTTGGAAGATTCAGAATCCACCCGTGTTGCTGAAGCACTACCTGGGTTAGTGCTACACCGACTTCCAGCTGTTCTCTGGACTTTGCCCTTATCAGGAGATCGTCCAAGTAAGGGATAATTAATACGCCTTTTCTTCGTAGAAGAACCATCATTTCGGTCATTACCTTGGTAAAGACCCGAGGAGCCGTGGACAAACCAAACGGCAGCGTTTGAAACTGATAATGACAGTCTTGTATCACGAACCTGAGATACCCTTGGTGTGAGGGGTAAATTGGGACATGCAGATAAGCATCTTTTATGTCCAGGGACACCATGAAGTCCCCTTCCTCCAGATTCGCTATCACTGCTCTGAGTGACTCCATCTTGAACTTGAATTTTTGTATGTACAGGTTCAAGGATTTCAGGTTTAGAATAGGTTTTACCGAACCGTCTGGCTTCGGTACCACAAATAGTGTGGAATAATACCCCTTTCCCTGTTGTAGGAGGGGTACCTTGACTATCACCTGCTGAGAATACAGCTTGTGAATGGCTTCCAATACCGACGTCCTTTCTGAGGGAGACGTTGGTAAAGCAGACTTTAGGAACCGGCGAGGGGGAGACCTTTCGAACTCCAACATGTAACCCTGAGATATTATCTGCAGGATCCACGGGTCCACTTGTGAGCGAGCCCACTGATTGCTGAAAATCTTGAGTCGACCCCCCACCGCTCCTGAGTCCGCTTGTAAAGCCCCAGCGTCATGCTGATGGCTTTGTAGAACCCGGGGCGGGCTTCTGGTCCTGGGCAGGGGCTGCTTGCTGCCCTCTCTTACCCTTTCCTCTGCTTCGCGGCAGATAAGACTGTCCTTTTGGTCGCTTGTTTTTATAGGAGCGAAAGGACTGCGGCTGAAAAGACGGTGTCTTTTTCTGTTGGGAGGGGGTCTGAGGTAAAAAAGTGGATTTGCCGGCAGTTGCCGTGGCCACCAGGTCCGAAAGACCGACCCCAAATAATTCCTCTCCTTTATATGGCAATACTTCCATATGCCTTTTGGAATCCGCATCACCTGACCACTGTCGCGTCCATAAACTTCTTCTGGCAGATATGGACATCGCGCTTACCCTTGATGCTAGAGTACAAATATCCCTCTGAGCATCTCGCATATAAAGAAACGCATCCTTTAATTGCTCTAGAGTCAATAAAATACTGTCCCTATCCAGGGTATCAATATTTTCAGTCAGGGAATCCAACCACACTACCCCAGCACTGCACATCCAGGCTGAGGCTATTGCCGGTCGCAGTATAACACCAGTATGTGTGTATATACTCTTCAGTGTAGTTTCCAGCCTCCTATCTGCTGGATCCTTGAGGGCGGCCGTATCAGGAGACGGCAACGCCACTTGCTTTGATAAACGTGTGAGCGCCTTATCCACCCTAGGGGGTGTTTCCCAGCGCGCCCTAACCTCTGGTGGGAAAGGGTATAATGCCAATAACTTCTTGGAAATTAGCAGTTTTCTATCTGGGTTAACCCACGCTTCATCACACACGTCATTCAATTCCTCCGATTCTGGAAAAGCTACAGGTAGTTTTTTCACCCCCCACATAATACCCCTTTTTGAGGTACCAGCAGTATCAGAGATCTGCAAAGCCTCCTTCATTGCCGTGATCATATAACGTGTGGCCCTATTGGAAAATACGTTTGTTTCTTCACCGTCGACACTAGATTCATCTGTGTCGGTACCCGTGTCGACTGACTGAGGTAAGGGACGTTTTACAGCCCCTGACGGTGTCTGAGACGCCTGAGCCGGTACTAACTGGTTTTCCGGCCGTCTCATTTCGTCAACTGACTTTTGTAATGTGCTAACATTATCACGTAATTCCATAACTAAAGCCATCCATTCCGGTGTCGACTCCCTAGGGGGTGACATCACCATTACCGGCAATTGCTCTGCCTCCACACCAACATCGTCCTCATACATGTCGACACACACGTACCGACACACAGCAGCCACACAGGGAATGCTCTAATCGAAGACAGGACCCTCTTAGCCCTTTGGGGAGACAGAGGGAGAGTTTGCCAGCACACACCAAAAGCGCTATAAATGTATATAAACAACCCTAGAAGGTGTTGTTTTTGATATAGGCGCTTTTAATATATCAATATCGCCAAATTATGCCCCCCTTCTCTTTGTTACCCTGTTTCTGTAGTGCAGTGCAGGGGAGAATCCTGGGAGCCTTCCTCACCAGCGGAGCTGAGCAGGAAAATGGCGCTGAGTGCTGAGGAGAATAAGCTCCGCCCCTTTTTCGGCGGGCTTTTTCTCCCGGGTTTTAAGAAAACTGGCCTGGGTTAAATACATACATATAGCCTTAATGGCTATGTGTGATGTATTTTTCGCTACTAAAGGTATTTAATATTGCTGCCCAGGGCGCCCCCAGCAGCGCCCTGCACCCTCTGTGACTGAATCAGTGAGACGTGTAGCAACAATGGCGCACAGCTGCAGTGCTGTGCGCTACCTTCATGAAGACTGAGGAGTCTTCTGCCGCCTGCTTTCCGGACCTCCGATCTTCAGCGTCTGTAAGGGGGGTCGGCGGCGCGGCTCCGGGACGAACCCCAGGATGACCTGTGTTCCGACTCCCTCTGGAGCTAAGTGTCCAGTAGCCTAAGACTCCAATCCATCCTGCACGCAGGTGAGTTGGAAATCTCTCCCCTAAGTCCCTCGATGCAGTGAACCTGTTGCCAGCAGGATTCACTGAGATTTAAACCTAAAAAAAACTTTGTCTAAGCAGCTCTTTAGGAGAGCCACCTAGATTGCACCCTTCTCGGACGGGCACAAAAACCTAACTGAGGCTTGGAGGAGGGTCATAGGGGGAGGAGCCAGTACGCACCATGTGATCCCAAAAGCTTTATTTAGATGTGCCCTGTCTCCTGCGGAGCCCGCTATCCCCCATGGTCCTGACGGAGTCCCAGCATCCACTAGGACGTTAGAGAAAATAAGATAAAGCGTTCCTTAGTATTAACTACACTTCGGAAATATGGCCCGGATGTTGCATGTCTCTGCGAGACTCACTTGGAGGGGAATAGGTTACTGTCACTTAGAAGACCCTGGGTGGGCTGGGCCTATCACGCTTCTCACTCCTCTTCCTCCAGGGGTGTGTCAATCCTGATAAAGAAATCGGTCCAATTTGAGCTGGTATCGGTCAAGACTGACAAATACGGTCGATTTGTGTTCCTTGAATGTAGACTAAGTTCCCAACCCTACTACATACTGGCGGTTTATATTCCCCCCCCCCCATTCTCGTACGATGTACTACAGCAAGCCGCTTCATTCATAGCCTCCTCTCCGGACACCCCGGTAATCTGCTTGGGTGACTTTAACAATGTCATGAATTTAGCTTTAGACAGATGGCGCTCTCCGCAGGCTGCTGGGGTCCGCTCTAGTCCTACTAAATTTGCTGATTTTCTGAATAATTTGCAGTGGGTGGATGTGTGGAGAGCTCGGCACCCTACGACTAGACAGTTTTCATGCTTCTCTGGCACGCATGGTTCGTTCTCCAGGATCGATCTGACCCTACTCTCCCCCGTTCTTCTCCCTAGGGTGGTTGACGTCCAATACGAGGCCCGGGGTATATCTGATCACTCCCCTATGGTGTTGACTCTCGCTATGGTGAGCCAGAGGGGTCAATCTTATTGGAAACTGCATCCTTCCTGGCTGCTGCAAATAGGTGACTGCTCTGACCAGGTGACTCAGTGGGAGGGATACTTTACTGACAATGTAGGCTCGGCCCCCGGAACAGTGGTTTGGGATTCATTTAAGGCATTCCTAAGGGGAACGTATATTAGACGTATTTCTGCCCTCAAAATGTCCTGCAGGGAGAGAGAGCGAGCCCTTGAGAGTGACGCCAGGGATTTGGAATCTAGATACTTGGTGGATGGCACCCCTGCGCTGAAGGTACGCTGGCTGGCGGCCCAGTCGGCATGGGTGGCTCATCTGTCTGATAAAAACTCGCGCTCGCTTCTATTTCAGGCTACTAATATTTACATGCAGGGCGATAGGCCAGGTGGCCTGTTGGCTCGATTGGTGCACAGTGACCGCCCAGGTTCTACAATTGCTCAGATGACCGGTAGCGATGGCGCCCTTGTGAACACCATGCCGGAAATTGCGCAGCTATTCCGCTCCTACTATGCTGAGGTCTACAGTTCACAACTGGTAGACTCGACATCAGACCTCTCCGCTTATTTAAGTAATATTCCCCTACCCACACTCCCCCCGGAGGCCTCTGAGATGCTGGAGGCACCCTTAACTCTGGAAGAGGTAACGGCGGCTATTGGCTTGTCTCCCAGCGGCAAGGCACCGGGCTATGACGGCATCCCCTCAGAGGTATACAAGACCCACATTGATTTCTTCGGTCCTAGGCTTCACGCCCTGTATTCTGATATTTATGTTAATGATCAACTTCCCCCCTCTATGGTGGAGGCGATTATTATAGTGATCCCGAAGCCCGGAAAAGACCCTAGATCCCCAGAATCCTATAGACCGATATCATTGATTCCCACTGACGCTAAGATCCTGGCAAAGATTTTAGCAGTTCGACTCAACACCGTAATTACTTCCATTATCCACTCCGACCAGACCGGCTTTATGCCAGGGATGTCCACTTCTATTAACCTACGTAGATTATATACCATTTTACAAATCCCATATGACTTCCCCTCTGACTCGGTAGTGGTCTCACTGGATGCCGCCAAGGCATTTGACAGTATCGAGTGGTCCTATCTATGGGAGGTCATGACAGCTATGGGTTTCGGGCCTAATTTTATAAAATGGATTAAATTGCTTTATCAGCACCCGACTGCCAGGATCTCAGTGAATGGCTATATCTCTCCCTCGTTCCGCCTGTTTCGCGGGACCAGGCAGGGATGTCCTCTGTCCCCAACCTTGTTTGCCCTGGCCATCGAACCCTTGGCCTGTCTAATAAGGTCCCACCCAGGCGTGGTGGGCATTCATACCGGCCCTCGGGAGGATAGGATTACCCTTTACGCTGACGACATGCTGTTGTTTCTGCAGGATTACACCAGGTCTATGCCTACAGTGTTGCAATTGATTGAGGAGTTTGGTGTATATTCAGGCCTTCATATTAACTGGTCTAAGTCCTCTATTATGCCTGTGATTGTGCCGTGCCCCCCCCCCCCCCCCTCCCTGCTGCTCCTAAAATCTCCCTACCGCTATGTTGGACGGCGAAATTTAAATATCTTGGGATTCAGGTAACCAATGACCCCTCTGACTTTACACCTTTGAACCTTGATCCGATCATGCAACAAATTACTCGTAAATCCAAGACTTGGTGTAAGCTTCCATTGACTGTATCTGGCAGGGTCAGCCTCGTAAAAATGATAATACTACCTAAGATTCTATATGTGGTTCTGCAATCCCCTGTATATATTCATCCATCCTTCTTTAAAAAATTTAATAGTGTCCTGTCTTCTTTAATATGGGCTAGCAAACGTCCTAGAATACAACTGAACACTCTCACCAGGCTGCGCAGCGACGAAGGTCTGGCCTTGCCAAACTTTCAGATGTACTACTATGCCGCTCAGCTGTCTCATATTAGTGCATGGGTACAGGATACTGGCGTCACTTCTCTACACTGGGTATTTGTCCAATGCTACTTCCCCGACTTATCCCCCCTGCAGGTGTTGCTGAGTGGGAGCTTGGCCCGGTTCCTCCCTCCTCTTATATACCAAGCCATGAAGGTGTGGCAGGCACTAAAAATTCTTTTGAAATTTGATGGATTGGACCCGGACACCCCCCTCTGGTATTCTAAATGGCTCCCTGAACTGTATGCGCTCGAGGGGAGGGAAGTTTGGGCCCCTAAATCAGTGATTTCCATAAATCACCTTTATACGGATAATACGCTCAAATCCTTCCAACAACTAAAACATGAGTTTAATTTGCCTAACTCCTATTTTTTTTAGATACCTCCAGCTCAGACATGCCTTGCAGTCCCAATTCGCCAATTCCCCCCCTAAAATTATACCATTTCCCATTAAGACCTTTGTAAGTATGCTGGGTCGAGTTAAGATGATTTCCCATGCTTATGGTTATCTACTCGCCAAACTCCATATAGATCCTTTGACACGTCTCCGTGTCAAATGGGAGCAGGATCTGGGCCCCATAGATGAAGAGAACTGGGCCCTTGCTTTGGAAACTCCGTGCACGGTTACCAAATCCATCAGGTATCAACAGATACAATACTTCCTTTTGCATAGAATATATATGACCCCGGCCAGACTGGCCAAATTCGGGACGGGTCGTGTGGGTGACTGCCCTAAGTGTGGGATGACTGCAGGTACTTTTTGGCACCTCATTTGGGATTGTCCGGTGCTGCGGGCTTTCTGGGCGGGGGTCGGATCGATTCTGGGGAACACAGGGGTGGACGAGGCCATGCTTACTCCGCAATTTTGCATCCTGGGAATGGGTAGCTCTGACTTTGTGTCTGGTCCAGAGGGCCTATATGCTCGCAACATATGTGCAATGGCGAAGGTGAGCATTGCGAGGCTATGGATGGCCCCTAAGGGCCCTACACTCCCCGCTCTTAAGGCACTAATAAACGACACTGTTTTTAAGGAACGGTACATTTATATCAAACACAATGCCTCCGCTAAATTTGAAAGAATTTGGTCTCCATGGCTGGAATCCATATACTCCGTCCCAGACCCTACAACTTAATGGTGATAGGGTTACTGACAGGTCCTGGATTTGCCAAGTTATGATCTTCTAGGGCCATAGGCTTCCCTCTCACCCAATGGGTTGTGAATGAGAGAGTGGCTCTGTGCCCATCTGGACAGGGTAGGATTTAGAGTGCTAGTATCCCCCAATGCGTCCTCTTCCCCATAATGTTTTTTGTCTCTGTTTTTTAAAAATTTTTATTTCTGGGGTTCTCTGTGTTTGGTTTCTGATTGTTTTCTTCTCTTTTAAAGGGTTTTACTCGGACGGATTGTCAATAAGAGTTATATTTGAGGGGGGGGGGGGGGAACAAAACAAAGTATAATGTGATTTCATGAATACTAGAGTGTACGGATAATGCAAAATAATGGTATATATAGCTGTACATTCCTATGCGCCTATGAGCAAATGACATAGTTTGAAAATAAGTCGAAAGTGAATGCTGTTCCCCGATGAGGACATGTCATTACGTGTTTAATGTGTTCCTGTTATGCAATGTCTGTATGCAAACTACTCTCCTTCGAAATAAAAATACTTTATTTAAAAAAAAAAAAAAAAAAATATCACCCTCCCCCTCCCCACGAACTGAAGGACAACTCAATCCGGGGTTTGAGATTTTTTTTCATTCCCAATACCCGGGATTGAAAAAAATAAGAATTTACTCACCGGTAATTCTATTTCTTGTAGTCCGTAGTGGATGCTGGGGACTCCGTAAGGACCATGGGGAATAGACGGGCTCCGCAGGAGACTGGGCACTCTAAAGAAAGATTAGGTACTATCTGGTGTGCACTGGCTCCTCCCTCTATGCCCCTCCTCCAGACCTCAGTTAGGGAAACTGTGCCCGGAAGAGCCGACATTACAAGGAAAGGATTTTGGAATCCAGGGTAAGACTCATACCAGCCACACCGTACAACTCGTGATAACCTTTCCCAGTTAACAGTATGAACAACAACTGAGCATCACTCAACGGATGGCTCATAACATAACCCTTTATTAAGCAATAACTAAATACACGTATTGCAGAAAGTCCGCACTTGGGACGGGCGCCCAGCATCCTCTACGGACTACGAGAAATAGATTACCGGTGAGTAAATTCTTATTATCTCTAACGTCTTAGTGGATGCTGGGTACTCCGTAAAGACCATGGGGATTATACCAAAGCTCCCAAACGGGCGGGAGAGTGCGGATGACTCTGCAGCACCGAATGAGCAAACACAAGGTCCTCCTCAGCCAGGGTATCAAACTTGTAGAACTTTGCAAAAGTGTTTGAACCCGACCAAGTAGCCGCTCGGCAAAGCTGTAAAGCCAAGACCCCTCGGGCAGCCGCCCAAGAAGAGCCCACCTTCCTTGTGGAATGGGCTTTCACTGATTTTGGATTCGGCAATCCAGCCGCAGAATGAGCCAGCTGAATCGTGCTACAGATCCAGCGAGCAATAGTTTGCTTTGAAGCAGGAGCACCCAGCTTATTGGGTGCATACAGAATAAACAGCGAGTCAGTCTTCCTGACTCCAGCCGTTCTGGAAACATTTTCAAAGCCCGGACTACGTCCAGCAACTTGGAGTCCTCCAATTCCAGAGTAGCCGCAGGGACCACAATAGGTTGGTTCAAATGAAACGATGATACCACCTTTGGGAGAAATTGGGGACGAGTCCGCAATTCTGCCCTGTCCATATGGAAGTTCAAATAAGGGCTTTTACATGACAAAGCCGCCAATTCTGATACACGCCTCGCCGATGCGAAGGCCAACAGCATGACCACTTTGCACATGAGATACTTTAGTTCCACGGTCTTAAGTGGTTCAAACCAGTGGGATTTCAGGAAATCCAACACAACGTTAAGATCCCAAGGTGCCACTGGTGGCACAAAAGGGGGCTAAATATGCAGCACTCCCTTTACAAACGTCTCAACCTCAGGCAGAGAAGCCAGTTCTTTTTGAAAGAAAATGGATAGGGCTGAAATCTGGACCTTTATGGACCCTAATTTCAGGCCCATAGTCACACCCGACTGTAGGAAGTGCAGAAATCGACCAAGCTGGAATTCCTCTGTAGGGGCCATCCTGGCCTCACACCAAGCAACATATCTTCGCCATATACGGTGATAATGCTTAGCTGTTACATCCTTCCTAGCTTTTATCAGTGTAGGAATCACTTCATCCGGGATGCCCTTTTCCGCTAGGATCCGGCGTTCAACCGCCATGCCGTCAAACGCAGCCGCGGTAAGTCTTGGAACAGACAGGGCCCCTGTTGCAATAGGTCCTGTCTGAGAGGCAGAGGCCATGGGTCCTCTGTGATCATCTCTTGTAGTTCTGGGTACCAAGTCCTTCTTGGCCAATCCGGAACGATGAGTATTGTTCTCACTCCTCTTTTTCTTACTATTCTCAGTACCTTGGGTATGAGAGGAAGAGGAGGGAACACATAAACCGACTGGAACACCCAGGGTGTCACTAGCGCGTCCACAGCTATCGCCTGAGGGTCCCTTGACCTGGCGCAATATCTTTAGCTTTTTGTTGAGGCGGGACGCCATCATGTCCACCTGTGGCAGTTCCCATCGATTTGCAATCTGTGTGAAGACTTCTTGATGAAGTCCCCACTCTCCCGGGTGGAAGTCGTGTCTGCTGAGGAAGTCTGCTTCCCAGTTGTCCACTCCCGGAATGAACACTGCTGACAGTGCTTGTACGTGAATCTCCGCCCAACGAAGAATCTTCGTGGCTTCTGCCATCGCCACCCTGCTTCTTGTGCCGTCCTGGCGGTTTACATGGGCGACCGCCGTGATGTTGTCTGACTGAATCAGCACTGGTTGGTCTCGAAGCAGGGGCTCCGCTTGACTCAGGGCGTTGTTTATGGCCCTTAGTTCCAGGATATTGATGTGCAGACAAGTCTCCTGACTTGACCACAGCCCGTGGAAGTTTCTTCCCTGAGTGACTGCCCCCCATCCGCAGAGGCTTGCATCCGTAGTCACCAGGACCCAGTCCTGTATGCCGAACCTGCGGCACTCGAGAAGATGAGCACTCTGCAGCCACCACAGAAGAGACACCCTGGCCCTCGGGGACAGGGTGATCAGCCGATGCATCTGAAGATGCGATCCGGACCACTTGTCCAACAGATCCCACTGAAAGATCCTTGCATGGAACCTGCAGAAGGGAATGGCTTCGTATAAGGCCACCATCTTTCCCAGGACTCGCGTGCAGTGATGCACCGACACCTGCTTTGGTTTTAGGAGGTCCCTGACCAGAGTCACTAACTCCTGGGCCTTCTCCTCCTGGAGAAAAACCTTCTTCTGTTCTGTGTCCAGAATCATACCCAGGAAGGGCAGACGCGTCGTAGGAATCAGCTGCGACTTTGGAATATTCAGAATCCAGCCGTGCTGTTGCAACACTTCCCGAGAGTGTGCTACGCTGATCAACAACTGCTCCCTGGACCTCGACCTTATGTGGAGATCGTCCAAGTACGGGATAACCGTAACTTCTTGCTTCCGAAGGAGTACCATCATTTCGGCCATTACCTTGGTAAATACTCTCGGTGCCGTGGACAGACCAAACGGCAACGTCTGGAATTGGTAATGACAGTCCTGTACCACAAACCTGAGGTACTCCTGGTGAGGTGGATAAATGGGGACATGCAAGTAAGCATCCTTGATGTCCAGAGATACCATAAAATCCCCCTCTTCCAGGCTTGCAATGACCGCTCTGAGCGATTCCATTTTGAACTTGAATTTTTTCATATAAATGTTCAAGGATTTTAAATTCAGAATGGGTCTTACCGAACCGTCCGGTTTCGGTACCACAAAGTGTGGAATAGTAACCCCTTCCCTGTTGAAGGAGGGGGACCATTATTATCACTTGCTGGAGGTACCGCTTGTGAATTGCCGCCAGGACTACCTCCTTTTCCGTGGGGGAAGCTGGCAAGGCTGATTTTAGGTAACAGTGAGGGGGAGTCACTTCGAACTCCAGCTTGTATCCCTGAGATACAATTTGTATAGCCCAAGGATCCACCTGTGAGCGATCCCACTGGATGCTGAATTTTCGGAGACGCGCCCCCACCGCTCCTGGCTCCGCCTGTGGAGCCCCAGCGTCATGCGGTGGACTTAGTGGAAGCCGGGGAGGACTTTTGTTCCTGGGAACTAGCTGCATGGTGCAGCTTCTTTCCTCTACCCCTGCCTCTGGCAAGAAAGGATGCACCTCTGACCTTCTTGCTTCTCTGAGAACGAAAGGACTGCATTTGATAATACGGTGCTTTCTTAGGCTGTGAGGAAACCTGAGGCAAGAAAGTCAACTTTCCAGCTGTCGCTGTGGACACAAGGTCCGAGAGGCCGTCCCCAAACAATTCCTCACCCTTATAAGGCAAAACCTCCATGTGTTTTTTAGAATCGGCATCCCCTGTCCATTGCCGAGTCCATAAGACCCTCCTGGCAGAAATGGACATTGCATTAATTCTAGAGCCCAGCAGGCAAATGTCCCTCTGGGCATCCCGCATATATAAGACGGCGTCTTTTATATGGCCCAGGGTTAGCAAGACAGTATCCCTGTCCAGGGCATCTATGTCCTCTGACAGAGTATCTGTCCATGCTGCTACAGCGCTACACATCCAGGCTGAAGCAATAGCTGGTCTCAGTAGAGTACCAGAGTGTGTATACACTGACTTCAAGATAGCTTCCTGCTTCCTATCCGCAGGATCCTTTAGGGCGGCCGTATCCTGAGACGGCAGGGCCACCTTCTTAGATAAGCGTGTCAGCGCCTTGTCTACCCTAGGGGAGAATTCCCAACGTAACCTGTCCGTTGGCGGGAAAGGGTACGCCAGCAGTAATTTTTTGGAAATCACCACTTTCTTATCAAGGGAACTCCACATAACTCATTTAATTCATGTGACGGGGGAAAAGTCACTGCCTGCTTTTTCTCCCCAAACATATACACCCTCTTGTCAGGGACAGGGTTAACCTCTGAAATGTGCAATACATCTTTCATTGCAATAATCATGTAGCGGATAGCCTTGGTCATCTTAGGCTGTAATTGTGCCTCATCATCGTCGACACTGGAGTCGAACTCCGTGTCGGCATCTGTGTCAACCATCTGAGATAGTGGGCGTTTATGAGACCCTGACTGCCTCTGAGTTGCCTGGGCAGGCCCGGGTTGAGACCCCGGCTGTCCAAAGGCTGCAGCGTCAAACCTTTTATGCAAGGAGCTTACATTTTAAGACCTTCCACATATCCATCCAATCAGGTGTCGGCCCCGACACCACATTTATCCGCACTTTCTCCACCTCCACGTAACCCTCCTCATCAAACATGTCGACACAGCCGTACCGACACAGCACACACACAGGGAATGCTCTGACTGAGGACAGGACCCCACAAAGGCCTTTGGGGAGACAGAGAGAGTATGCCAGCACACACCACAACGCTATATAACCCAGGGATATTCACTATAATAAGTGATTACCCAATAGCTGCCGATTTTATGTCTTTTGCGCTTAAATTTATGTGCCCCCCCTCTCTTTTTTACCCTTCTTGTACCTGGATACTGCAGGGGAGAGCCTGGGGAGCGTCCTTCCAGCGGAGCTGTGAAGAGAAAATGGCGCTGGTGTGCTGAGGAAGAAGGCCCCGCCCCCTCAGCGACGGGCTTCTGTACCGCTTCTGTGTGAAAAAAAATGGCGGGGTTTTTACATATATACAGTGCCTGACTGTATATATGTATGTTATGCCAAAAAGGTACTTCAATTGCTGCCCAGGGCGCGCCCCCCCCCCCCCCCCAGCGCCTTGCACCCTACAGTGACCGGAGTGTGAAAGTGTGCTGGGAGCAATGGCGCACAGCTGCGGTGCTGTGCGCTACCTTAAATGAAGACAGAAGTCTTCAGCTGCCGTTTTCAAGCTTCTGTTCTTCTGGCTCTGCGAGGGGGACGGCGGCGCGGCTCCAGGAACTGACGATCGAGGACAGATGCCTGTGTTCGAACCCTCTGGAGCTAATGGTGTCCAGTAGCCTAAGAAGCACAACCTAGCTGTAGACAGGTAGGTTTGCTTCTCTCCCCTCAGTCCCTCGTAGCAGTGAGTCTGTTGCCAGCAGAAGCTCACTGAAAATAAAAAACCTTTTACTAGCAGGCTCAGGAAAGCCCACTAGGAGCACCCAGCTCTGGCCGGGCACAGATTCTAACTGAGGTCTGGAGGAGGGGCATAGAGGGAGGAGCCAGTGCACACCAGATAGTACCTAATCTTTTTTTTAGAGTGCCCAGTCTCCTGCGGAGCCCGTCTATTCCCCATGGTCCTTACGGAGTCCCCAGCATCCACTAGGACGTTAGAGAAAATGGTCTGGGATTGGCCTCCCTAATAAGAATATGCCTTTAAAATGTTCTAAAATCAGTCTTAAAGGGTTTCTTTTGTGAAGAGGGGTTTGGTTTGATTTGCAGTTCGGGATGCTGGTGGTCAGAATACCAACCGTGGCATCCTGATGTTCGGAATATCCCCATGCCCCCTAATCCACCCTCCCTACAGCCTAACCCTAGAGCAGGGTACACACTGGGAGATTTCAGACTTAAAAATAACCGATGACAAAAACGAGTTTTATGGTAAGAACTTACCTTTGTTAAAACTCTTTCTGCAAGGTACACTGGGCTCCACAAGGATAGACATAGGGGTGTACAGTAGGATCTTGATCCGAGGCACTAACAGGCTCAAAAGCTTTGACTGTTTCCAAGATTCATAGCGCCGCCTACTCTATAACCCCGCCTCCCTGCACAGGAGCTCAGTTTTTAGTTAACCAGCCCAATGCAGTAGCAGGAAGAGAGACGCCAACAGTTAGTAGCCACATACACCACACTCTCACGACAGGAGACGTGTCAGCGGCTAATGTCATACCAACCCAAAGAAGCCAAGTCATCAGGGTGGGTGCCTTATGGAGCCCAGTGTACCTCGCAGAAAGAGTTTTAACAAAGTTAAGTTCTTACCATAAAACTCGTTTTCTGCTGCGGGGTACACTGGGCTCCACAAGGATAGACATAGGGGATGTCCTAAAGCAGTTCCTTATGGTAGGGGACGTACTGTAGCGGACACAAGAACCCGGCGTCCAAAGGAAGCATCCTGGGAAGCGGCAGTATCGAAGGCACAGAACCTTATGAACGTGTTCACTGAGGACCACGTAGCCTCCTTGCACAATTGTTAAAGGGTCGCACCACGGCGGGCCGCCCAAGAAGGTCCAACAGACCAAGTAGAATGGGCCGTAATGTGAGCAGGAGCCGAGAGACCAGCCTTCACATAAGCATGTGCAATCACCATTCTAATCCATCTGGCCAAAGTCTGCTTGTGAGCAGGCCGGCCCCGTCTTTGAAACCCAAACAGAAAAAAGAGAGAGAATCAGATTTCCTAATAGAAGCAGTTCTCTTCACATAGATACGGAGAGCCCGTACCACATCCAAAGACTGCTCTTTGGGAGACAGATCAGGAGAGACAAAGGCCGGGACAATCTCCTGATTAAGGTGGAATGAAGAAACCACCTTAGGCAAATAACCGGGACGAGTCCTAAGAAACGCCCGGTCACTGAAATATCAGATATGGGGAACTACAAGACAAGGCACCCAAATCCGACACTCCTCTAGCTGAGGCAATAGCCAGCAGAAATACCACCTTAAGGGAAAGCCACTTAAGATCAGCTGAACCAAGAGGTTCAAACGGAGATTCTTGTAACACCTCCTAAACCACCGACAAGTCCCAAGGAGCCACAGGCGGGACATAGGGAGGTTGGATACGCAACACACCCTGAGTAAAGGTATGCACATCAGGTAAGGTCACAATCTCTCTGAAACCACACCGACAAGGCAGATATTTAAACCTTGAGGGAGGCCAGACGCAGGCCTAAGTCTAGGCCCTGCTGAAGAAAAGCCAACAACTTGGCTGTACTAAACTTGGTAGAGTCATAATTGTTAGTTGCGCACCAAACAAAGTAAGAATACCAGACCCTATGGTAGATCCGAGCAGAAGTCGGTTTCTGGGCCCGCAACAGTTTGAATGACCGCCTCAGAAAACCCTTTAGCCCTCAAGACGGAAGCTTCAAGAGCCACGTCGTCAAAGACAGCCGGGCTAGGTCCTGGTAGACACAGGGGCCTTGAACGAGGTCTGTGCGTTGTGGAAGTAGGACTGGACGCTCTGACGATAGGCCCTGCAGGTCTGAGAACCAGTGCCGTCTGGGCCATGCTGGAGTTATTAGAAGCAGGATTCCGCTTTCTTGCTTGAACTTCCGAATTACCCTGGGCAGGAGTAACACCGGAGGGAACACGTACGGCAGCCGAAACCTCCACGGCACCGCCAGCGCATCCACGAATGCTGCTTGAGGATCCCTTGCTTCGAAGACCGGAACCTTGTGATTGTGTCGAGGCGCCACCAGATCTACGTCTGGAAGGCCCCACTTTTCCACTAGGAGTTGAAACACTTCTGGATGGAGGCCCCACTCTCCGGCATGTACGTCCTGACAACTGAGAAAGTCCGCTTCCCAATTCAGGACTCCCGGAATGAATATTGCCGATATGGCCGGTAGATGGCGTTCCGCCCATTGCAGAATCCGTGAGACTTTCTTCATTGCCAAACGGCTTCGAGTGCCGCCTTGATGATTTATGTAAGCCACTGTGGTAGCGTTGTCCGACTGTACTTGAACAGGACGGTTCTGAATTAAATGCTGGGCCAGGTTCAACGAATTGAAGACCGCCCGCAATTCCAGAATGTTGATCGAGAGGAGAGACTCCTCCTTGGTCCACCGACCCTGAAGGGATTGTTGCTCCAGCACCGCACCCCAACCCCTTAGACTGGCATCTGTCGTCAACAGGACCCAGTCGGATATCCAGAAGGGACGGCCCCTGCACAATCGTTGGTCCTGGAGCCACCAGTGCAGTGACAGACGGACCTCCGGAGTCAATGAGATCATGCGAGACCTGATCTGGTGAGGCAGGCCATCCCACTTGGCTAGAATCAGCATCTGGAGGGGGCGAGAATGGAATTGAGCATACTCCACCATGTCGAATGCTGACACCATGAGGCCCAGCACCTGCATCGCCGAATGTATCGACACTTGCGGATGAGAAAGGAAGCAACAAATCCTGTCCTGAAGCTTCAGGACTTTCTCCTGAGACAAGAACAACCGCTGGTTGAGAGTGTCCAATAGCGCTCCCAGGTGCACCATGCTCTGAGCAGGGACCAGGGAGGATTTCTTCCAGTTGATGAGCCACCCGTGGGCTTGCAGAAACCGGACTGTCAGATCCAGATGACGCAGGAGAAGTTCTGGGGAATTTGCCAGGATCAACAAGTCGTCCAGATACGGCAGGATCCTGACCCCTTGACGGCGGAGTACCACCGCCATCACAGCCATAACTTTGGTGAAGACTCGGAGCCGTAGCTAAATCAAAAGGTAACGCCCGAAACTGGTAATGGAGGCTGCCAATCGCAAACCTCAGGTATTGTTGATGTGACACTGCTATAGGAATATGCAGGTAAGCATCTTGTATGTCCAGGGAGACCATATAATCCCCAGGTTCCAAGGCCAGAACTAGAGCGAAGGATTTCCATACGGAACTTGGAAACCTTCACAAACCTGTTCAATGCCTTGAGATTGAAAATGGGCCGAGAGGACCCATTCGGTTTCGGGACTAGAAACAGCGGAGAATAGTACCCCTGGCACCTCTGAGCAAGAAGCACCTGTACTACCACTACTGTATCCAGAAGGGTCTGTACCACCGAGTGTAGAGTTTTTGCCTTTGTCTGGTCCAAAAGGACATCTGTCAGGCAAAATCGATGAGGGGGTCGGTTTTTGAAGGCTATGGCGTAACCTCGAGTGATGACTTCCCGTACCCGGGCATCTGAAGTGGTCTTCAACCATTCCTGGGTATACCCTAGAAGCCGGCCCCCCACCCTGGGATCTCCCAGGGGGAGGCCCGCCCCGTCATGCGGCAGGCTTATCTGTCTTGGAAGCTGGCTGACGGGCAGCCCAGGCTCTTTTGGGCTTCGGCTTACCAGGTTTGTAAGTGCGGGCCTGCTTGTGGTACGCCTGACCTTTTGCTTTACCTGAAGGACGAAAGGGACGAAAGGAAGTACCTTTAGCCTTCGACACAGAAGGAGCGGTACTTGGCAGACCGGTAGTTTTGGCAGTAGCCAAGTCAGCCACTATCTTATTTAAGTCCTCTCAAAACAGAATATCTCCCTTGAAAGGGAGTACCTCCAGGGTTTTTCTAGAGTCCAGATCCACAGACCAGGATCTCAGCCACAATATCCGGCGAGCCAGGACCGACATAGTAGAGGCCTTGGCTGCTAGAATACCGGCATCAGAAGCCGCCTCTTTAATATAGCGAGAAGCTGTGACAATATATGACAAGAATTGTCTAGCATGGTCAGAAGAGATTTCAGCTTCCAACTCGAGGGCCCATGCTTCAATAGCCTCTGCAGCCCAAGTTGCTGCAATAGTGGGTCTTTGTGCAGCACCCGTGAGGGTGTAAATAGCTTTCAGACAACCCTACACACGTTTATCCGTAGGCTTTTTTAGAGACGCGACGGTAGTGACAGGTAGATCTAAGGAAACCACCATCCTAGCCAAATGCGAGTCTACTGGAGGAGGCGTTTCCCAATTTTTAGACAGCTCTGGCGCGAGGGGATAGCGAGCCAGCATCTTCTTTTGAGGCACAAACTTCTTCCCTGGGTTTCCCCAGGATTCCTGACGTATATCCACTAGGCGGTCAGAATGAGGTAAAACTTGTTTAAACCACCTTCTGACGCTTGAACCTATCTGGTTTCTTAGGAGGGACAGATGGCTCGGGATCATCCGTAATCTGTAGAATCCACTTAATGGCATCCAAAAGATCAGGAACATCCACATGTGAACTACCCTCCCCATCAGCAGTATTTGAGTCAGAATCTGTGGGGTCAGTTTAAGTGCCATATTCATCAGACAAGGTGTCAGTGACAGCAGTGGATTGTGAGGAGGTAAGAGCTCGCTTAGAGGACCCCATGCTCTTAGGCGAGCGAGGGTCAGACTTTTTAGTAGTCAAGGACTGGTTCAATTTCTTCAATTGAGCAGACAAGTTATCTGCCCACGGCAGGTTAGCCGCAGAGACGACATACGGTTGAACCGGCATAGGAGGTCCCATGGGGGGGTGTTAGTTTAGTAACTAGCGTATTCAGAAGTGTGGAGAAAGTAGCCCACGGTGGGTCATTATGGACCCCCGTTGCCACAGTCCCACTGGGGGGCAAGGAGCACCCAGAACCAGAACCCACAGCTGCTATAGTCTCCTCATAGGGATCTGTGGCATCAGAAACACCGGTAGTGTGTTCAGCCCCAGAACCATTACCTTCAGAAGCAGACATGATACAACTTGCAATATAAGGTAACACAGTATAATTGTCAGCAGCACAATACCTCTTGCCAAAACCCCTGCACAGTGTAGTCAGCACAAGCAGGGATACAGGAGAGAGATGGTGACTAAAATCAGAGAAAAAATAAGATTTTACTCACCGGTAAATCTATTTCTCGTAGTCCGTAGTGGATGCTGGGAACTCCGTAAGGACCATGGGGAATAGCGGCTCCGCAGGAGACTGGGCACAACTAAAGAAAGCTTTAGGTCACCTGGTGTGCACTGGCTCCTACCACTATGACCCTCCTCCAAGCCTCAGTTAGGACACTGTGCCCGGACGAGCTGACATAATAAGGAAGGATTTTGAATCCCGGGTAAGACTCATACCAGCCACACCAATCACACCGTATAACTCGTGATACTATACCCAGTTAACAGTATGAATATAACAGCCTCAGATGGCTCAACAATAACCCTTTAGTTAGGCAATAACTATATACAAGTATTGCAGACAATCCGCACTTGGGATGGGCGCCCAGCATCCACTACGGACTACGACAAATAGATTTACCGGTGAGTAAAATCTTATTTTTTCTGACGTCCTAGTGGATGCTGGGAACTCCGTAAGGACCATAGGGATTATACCAAAGCTCCCAAACGGGCGGGAGAGTGCGGATGACTCTGCAGCACCGAATGAGAGAACTCCAGGTCCTCCTCAGCCAGGGTATCAATTTTGTAGAATTTAGCAAACGTGTTTGCCCCTGACCAAGTTGCAGCTCGGCAAAGTTGGAAAGCCGAGACCCCTCGGGCAGCTGCCCAAGATGAGCCCACCTTCCTTGTGGAATGGGCTTTTACAGATTTTGGCTGCGGTAGTCCAGCCGCAGAATGCGCCAGCTGAATTGTGATACAAATCCAGCGAGCAATAGTCTGCTTAGAAGCAGGAGCACCCAGTTTGCTGGGTGCATACAGGATAAACAGCGAGTCAGTTCTCCTGACTCTAGCCGTCCTGGAAACATAATTTTTCAAGGCCCTGACTACGTCCAGTAACTTGGAATCCTCCAAGTCCCTAGTAGCCGCAGGCACTACAATAGGTTGGTTCAAGTGAAAAGCTGATACCACCTTAGGGAGAAACTGGGGACGAGTCCTCAATTCTGCCCTATCCATATGGAAAATCAGATAAGGACTTTTATATGACAAAGCCGCCAATTCTGATACACGCCTGGCCGAAGCCAAGGCCAATAACATGACCACTTTCCGCGTGAGATATTTTAGATCCACGGTTTTTAGTGGCTCACACCAATGTGATTTTAAGAAACTCAACACCACGTTGAGAACCCAAGGTGCCACTGGAGGCACAACCGGGGGCTGAATATGCAGCACTCCTTTTACAATGTCTGAACTTCAGGTACTGAAGCTAGTTCTTTCTGGAAGAAAATCGACAGAGCCGAGATCTGTACCTTAATGGAGCCTAATTTTAGGCCCATAGACACTCCTGCTTGTAGGAAATGCAGAAAATCGACCTAGTTGAAATTCCTCTGTTGGGGCCTTTTTTGGCCTCACACCAAGCAACATATTTTCGCCATATGCGGTGATAATGTTTTGCAGTTACATCTTTCCTGGCTTGAATCAGCGTAGGAATGACTTCCTCCGGAATGCCCTTTTCCTTTAGGATCCGGCGTTCAACCGCCATGCCGTCAAAACGTAGCCGCGGTAAGTCTTGGAACAGACAGGGCCCCTGCTGCCGCAGGTCCTGTCTGAGCGGCAGAGGCCATGGGTCCTCTGAGATAATTTCTTGAAGTTCTGGGTACCAAGCTCTTCTTGGCCAATCCGGAACCACGAGTATCGTTCTTACTCCTCGCCTTCCTATTATTTTCTCAGTACCTTTTGTATGAGAGGCAGAGGGGGGAACACAAACCGACTGGTACACCCACGGTGTTACCAGAGCGTCCACAGCTATCGCCTGAGGGTCCCTTGACCTGGCGCAATATCTTTTATAGCTTTTTGTTGAGGCGGGACGCCATCATGTCCACCTGTGGCCTTTCCCAATGGTGTACAATCCTTTGGAAGACTTCTGGATGAAATCCCCACTCTCCCGGGTGGAGGTCGTGTCTGCTGAGAAGATCTGCTTCCCAGTCGTCCACTCCGGGAATGAACACTGCTGACAGTGTTAACACATGATTTTCCGCCCATCGGAGAATCCTTGTGGCTTCTGCCATCGCCATCCTGCTTCTTGTGCCGCCCCGTTGGTTTACATGGGCGACTGCCGTGATGTTGTCTGATTGGATCAGTACCGGCTGGTTTTGAAGCAGAGGCCTTGCCTGACTCAGGGCATTGTAAATGGCCCTCAGTTCCAGAATATTTATGTGTAGGGAAGTCACCTGACTTGACCAAAGTCCCTGGAAGTTTCTTCCCTGTGTGACTGCCCCCCAGCCTCAAAGGCTGGCATCCATGGTCACTAGGACCTAGTCCTGTATGCCGAACATGCGGCCCTCTTGAAGATGGGCACTCTGCAGCCACCACAGTAGAGATACCCTGGTCCTTGAAGACAGGGTTATCAGCCGATGCATCTGAAGCTGTGATCCGGACCACTTGTCCAACAGGTCCCACTGAAAAGTTCTTGCATGGAACCTGCCGAATGGGATTGCTTCGTAGGAAGCTACCATTTTTCCCAGGACTCGCGTGCAATGATACCTGTTTTGGCTTCAGGAGGTCTCTGACTAGAGATGACAGCTCCTTGGTTTTCTCCTCCGGGAGAAACACTTATTTCTGTTCTGTGTCCAGAACCATCCCCAGGAACAGTAGACGTGTCGTAGAAACCAGCTGTGACTTTGGACTGTTTAGAATCCAACCGTGCTGTTGTAGCACTTTCCAAACTAGTGCTACCCCGACTAGCAACTGCTCCTTGGACCTTGCCCTTATAAGGAGATTGTCCAAGTACGGGATAATTAAAACTCCCTTTTTTCGAAGGAGTATCATCATTTCGGCCATTACCTTGGTAAACACCCTCGGTGCCATGTACAGTCCAAACGGCAGTGTCTGGACTTGGTAATGGTAATCCTGCACCACAAATCTGAGGTACTCCTGGCGAGGATGGTAAACGGGGACATGCAGGTAAGCATCCTTGATGTCCCGGGATCCCATGTAATCCCCCTCGTCCAGGCTTGCAATAACCGCCCTGAGCGATTCCATCTTGAACTTGAATTTTTTATGCATGTGTTCAAGGATTTTAAATATAAAATGGGTCACACCGAACCATGCGGTTTCGGTACCCCAAACCGTGTGGAATAGTAACCCCGTCCTTGTTGAAGTAGGGGCACCTTGAGTATTACCTGCTGGGAATACAGCTTATTAATTGCCTCTAGCGCAGCCTCCCTGCCTGAGGGAGTTGTCGGCAAGGCATATTTGAGGAAACGGCGAATTCCAGCTTGTACCCCTGAAATACTACTTGAATGAAACAGGGATCCACCTGTGAGCGAGCCCACTGATCGCTGAAATTTTTGAGACGGCCCCCCACCGTACCTGGCTACACCTGTGGAGCCCCCGCGTCATGCTGTGGACTCAGAGGAAGCGAGAGAAGAATTTTGATTCTGGGAACAGGCTGACTGGTGCAGCTTTTTCCCTCTTCCCATGTCTCTGTACAGAAAGGAAGCGCCTTTGACCCGCTTGCTTTTCTGAAGCCGAAAGGACTGTACCTGATAATACAGTGCTTTTAGTCTGTGAGGAAACCTGAGGTAAAAATATTTCTTCCCAGCTGTTGCTGTGGATACAAGGTCCCAGAGACCATCCCCAAATAATTCCTCACCCTTATAAGGCAGAATCTCTATGCGCCTTTTAAAGTCAGCATCACCTGTCCAGTGACAGGTCTCTAATACCCTCCTGACAGAATGGACATTACATTCATTTTGGATGCCAGCCGGCAAAATATCCCTCTGTGCATCCCTCATATATAAGACAACGTCTTTAATATGTTCTCATGTTTGACAGGGTCACCGACCACGCTGCAGCAGCACGATCTGCAGGTCTCAGTCTAGTACCTGAGTGTGTAAATACAGACTTCAGGATAGCCTCCTGCTTTTTATCAACAGGTACCTTCAAAGTGGCCGTTCCTAAAACGGCAGTGCCACCTTTTTTGACAACCGTGTGAGCGCCTTAGCCACCCTAGGGGATATCTCCCAGCGTAACTAATCCTCTGGCGGGAAAGGGTACGCCATCAGTAACTTTTTAGAAATTACCAGTTTCTTATCGGGGGGAACCCACGCTTCTCACACACTTCATTCATTCATCTGATGGGGGAACAAAACACTGCCTGCTTTTTCTCCCCAACATAAAAACCCATTTTTAGAGGGTTAATGTCAGAAATGTGTAACACTTTTTTTATTGCCGGGATCAAGTCACGGATGTTCCTAGTGGATTGTGTATATGTCTCAACCTTGTCGACACTGGAGTCAGACTCCGTGTCAACGTCTGTGTCTGCCATCTGAGTGAGCGGGCGTTTTTGAGCCCCTGATGGCCTTTGAGACGCCTGGGCAGGCGCGTACTGAGAAGCCTGCTGTCCCACAGCTGTTACGTCATCCACCCTTTTATGTAAGGAGTTGACACTGTCGGTTAATACCTTTCACCTAACCATCCACTCTGGTGTCGGCCCCACAGGGGGCGACATCACATTTATCGGCATCTGCTCCGTCACCATATAAGCCTCCTCATTAAACATGTCGACACAGCCGTACCGACACCGCACACACACAGGGAATGCTCTGACTGAGGACAGGACCCCACAAAGCCCTTTGGGGAGACAGAGAGAGAGTATGCCAGCACACACCAGAGCGCTATATAATGTGGGGATTAACACTATAACGGAGTGAAATTTCCCCAATAGCTGCTTGTATATATAATATTGCGCCTAAATTTAGTGCCCCCCCTCTTTTTAACCCTTTGAGCCTGAAAACTACAGGGGAGAGCCTGGAGAGCTTTCTTCCAGCTGCACTGTGAAGAGAAAATGGCGCCAGTGTGTCTGAGGGAGATGGATCCGCCCCTTTTTCGCTGACTTTTCTCCCGCTTTTTTCTGGATTCTGGCAGGGGTATTTACCACATATATAGCCTCTGGGGCTATATATTGTGGTATTTTTGCCAGCCAAGGTGTTTTTATTGCTGCTCAGGGCGCCCCCCCCCCCCCCAAGCGCCCTGCACCCTCAGTGACCGGAGTGTGAAGTGTGTATGAGGAGCAATGGCGCACAGCCGCAGTGCTGTGCGCTACCTTGGTGAAGACTGATGTCTTCAGCCGCCGATTTTCCGGACCTCTTCTTGCTTCTGGCTCTGTAAGGGGGACGGCGGCGCAACTCCGGGACCGAACACCAAGGCTGGGCCTGCGGTCGATCCCTCTGGAGCTAATGGTGTCCAGTAGCCTAAGAAGCCCAAGCTGGCTGCAAGCAGGCAGGTTCGCTTCTTCTCCCCTTAGTCCCTCGCTGCAGTGAGCCTGTTGCCAGCAGGTCTCACTGAAAATAAAAAACCTAATTCTATACTTTCTTTCTAGAAGCTCAGGAGAGCCCCTAGTGTGCATCCAACCTCGGCCGGGCACAAAATCTAACTACCTGAGGCTTGGAGGAGGGTCATAGTGGGAGGAGCCAGTGCACACCAGGTGACCTAAAGCTTTCTTTAGTTGTGCCCAGTCTCCTGCGGAGCCGCTATTCCCCATGGTCCTTACGGAGTTCCCAGCATCCACTAGGACGTCAGAGAAATACAAATTAGAGTATATCTTGTGAATATCCTAGATTCATTAACCCGACGCACCAAGCCCCCTCAGGTTATAGAATATAGGGATAGCAAGTTGAGTGAGAGACACGAAATGGAAATCACCCAGCAAGCTAATGCACACACAGTCACAGTTATACAATGCAGAGGTTATTACCAACAATAATACTGCACTGGACCAGCTTATATATATGTAGCTCTGTAATGAATAGATATAACACTGCACAGTAAGAACTGGATGTATATCACAGGGTACTTGTACCAGAGAACCCTGACTAAATGCACTGTCTTAACTATCACTGTCTAAATGACATGTAGAATACTTAAGGTGTCTTGTAAAGTCACAGCGCTGACAACCAGGCAGCTTTACAAAGGAGGATCTGCCCAAGCAGTCCCAGGAACAGTGTAGCTGAGAGAAATGGCGCCCAAACACCGACAGGGAGTGAGGTAGAGACAGATATGCAGCTCCAGGGCGGGAACATTTACTGGAAATGGCGCCCTGGGGGAGGGGCTCCAGGTCTAAGCCTTATCCCCTCTGCTGGCAAAACCACCTGGTACTGCGGGCTACACATAAAAAGGTTTTAAGAGAAAACCTGACCTGCACCCATGCCCTGGTGATCTTGTGGGATCACCTGTACTGCCACAGTATCCACCGCCAGCGTGCGCACGGCCCGCCCCCCACGCCAGATCGCGATACAGCACAGGTCCCGCGAGCGGGACCCACTCACCACCTCCCGAAGCGCGGCCACGCGATCCCGGAGAGCCCCCGTCGTGTGTGCCTGACCAGAAGAAAACCGGAGCCTCCTGCTGTAGTTACCCGGCAACCAGGGCGCGGTAGTGTACAGCGCCGCTGGGGAGAGATGGAGCTGCAGCAGTGAATGTCTCCAGACATGTACACACTGCTGCAGCCTTTGAAGTCTTCACTTTTCTTCTAAAAAAAAAAAATAAGATTTTACTTACTGATAAATCTATTTCTCGTAGTCCGTAGTGGATGCTGGGACTCCGTAAGGACCATGGGGAACAGCGGCTCCGCAGGAGACAGGGCACAAGAATAAAAGCTTTAGGATCAGGTGGTGTGCACTGGCTCCTCCCCCCATGACCCTCCTCCAAGCCTCAGTTAGGATACTGTGCCCGGACGAGCGTACATAATAAGGTAGGATATTGAATCCCGGGTAAGACTCATACCAGCCACACCAATCACACCGTACAACTTGTGATCTGAACCCAGTTAACAGTATGATAAAACGAAAAGGAGCCTCTGAAAAGATGGCTCACAACAATAATACCCCGAATTTTTGTAACAATAACTATATACAAGTATTGCAGACAATCCGCACTTGGGATGGGCGCCCAGCATCCACTACGGACTACGAGAAATAGATTTATCGGTAAGTAAAATCTTATTTTCTCTGACGTCCTAGTGGATGCTGGGACTCCGTAAGGACCATGGGGATTATACCAAAGCTCCCAAACGGGCGGGAGAGTGCGGATGACTCTGCAGCACCGAATGAGAGAACTCCAGGTCCTCCTCAGCCAGGGTATCAAATTTGTAGAATTTTGCAAACGTGTTTGCCCCTGACCAAGTAGCTGCTCGGCAAAGTTGTAAAGCCGAGACCCCTCGGGCAGCCGCCCAAGATGAGCCCACCTTCCTTGTGGAATGGGCTTTTACCGATTTTGGCTGTGGCAGGCCTGCCACAGAATGTGCAAGCTGAATTGTACTACAAATCCAACGAGCAATCGTCTGCTTAGAAGCAGGAGCACCCAGCTTGTTGGGTGCATACAGGATAAACAGCGAGTCAGATTTTCTGACTCCAGCCGTCCTGGAAACATATTTTCAGGGCCCTGACAACGTCAAGCAACTTGGAGTCCTCCAAGTCCCTAGTAGCCGCAGGTACCACAATAGGTTGGTTCATGTGAAATGCAGAAACCACCTTAGGTAGAAATTGAGGACGAGTCCTCAATTCTGCCCTGTCAGAATGAAAAATTAAGTAAGGACTTTTATATGATAAAGCCGCCAATTCTGACACACGCCTGGCTGAAGCCAGGGCTAACAGCATCGTCACCTTCCATGTGAGATATTTGAAGTCCACAGTGGTGAGTGGTTCAAACCAATGTGACTTTAGAAAACTCAACACAACATTGAGATCCCAAGGTGCCACTGGAGGCACAAAAGGAGGCTGTATATGCAGTACCCCTTTTACAAATGTCTGAACTTCAGGCATTGAAGCCAGTTCTTTCTGGAAGAAAATCGACAGGGCCGAAATTTGAACCTTAATGGACCCTAATTTTAGGCCCATAAATAGTCCTGTTTGCAGGAAATGGAGGAAACGACCCAGTTGAAATTCCTCTGTAGGGGCCTTCTTGGCCTCACACCACGCAACATATTTTCGCCAAATGCGGTGATAATGTTTTGCGGTTACGTCCTTCCTGGCCTTGACCAGGGTAGGGATGACTTCATCTGGAATGCCTTTTTCCCTCAGGATCCGGCGTTCAACCGCCATGCCGTCAAACGCAGCCGCGGTAAGTCTTGGAACAGACAAGGCCCCTGCTGGAGCAGGTCCTTTCTCAGAGGTAGAGGCCACAGTTCGTCCGTGAGCATCTCTTGAAGTTCCGGGTACCAAGTCCTTCTTGGCCAATCCGGAACCACGAGTATAGTTCTTACTCCTCTCCTTCTTATGATTCTCAGTACCTTTGGTATGAGAGGCAGAGGAGGGAACACATACACTGACTGGTACACCCACGGCGTTACCAGGGCGTCCACCGCTATTGCCTGAGGGTCCCTTGACCTGGCGCAATATCTGTCTAGTTTTTTGCTTAGACGAGACGCCATCATGTCCACCTTTGGTGCTTCCCAACGGTTTACTATCAGGTGGAAGACTTCTGGGTGAAGTCCCCACTCTCCCGGGTGGAGGTCGTGTCTGCTGAGGAAGTCTGCTTCCCAGTTGTCCACTCCCGGAATGAACACTGCTGACAGTGCTATCACATGATTTTCCGCCCAGCGAAGAATCCTTGCAGCTTCTGCCATTGCCCTCCTGCTTCTCGTGCCGCCCTGTCTGTTTACGTGGGCGACTGACGTGATGTTGTCCGATTGGATCAATACCGCCTGACCCTGAAGCAGGGGTTTCGCTTGACTTAGGGCATTGTAAATGGCCCTTAGTTCCAGAATGTTTATATGAAGAGATGCTTCCATGCTTGACCACAAGCCCTGGAAATTTCTTCCCTGTGTGACTGCTCCCCAGCCTCTCAGGCTTGCATCCGTGGTCACCAGGATCCAATCCTGAATGCCAAATCTGCGGCCCTCTAGTAGATGAGCACTCTGCAGCCACCACAGAAGAGACACCCTTGTCCTTGGCGACAGGGTTATCCGCTGATGCATCTGAAGATGCGATCCGGACCATTTGTCCAGTAGATCCCACTGAAAAGTTCTTGCATGGAATCTTCCGAATGGAATCGCTTCGTAAGAAGCCACCATTTTTCCCAGGACCCTCGTGCACTGATGCACTGACACCTGGCCTGGTTTTAGGAGGTTCCTGACTAGCTCGGATAACTCCCTGGCCTTCTCCTCCGGGAGAAACACCTTTTTCTGGACTGTGTCCAGAATCATTCCTAGGAACAGTAGACGTGTCGTTGGAATCAGCTGCGATTTTGGAATATTTAGGATCCACCCGTGCTGACGTAACACTACCTGAGACAGTGCTACTCCGACTTCTAACTGTTCCCTGGACCTTGCCCTTATCAGGAGATCGTCCAAGTAAGGGATAATTAAGATGCCTTTTCTTCGAAGAAGAATCATCATTTCGGCCATTACCTTGGTAAAGACCCGAGGTGCCGTGGACAACCCAAACGGCAGCGTCTGAAACTGATAATGACAGTCTTGTACTACAAACCTGAGGTACCCTTGGTGAGACGGGTAGATTGGGACGTGGAGATAAGCATCCTTGATGTCCAGAGACACCATATAGTCCCCTTCTTCCAGGTTTGCTATCACCGCTCTGAGTGATTCCATCTTGAATTTGAACCTCTTTATGTAAGTGTTCAAGGATTTCAGATTTAAAATTGGTCTCACCGACCCGTCCGGCTTCGGTACCACAAACAGCGTGGAATAATACCCCTTTCCCTGTTGTAGGAGGGGTACCTTGATTATCACCTGCTGGGAATACAGCTTGTGAATGGCTTCCAAAACTGCCTCCCTGTCGGAGGGAGACTTTGGTAGAGCAGACTTCAGGAACCGGCGAGGGGGAAACGCCTCGAATTCCAGTTTGTACCCCTGCGATACTACCTGTAGAATCCAGGGGTCCACTTGCGAGTGAGCCCACTGCGCGTTGAAATTCTTGAGACGGGCCCCCACCATGTCTGAGTCTGCTTGTAAAGCCCCAGCGTCATGCTGAAGACTTGGCAGAAGCAGGGGAGGGCTTCTGCTCCTGGGAAGCGGCTGCATGGTGCAGTCTTTTTCCCCTTCCTCTGCCCCGGGGCAGGAAGGAATGGCCTTTAGCTCGCTTGTACTTATGGGAACGAAAGGACTGAGTTTGAAAAGACGGTGTCTTTTTCTGCTGATGTGAAGTGACCTGGGGTAAAAAGGTGGATTTTCCAGCCGTTGCCACCAGGTCCGATAGACCAGCCCCAAATAACTCCTCCCCTTTATACGGCAATACTTCCATATGTCGTTTGGAATCCGCATCGCCTGACCACTGTCGCGTCCATAACGCTCTTCTGGCAGAAATGGACATAGCACTTACTCTTGATGCCAGGGTGCAAATATCCCTCTGTGCATCACGCATATATAGTAATGCATCCTTCAAATGCTCTATAGTTAACAGTATATTGTCCCTATCCAGGGTATCAATATTTTCAGTCAGGGAATCCGACCACGCGACTCCAGCACTGCACATCCAGGCTGAAGCGATTGCTGGTCGCAGTATAACACCAGTATGTGTGTATATACTTTTAAGAATATTTTCCAGCCTTCTATCTGCTGGTTCTTTGAGGGTGGCCGTATCAGGAGCCGGTAACGCCACTTGTTTAGATAAACGTGTGAGCGCCTTATCTACCCTAGGGGGTGTTTCCCAACGCGTCCTAACCTCTGACGGGAAAGGATATAGTGCCAATAATTTTTTAGAAATTAGCAGTTTTTTGTCGGGGGAAACCCACGCTTTATCACACACCTCATTTAACTCATCTGACTCAGGGAAAACTATTGGTAGTTTTTTCACACCCCACATAATACCCTTCTTTGTGGTACTTGTAGTGTCAGAAATGTTCAATGCCTCCTTCATTGCCGTGATCATGTAACGTGTGGCCCTACTGGACATTACGTTTGTCTCCTCACCGTCGACACTAGACTCAGTATCTGTGTCGACCCACTGAGGTAACGGGCGTTTTAGGGCCCCTGACGGTGTCTGAGACGCCTGGACAGGCACTAATTGATTTGCCGGCTGTCTCATGTCATCAACCGTTCTTTGCAAAGTGCTGACATTATCACTTAATTCTTTAAATACGATCATCCAGTCAGGCGTCGACTCCCTAGGGGGTGACATCACTAACCCAGGCAATTGCTCCGCCTCCACATCATTTTCCTCCTCATACATGTCGACACACACGTACCGACACACAGCACACACACCGGGAATGCTCTGATATATATATACACACACATACATACATACATACACAGGAATAACCTTATATAAGTGTTATTCCCTTATAGCTGCTGTTTATATAATTTTTAGCTGCCAATAGTGCCCCCCCTTCTCTTTTTTTACCCTGATTCTGTAGCAAGTCTGCAGGGGAGAGTCAGGGAGCCGTCCTTCCAGCGGAGCTGAGAGGGAAAATGGCGCTTGTGTGCTGAGGAGATAGGCTCCGCCCCTTCACGACGTCCTTATCTCCCGCTCTTTTCTGTAAAAATGGCAGGGGTTAAAATACATCCATATAGCCCAAGAGCTATATGTGATGTATTCTTTTGCCAACCTAAGGTATTATCTGTTATATTGCGTCTCAGGGCGCTCCCCCCCAGCGCCCTGCACCCTCAGTGACCGGAGTGTGAAGTGTGCTGAGAGCAATGGCGCACAGCTGCGGTGCTGTGCGCTACCTTAGTCTGAAGACAGGATCGTCTTCTGCCGCCGATTTCACCGGACCTCTTCGCTCTTCTGGCTCTGTAAGGGGGCCGGCGGCGCGGCTCCGGGACCCATCCAGGCTGAACCTGTGATCGTCCCTCTGGAGCTAATGCCCAGTAGCCTAAGAAACCCAATCCACTCTGCACGCAGGTGAGTCCGTTTCTTCTCCCCTTAGTCCCACGATGCAGTGAGCCTGTTGCCAGCAGGACTCACTGAAAATAAAAAACCTAAAATACACTTATTCTAAGCAGCTCAGGAGAGCCACCTAGCCTGCACCCTTCTCGTTCGGGCACAAAAATCTAACTGAGGCTTGGAGGAGGGTCATGGGGGGAGGAGCCAGTGCACACCACCTGATCCTAAAGCTTTTATTCTTGTGCCCTGTCTCCTGCGGAGCCGCTGTTCCCCATGGTCCTTACGGAGTCCCAGCATCCACTAGGACGTCAGAGAAAAAGCTCTTCTTAGGGCTGCCTGGAGCAGCCCCTCTGTTATGTGCCTATCTGCGGCACCAACTACAAAACTGAGCTCCTGTGCAGGGAGGCGGGGTTATAGAGGCGGTGGCGCTATGCATCTTGGGAACAGTCAAAGCTTTTGAGCCTGTTGGTGCCTCGGATCAAGATCCTACTCTACACCCCTATGTCTATCCTTGTGGAGCCCAGTGTACCCTGATGCAGAAAGTCATTGTTTATTTTTTAGGCTTACAACTTCCAGTGTGCATGGGGTAACATTGGTGAACGATACACGCTCCCACGCATCTTTCAGCAACCACCAATATTGAGCTGACATGCAGCTCAAACAATGTCGGGCTGAACTGCATGTCCAGTAATGGAGGTGGTGACGTCACTGATAGTTATAGTTAACGTTGAATTAGTGTTCACTCTAGGATTTGGGCAGGGCGCTGGACTGTGAGGGGCACAAGCGTGTGTGCGCGGCCTAGGGGGCGTGATCATTTCACGTAATAAAAGTGGGCAGTTCAGCCCACAGACGATAAAAAAGGGGGCGTGGGCGGCCGGGGGCATCACTGTCGGGGGCGTGCCCAGCACCTACGGAGGTGCTGTGCTTCCCCCAAGCTCTCTCAGTGTGAATGGATGCCACGTGCACGCCATCTTTACACGCTGGGAGGGCAGGAAGCTGGCGGCGGTTCTAGCAGGGCGGATTTTGCACACAAAAAACCCAAAAAAACAGCCAACGTGAACACTAGTTGAAGGATAACGTTCAGTGGTAATCGCTGTATCGTTCAACGATAGTTGCTCATCGCCGGCATTTCCTTTATCGCCCAGTGTGTACCCTACTTAACCCTCAGCGGAGGTGCCTAACCCTAACCATCCGCCCAACCCTCCCTGGGCTCCTGTTAACACCAGCACTGTGAGGGTTAAAGTCTAATAAGCCGTTTCTCTGTGTGGAGCCAAAACCACTCATCCACGAAGGGGTGTATTCTACAAGTCCTCTGAAAGTGTCCTGTGCATTCTTTAACACCTATGAAATGTAAGGGGGAGTCTCCATAGAGCAGAATTTCCATATACCAGATATGGTGAATTTGGAGGCTTAAGCAATGCTAACGCCATGTTCCTCAAAACATTCGCCAATAAGCCAGCATTACCCCTGCTGAAAGAGGCCACTTCAATTGGAAAATACAGTTACTATAAAACAGAAGTTACTGTCTGAAAGATGTTTAAGTAGAACTTCCCAGCAAAAACTGGCTCGTCTTCCCACATTGCATCATGGTGCCATCTCATTCCTAGGTTAATTACATGCTCAGTATTGCGGGGGGTTCAGCTTTACTTATGCCGGTTCCTATGTGTTTTTGCAATCAGTACCTGCGAAAATACGTCACTTATAGGGGGGGGGATTTTTTGGGGACCTCAGCAGGTCCTAATAAAAATATCTGTTAAGTGCCAGCATTTTAGCTAATTGGATAGCTCCCACAGGAATTTTTAGCCACGTTAATTACTGCACCTGATTGAATTCCTCCCTTATGGGTTAGACCTGAGGTTCCGAAACTTGGTCCAAACAGTTCACGTTTTCCAGGTCTCCTCAAAGAATCACAAGTGACATAATTAGCTTCACCTGTAGATCCTTTAAGATGTGTCCATGAGTAAATAAATAAATACACTGCACCTGCTAGGTAACCTGGTAAACATGATTTGTTTTGGGGCCTTGAGGACAGACTTTAGGAACCACTGTGTTAGACTTAGAAAATAGAAAAGCTGCACTCCAAACAGTGCTGCACTGTTGTAATGGGCCCTACACACTGGCCAATTACACCGAAAGATATGCACAATCTCGTTCATTAATGAACGAGATATCTTTCAGTGTGTATGCACCAGCGAAGAACAATGCGCGGCCCCACGTTCATCGTTGGTGCCTGCAAGCCAATATGGACAATATAGTAACAGTTAATGAGGTTGAAAAGAAGCAAAATGCCCATCGGGTTCAACATGTAAAGTCCATATTAGCATGCAGGGCTATGGGGCCGGGTGACTGGGAGTGAAGAAACTTCACTCCCCGTCACCCCCCCCCCCCCACCGGGACGCCCATCAGGCACCTCGGCCTGCAATCGGCCAGTATGTAGGGTCCTTTAGACTGCTGATCTTTCATATCGTTGAGTCTTGCTGCCCAACACCCCATCATCAACTCCAACCTCTGAACATACCACATATGACCTCAAATACCCGACAAGCCTCGCCATTTCAGAAATGTCTGACCCAGTCATCTGGCCATAAAGATTTTCCCTTTATTAAAATCACTCAGTCTTCACAACTGCTCTTTTCTACTGTCATGATTAGGATTACCTACAGTGTAATCTTTACATGCCCTGTCATAGGGGGCTACCACAAGGGAGCACAAAATGGAGCAATTCAATTGTTGCTCCATTTTAAACACCCATTAGCCACAGGGTGACTTCTACCTGCATCCTCCAGAGAGGAGAGAAAAAAAACCTTTGTAAAATCTGGTTTGGGCAACCTATCCCCTGCTTTAGACTGGTTTTGCCACCCTCTGGGGCGATTCGAATGTTCTGGGCACCCCCTGCTGGGCAGCTATCGGAGCAATTCAACATTTGCTCCAATCAGACACCCATTAGTATTTAACGTGCCTGAAAGTACTATGTAAAGCTAAACCTGAAGACCTTGTTTGGGTGTCTAAAGTCCTCATTTGAGCTCACAAACTACGGACTTACACTTTTCTTGCACCTTTAAAGACTGCGAGAAAATAAATGGCTATCATGGCTAATAAGCGTCAGATGCCTAGCGGGGTGTGCCCAAAACATCCAAGTAGCAAAAATGTAAAACACATGCAAACCAAATCTGAATCAAGTTTTGAGGTTTGCATTTTCCTAGCGATAATTGTGTACTGTACGCTAAATTTAACACCTTATCTGGCAGATGACCATTTGCTACCAAACCACAGGTTGATTGTCAGTTGCTCTCATCCATTACCAGGTTTTCATTCCAACCACAGATTATCTGACAGATAACTGTATAGTGTATGCCCAGCTTTTAGGCTCATCCTGGAGTGATGCATTTACAATACTGCACTTCCCAAAAAAATTAGAAAGTCCAATAAATTATCCAAAAACTGTTGCTCACATGCGCCTGGCCAGAAAACTGTCACGCTGTCCTACTACACCTTCTATAAACTCACTCAGGAGGAAGACTCACCGCAACAGGAAATGCACTCACAGTACATGTAAAACGGTTCTGTGAGCCGGACCCCCAAACTAATAACACCCAACATACTCAAAATCACTGCACTGCCTGAATAATGTAAATCAGTAATGTTGTAGAAAGTAAAGCTCAACAGGGCAAAAAGGACTATATTTCAAGTAGTACTTAATTTGCAAAAATGCTCTGCAGTAGCATTCAGAGTTAGTAGGCAAAGTATACTTTAACAAACTGGATCCTGATTTTCTGAGGGTGCTTGGGAACATGCGGCCACCTAACGTGCAGTACTACCAATGGAATGCTAGGTTTTGGACTGCACCAAGGTGAAACTAGGACACAATACACCAGCTCTGTATTAAGAATAGGTCCGAGTAAAGCTGCTGTGAGACGCTTTGTTTTAAACTTTGTTCTACTTAAATTTATTAAATTAAATCTGTCTTAAGTTAAAATACAACTCCCCTCATTTTAGGGCCCTAGACAGTTACACAGAGTTCAGCAATGATTGAATCCCGCATCCACACCATCCAATTGTCAGTGTGCAAGACAAAACCACCTTGTCAGTAGGAAAAAACAGGATTTTGGTACTTACCGATAAATCCCTTTCGGAGTCCATAAGGGACGGTGGAATATAGTACCTTGAAGTATAAAAGGGGTGATCAGGCGAGCCGGCACTTTGAAATTTTTTGCATGTGACTGGCTCCTCCACCTCTATACCCCTCCACAGACCAGTTAAGAAACTGTGCCCGAGGAGAGACTGCAACGCGAACAGAGGAGGGGGTAAGCAAGACAACCAGAAGGATCGCTGTAAAACATGAACCTCAAACATACAGATCTGCATTGAACGTGTGTGCTTATCTATGTAAAAAAATAAATAAATAATACATACATATACACACAGATATTATATACATAGGATTGTCATCTTGTAATCACACAGGTCTTAGCAGTCACACCCAGGATTAGAACCCACAACCTGTTACACTGAAGGCAGATACCTTACAGATGGAGCTATTTATGCTTGCAGAATCAAAAAAAAAAAAAAAAAAAAAAGACAAAAATGACTAACAGAAGGAAACATTGCAACCAGGTCCGAAGGACACCAAGCAACCAGGAACCACCGGAACAAATCTGTGGTATAACCACACCGCCGGAAAAGAGCAAAGCAGGATGGGCGCCCAGCGTCCCCCAAGGACTCAGAAAGGGATTTATCGGTATGTACCAAAATCCTGTTCTATATCATCCATTTGGGGACGTCCCAGAGCTTCCCAAAATGGGTGGGTAAGCACTGAGAATTCAGTAAAACTGCAGTCAAGCCAGAACTCAAGGTCACGACCGAGATAAGTGTGGAGCGTGACAAAAGGAAGTCAGGCAACCTAAGAGGCAGCATGACCTATAGGCAACTGATACAGAAAAAAAACACCAAGATAACTGCCAGATATGTTGAGGCTGGCCAGGCAGTTATCGAAACAAAGTTGGACCCATGATGTTAGGCAATGAAAGAAAAAATCTAGTCCTGAAAAGCATATAGACTGCATAGGCTAGCCAGAAGTCTTTCCTGAAAGAAGCGCGGTCAGAGACCCGCCGCTAAAAGAACCAGAACGGAAAAAGGAGCCACCAAACCACCAAGAGTACGCACCCTAGGCAACGTGTGCCGCCTGCTAGTATAGGAGTGGCTGGATTAAAGGTGGCATATGTCCAGAGACACAGTAGATTAACCACCACGGAATGCCATATGTCCATCCTGGGAAAGTACTTTGGTATGCCACCTAATTGTGAGGCCCAACATGCTGAGCCACCGGAGTTCCCCGCATTCCATCAGCACACCTTGACCAGCCAATTTATCAAACGTATGTGCCAGAACCAGCCCAAACGCAGAGGCACCATACTAGGGTTCACCCTCGAGAAAGATCAGCAGATCTGGATACAGAGACCCGCGAGGTTAAACAAAAAAAATTTGGATGAAACAGACATGTTTACACTGCATGAGTAAACAGGGAAGGAGCAGAAAAGGTGGTTGACACCTAAGCTAACTGGGAAAACCCCCTTGTTATAGAGCCCCACTAGAGAATACAAAATGGAGGAGGACCCCACCAATCCACCAACTGTTATACTTTCTGTATAGAAAACCCCTTCTCACTGAAGGGAGGATTAGTCAGATGCAAGGACTATGGTCGAGAAGACGACCTGGTGATAAAAAAACAGATCTGTGATCTGTTCTTACTGTTATAAGTACTGTATGCTAGGGTAGAAGAGTAGAGCACAATCTGAGTAGACCTAATCCCAAAGAATATGCAACAGTAGGGATGTAGTCCTACTAGACTTAAAGGAGCCACTCTCAAAGGAGAAGCGATGTGATCCAATGCCATTCAAGTAGTCCTGGGTCAAGGACATCCACGGACAGTACAGAAGTCTAAAAGGTGATACTTGCACGGTCTGGAGAGACCAATTGGGGTGTACAACACAAAACCTGGGGAAAATCCGCAACTGAGCAAATTTGACCAGCCTGTAGGGGAGTAAAAATGTAGTCCCTGTGAAAAGGAGATCCCATAGGGAAATTAAAAAAAAAAAAATAAGATTTTACTTACCGATAATTCTATTTCTCATAGTCCGTAGTGGATGCTGGGGACTCCGTAAGGACCATGGGGAATAGCGGCTCCGCAGGAGACTGGGCACATCTAAAGAAAGCTTTAGGACTATCTGGTGTGCACTGGCTCCTCCCCCTATGACCCTCCTCCAAGCCTCAGTTAGGATACTGTGCCCGGACGAGCATACACAATAAGGAAGGATTTTGAATCCCGGGTAAGACTCATACCAGCCACACCGTACAACTCGTGATCTGAACCCAGTTAACAGCATGATAACAGAGGAGCCTCTGAAAGATGGCTCACAACAATAATAACCCGATTTTTGTAACAATAACTATGTACAAGTATTGCAGACAATCCGCACTTGGGATGGGCGCCCAGCATCCACTACGGACTATGAGAAATAGAATTATCGGTAAGTAAATTCTTATTTTCGCTAACGTCCTAAGTGGATGCTGGGGACTCCGTAAGGACCATGGGGATTATACCAAAGCTCCCAAAACGGGCGGGAGAGTGCGGATGACTCTGCAGCACCAAATGAGAGAACTCCAGGTCCTCCTCAGCCAGGATATCAATTTTGTAGAATTTTACAAACGTATTTGCTCCTGACCAAGTAGCTGCTCGGCAAAGTTGTAAAGCCGAGACCCCTCGGGCAGCCGCCCAAGATGAGCCCACCTTCCTTGTGGAGTGGGCATTTACAGATTTTTGGCTGTGGCAGGCCTGCCACAGAATGTGCAAGCTGAATTGTACTACAAATTCAACGAGCAATAGTCTGCTTAGAAGCAGGAGCACCCAGCTTGTTGGGTGCACACAGGATAAACAGCGAGTCAGATTTCCTGACTCCAGCCGTCCTGGAAACATATTTTCAGGGCACTGACAACGTCTAGCAACTTGGAGGCCTCCAAGTCCCTAGTAGCCGCAGGCACCACCAATAGGTTGGTTCAGGTGAGACGCTGAAACCACCTTGGGGAGAAACTGAGGACGAGTCCTCAATTCCGCCCTGTCCGAATGGAAAATCAGATAAGGGCTTTTTCAGGATAAAGCCGCCAATTCTGACACGCGCCTGGCCCAGGCCAGGGCCAACAGCATGACCACTTTCCATGTGAGATATTTTAACTCCACAGATTTAAGTGGTTCAAACCAATGTGACTTTTGGAACCCAAAACTACATTGAGATCCCACAGTGCCACTGGAGGCACAAAAGGAGGCTGTATATGCAGTACCCCTTTTACAAACGTCTGAACTTCAGGGACTGAAGCTAGTTCTTTTTGGAAGAAAATTGACAGGGCCGAAATTTGAACCTTAATGGACCCCAATTTCAGGCCCATAGACACTCCTGTTTGCAGGAAATGTAGGAATCGACCCAGTTGAATTTCCTCCGTCGGGCCTTACTGGCCTCGCACCACGCAACATATTTTCGCAAATTGCGGGGATAATGTTTTTGAGGTTACATCCTTCCTGGCTTTGATCAGGATAGGGATGACTTCATCCGGAATGCCTTTTTTCCTTCAGGATCCGGCGTTCAACCGCCATGCCGTCAAACGCAGCCGCGGTAAGTCTTGGAACAGACAGGGTCCTTGCTGGAGCAGGTCCCTTCTTAGAGGTAGAGGCCACGGATCCTCCGTGAGCATCTCTTGAAGTTCCGGTTACCAAGTCCTTCTTGGCCAATCCGGAACCACGAATATAGTGCTTACTCCTCTCCATCTTATCAATCTCAGTACCTTGGGTATGAGAGGCAGAGGAGGGAACACATACCCTGACTGGTACACCCACAGTGTTACCAGAGCGTCTACAGCTTATTGCCTGAGGGTCCCTGGACCTGGCGCAATACCTGTCAAGTTTTTAATCATGTGGAAGACTTCTGGGTGAAGTCCCCACTCTCCCGGGTGGAGGTCGTGCTGTGGAAGTCTGCTTCCCAGTTGTCCACTCCCGGAATGAATACTGCTGACAGTGCTAACACATGATTTTCCGCCCAGCGAAGAATCCTTGCAGCTTCTGCCATTGCCCTCCTGCTTCTTGTGCCACCCTGTCTGTTTACGTGGGTGACTGCCGTGATGTTGTCCGACTGGATCAACACCGGCTGACCTTGAAGCAGAGGTCTTGCTAAGCTTAGAGCATTGTAAATGTCCCTTAGCTTCAGGATATTTATGTGAAGTGATGTCTCCAGGCTTGACCATAAGCCCTGGATATTCCTTCCCTGTGTGACTGCTCCCCAGCCTCGCAAGCTGGCATCCGTGGTCACCAGGACCCAGTCCTGAATGCCTAATCTGCGGCCCTCTAGAAGATGAGCACTCTGCAACCACCACAGGAGGGACACCCTTGTCCTTGGTGACAGGGTTATCCGCTGATGCATCTGAAGATGCGATCTAAAACTTTCACTAAGAAGCTCAGGAGAGCCCCCAGTGTGCACCCTTCTCGTTCGGGCACAGAGATCTAACGGAGGCTTGGAGGAGGGTCATAGGGGGAGGAGCCAGTGCACACCAGATAGTCCTAAAGCTTTCTTTAGATGTGCCCAGTCTCCTGCGGAGCCGCTATTCCCCATGGTCCTTACGGAGTCCCCAGCATCCACTTAGGACGTTAGAGAAAAAAAAAATGGCCCAACGGGAAGGTCTTATTTAAAGCCAACCAACCCTCCGAGAAGTAGAGGACACCAACTGAGCCGAGTACCCAGCAAACCGAAACCCTTACGCTGAGAGAGAGTATCCAATGGAGTCTACATGTTAAGAACTAAAGTCACTGTACTGTGACTCGAGGAAAGCATATCACATATATATCTGAATGAACAGACACATTAATCAAACTCTTCAGGAAATGCCTAGAGTAATAGGTCATACAGATAAGGGATGAAGCCTATGAGTTAAGAGGTCACAGACGAGCATCAAATGTGGCCAGGAAAAAAAAGAGAGATACCCCCTGAGTCACGGGGCACTCAGTAAGAAACATTAAAATTAGGAGGATGACAAAAGGACTACAAACCCTGATAGCTGAAGAATCTTTCAGAAGGGAACAAGGAGGAAGGTCCAAAGATATTAGGAATTCTTCCTACACTAAGTGTAAACCGGGACATAAACCCTCAGTTCCAGGATAGACTGACCTTAACACAGATCCCTATACCGTTTGGAGTTCCGGGTAAGGTTATCCCGAGCTAAAAAACCCGGTATGTTACCTGAATTCTTGGAGTCTGAATTAGCGTAATGAAACTCAGGACCTTTTACACCAACCGACTGGAAGGACATTGCTGTGAGAAGACAGGTGGCTGAAATGTGACTATACCTTGTCTGTAAGCAACTGAGATATACAACTCCTGAATGTGGAGGTCTTTACCCAATCGTGAAAAAGTCAGGAGACCCCTTCCACACTGCAATCTTCCAGTTAAGATGTTAGGGAACGCTAGTTGCCAATGGACTAACTAGAGAAACTAAATGTACCCATAACCTGTCTCTCTACACCAAATTACAGAGACAGATGTTTGAACAAGGGTTGGTCCAGACAAACCACCTTGTTGGACAGGAAACTGAATACTGCCATATTGCACTCTTCCATTCATAAACAGGGAAGAGGACTGGCAACCATCAATGGATAGAGCACTGCCCGAAATTGGTCAACAGTGTCCATTCTTCCCTAACCTTCAGGAATAGGAGGTACACATACATATATGACTTACACACCTCCCCTTACCATCAAACCAGCTCGTGGGAGCAAAAAAACAAAAAACTGCTCTCTACAGCCTCCATTATTGGGCAGCCTCACTTTAAGGGGAAGCTCAAAACACTGCATTGTGTTTAAGTGGAAACAATCCCACCCTACGCCCGTCAGCGAAAGGCCTGGCTCTAGAGGCGTATCATGAAACGAGAAACGCCTCTCAGACGTCTATTTGAGCTGTACAGAATCACAATTTTGTGAACCCTAGAACAGAAGGGATGGAACATACCTCAAATTATCTTCTATACAACTTCCTGTCTAATCTGGTTCTTTGAAGCTAAATGCAGCTGGGCGGAGAAAACAGACTTGACCGTAGTCAAGTGGACACTCCGTCAGAGGTATGTATTGTAGGAATCTGTAGGAAATGAAGGTCATTAGAAAACATACAGACTAGAAGATACCTTAGTGAAGTTTCCCAGGTAAAGCAGTCTAAAAATACGATTTTAAACCTACCGGTAAATCTTTTTCTCCTAGTCTGTAGAGGATGCTGGGGACTCCGTAAGGACCATGGTGTATAGACTGGCTCCGCAGGAGACATGGGCACTATAAAGAACTTTTAGTATGGGTGTGCACTGGCTCCTCCCTCTATGCCCCTCCTCCAGACCTCAGTTAGAGAACTGTGCCCAGAGGAGATGGACAATATGAGGAAAGGATTTTGTTAATCTAAGGGCAAGATTCATACCAGCCCACACCAATCATACCATATAACCTGGAATATACGCAACCAGTTAACAGTATGAACAAAAAACAGTATCAGTCAAAGACCGATTCCAACTGTAACATAACCCTTTATGTAAGCAACAACTATATACAAGTCTTGCAGATGTAGTCCGCACTGGGACGGGCGCCCAGCATCCTCTACGGACTAGGAGAAAAAGATTTACCGGTAGGTTTAAAATCTTATTTTCTCTTACCTCCTAGAGGCTGCTGGGGACTCCGTAAGGACCATGGGGTTTATACCAAAGCTCCCAACTGGGCAGGAGAGTGCGGATGACTCTGCAGCACCGACTGAGCAAATGCAAGGTCCTCATCAGCCAGGGTATCAAACTTGTAGAATTTTGCAAAAGTGTTTGAACCCGACCAAGTAGCTGCTCGGCAAAGCTGTAATGCCGAGACGCCTCGAGCAGCCGCCCAAGAAGAGCCCACCTTCCTAGTGGAATGGGCCTTTACTGAATTTGGTAACGGCAATCCAGCCGTAGAATCAGCCTGCTGAATGCTTAGAAGCAGGAGCGCCAACCTTATTGGCTGCATACAGGACAAACAGAGCCTCTGTTTTCCTAACCCTAGCCGTCCTGGCTACATAAATCTTTAAGGCCCTGACTACATCCAGGGACTTGGAGTCCTCCCAGTCCCCCGTAGCCACAGGCACCACAATAGGTTGGTTCATATGAAATGAAGAAACCACCTTAGGCAAAAATTGAGGACTCGTCCTCAACTCTGCTCTATCCACATGGAAAATCAAATATGGGCTCTTGTGGGACAAGGCCGCCAATTCGGACACTCGCCTTGCAGATGCCAAGGCCAATAACATGACCACCTTCCAAGTGAGAAATTTTAATTCAACTGTTTGAAGAGGTTCAAACCAGTGAGATTTCAGGAAACTTAACACCACGTTAAGGTCCCACGGTGCCACTGGGGGCACAAAGGGGGGCTGGATGTGCAGCACTCCCTTCACAAACGTCTGGACTTCTGGGAGAGAAGCAAATTCCTTCTGAAAGAATATAGATAGGGCCGAAATCTGTACCTTAATGGAGCCTAACTTTAGGGCCATATCCACTCCTGTCTGTAGAAAGTGGAAAAACCGTCCCAGATGGAAATCTTTCGTAGGAGCATTCTTGGCTTCACACCAAGATACATACTTCCTCCAGATACGGTGATAATGCTTCGCAGTCACCTCCTTCCTAGCCTTTATCAGAGTAGGGATGACTTCCTCCGGAATACCTTTCCCAGCTAGGATTCGGTGTTCAACCGCCATGCCGTCAAACGTAACCGCGGTAAGTCTTGAAACACACATGGCCCCTGCTGTAACAGGTCCTCCCTGAGAGGAAGAGGCCACGGATCTTCTGTGAGCATTTCCTGAAGATCTGAGTACCAGGCCCTTCGAGGCCAATCTGGAACAATGAGTATTGTCTGCACTCTTGTCTTATGATTCTCAATATTTTTGAGATGAGAGGAAGAGGAGGGAATACGTAGACCGACTGAAACACCCATGGTGTCACTAGGGCATCTACTGCTACTGCCTGAGGGTCCAGTGACCTGGCACAATACCTCCGAAGCTTCTTGTTGAGGCGTGACGGCATCATGTCTATTTGAGGAATTCCCCAAAGACTTGTTATCTCTACAAAAACCTCTTTATGAAGTCCCCACTCTCCTGGATGGAGATTGTGTCTGCTGAGGAAGTCTGCTTCCCAGTTGTCCACTCCCAGAATGAAGACAGCTGACAGAGCGCTTACGCAATTTTCCGCCCAGCGTAGAATCCTGGTGGCTTCCGCCATCGCCACTTTGCTCCTTGCCCGCCTTGGCGGTTTACATGAGCCACGGCTGTGACGTGGTCTGATTGAATCAGAACCGGTAGGTCGCGAAGAAGATTCTCCGCTTGTCGTAGGCCGTTGTATCTAGCCCTCAATTCCAGTATGTTGATGTGTAGACAAGCCTCATGGCTTGACCATAGTCCCTGAAAATGTCTTCGTTGTGTGACTGCACCCCATCCTCGGAGGCTCGCGTCCGTGGTCACCAGAACCCAGTCCTGAATGCCGTACCTGCGACCATCTAGAAGGTGAGCACTCTGCAGCCACCACAGGAGAGACACCCTGGCCCTCGGGGACAGGGTTATTTTCTGATGTATAAGTAGATGGGACCCGGACCACTTGTCCAGAAGTTCCCACTGAAATGTCGTCGCATGGAACCTGCCGAAGGGGATGGCCTCATAGGCTGCCACCATTTTTCCCAGAACTCGAGTGCATTGATGAACAGACACTCTTTTTGGTTTTAGCAGGTCTGACCATGTTCTGGAGATCCTGGGCTTTCCAATGGAAGAAAAACCCTCTTTTGTTCCGTGTCCAGAATCATGCCCAGGAATGATAGAGTTGTTGGAACCAATTGTGACTTTGGCAGATTGAGAATCCAACAGTGCTGTTGCAGCACTTTCAGGGAGAGGCACACGCTCTTCAGCAATTGGTCTCTCGATCTCGCCTTATCAGGAGATCGTCCAAGTAAGGGATAATTGTGACTCCCTGCACCATCATCTCCGCCAATACCTTGGTGAAAATCCTCGGTGCCGTGGAAAGCCCAAACGGCAACGTCTGAAACTGGTAATGACAGTCCTGTACAGCGAATCTCAGGTACTCCTGCTCGGAGCGATTCCATCTTGAATTTGAACTTTCAAGTACAGGTTTAGGGATTTTAGATTTAAAATGGGTCTGACCGAACCATCCGGCTTCGGGACCACGTATAGGGTAGAATACTACCCTTTCTCTAACGTCCTAGTGGATGCTGGGGACTCCGTAAGGACCATGGGGAATAGACGGGCTCTGCAGGAGACAGGGCACTTTAAGAAAGAATTAGGAATACTGGTGTGCACTGGCTCCTCCCTCTATGTCCCTCCGCCAGACCTCAGTTTGAATCTGTGCCCGGACGAGCTGGGTGCACCTTAGTGAGCTCTCCTGAGCTTGCTAAATAGAAAGAATTTTGTTAGGATTTTTTTATTTTCAGAGAGATCTGCTGGCAACAGACTCTCTGCTACGTGGGACTGAGGGGAGAGAAGCAGCCCTACTCACTGTGGATAGGTCATGCTTCTTAGGCTACTGGACACCATTAGCTCCAGAGGGATCGAACACAGGAACGCACCCTTGGTCGTCTGATCCCGGAGCCGCGCTGCCGTCCCCCTCGCAGAGCCAGAAGCCGGCGTGAGAAGCAAGAAGACTTCAAAAGCGGCGGCAGAAGACTCCAGTCTTCACATGAGGTAGCGCACAGCACTGGAGCTGTGCGCTATTGCTCCCACATTAAACCCACACACTCCGGTCACTGTAGGGTGCAGGGCGCAGGGGGGGGGGGGGGGCACCCTGGGCAGCAATTAGAGACCTCTTGGCAAAGTGGCATATATACAGTTGGGCACTGTATATATGCATGAGCCCCCGCCATTATTTTACACAAAATCGCGGGACAGAAGCCCACCGCTGAGGGGGCGGGGCTTCTTCCTCAGCACGCACCAGCGCCATTTTCTCTCCACAGCTCCGCTGAGAGGAAGCTCCCCAGGCTCTCCCCTGCAGATTCACGGTAGAAAAAGGGTAAAAAGAGGGGGGGGGGGCACATAAATTTAGCGCAAAATCAGTATATACAGCAGCTACTGGGCAAAACACTAAGTTACTGTGTAATTCCTGGGTCATATAGCGCTGGGGTGTGTGCTGGCATACTCTGTCTCTCCAAAAGGCCTTGTGGGGGTTCTGTCCTCAAATAAAGCATCCCCTGTGTGTGTGGTATGTCGGTACGCTTGTGTCGGCATGTTTGACGAGGAAGGCTATGTGGAATCAGAGCAGGTACAAATGAATGTGGGATAGCCGCCGACGCCCGATTGGATGGATATGTGGAAGGTTTTAAATGATAATGTTACTTCCTTGCATAAAAGGTTGGATAAAGCTGAAGCCTTGGGACAGTCAGGGTCTCAACCCATGCCTGATCCTACAGCGCAGAGGCCGTCAGGGTCTCAGAAGCACCCACTATCCCAAATTGTTGACAGATATCGACACGGATTCTGCCTCCAGTGTCGTTGGCGATGATGCAAAGTTGCAGCCTAAAATGGCTAAAGCCATCTGCTACATGATTATAGCAATGAAGGATGTATTGCACATCTCAGAGGAAAACCCAGTACCTGACCAGAGGGCTTATATGTTTGGGGAAAAAAGGCATGAGGTAACCTTTCCCCCTTCACATGAGTTGAATGAGTTATGTGAAAAAGTTGGGAATCTCCAGATAGAAAAATGCAGATTTCCAAACGGTTGCTTATGGCGTATCCTTTCCCGCCAACGGACAGGTTACGCTGGGAATCCTCCCCTAGGGTAGACAGAGCTTTGACACGCTTATCTAAGAAGATAGCCCTGCAGTCATAGCATACGGCCACCCTAACAGATCCTGCGGATAGAAAGCAGGAAGGTATCCTGAAGTCCGTTTATACACATTCAGGTACCCTACTAAGGCCGTCAATTGCGTCGGCCTGGATGTGTAGTGCTGTAGCAGCATGGACAGATACTTTATCTGAGGAACTTGATACCTTGGACAAGGATACTATATTACTGACCCTGGGGCATATAAAAGACGCTGTCCTATATATGAGAGATGCCCAGAGAGACATTAGCCTACTGGGCTCTAGAATAAATGCAATGTCGATTTCTGCCAGAAGGGTCCTGTGGACTCGGCAATGGACAGGTGATGCCGACTCAAGAAGGGCACATGGAGGTTTTACCTTATAAGGGTGAGGAATTGTTTGGGGACAGTCTCTCAGACCTAGTTTCCACAGCTACGGCTGGGAAGTCAAATTTTTTGCCATATATTCCCTCACAACCTAAGAAAGCACCATATTACCAAATGCAGTCCTTTCGATCAGAAAAAGGAAAGAAAGTCCGAGGTGCGTCCTTTCTTGCCAGAGGCAGGGGTAGAGGAAAGAAGCTGCACAATACAGCTAGTTCCCAGGAACAGAAGTCCTCCCCGGCTTCCACTAAATCCACCGCATGACGCTGGGGCTCCACAGGTGGAGCCAGGATCGGTGGGGGCGCGTCTCCGAAATTTCAGCCACCAGTGGGTTCGCTCACGGGTGGATCCCTGGGCTATACAGATTGTATCTCAGGGATACAAGCTGGAATTCGAAGTTATGCCCCCTCACAGTTACCTCAAATCGGCACTGCCAGCTTCCCCCATAGAGAGGGAAATAGTGTTAGCAGCAATTCACAAATTATATCTCCAGCAGGTGGTAGTAAAGGTTCCCCTCCTTCAACAGGGAAGGGGTTACTATTCCACAATGTTTGTGGTACCGAAACCAGACGGTTCGGTCAGACCCATATTGAATTTAAAATCCCTGAACATTTACCTGAAAAGGTTCAAGTTCAAGATGGAATCGCTCAGAGCGGTCATTGCAAGCCTGGAAGAGGGGGATTTTATGGTCTCTCTGGACATAAAGGATGCTTACCTGCATGTCCCCATTTATCCACCTCATCAGGAGTACCTCAGATTTGTGGTACAGGACTGTCATTACCAATTCCAGACGTTGCCGTTTGGTCTGTCCACGGCACCGAGAATATTTACCAAGGTAATGGCAGAAATGATGGTGCTTCTGCGAAAGCATGGAGTCACAATTATCCCATACTTGGACGATCTCCTCATAAAGGAGAGGTCCAGAGAGCAGTTGCTGATCAGCGTAGCACACTCTCGGAAAGTGTTGCAACAGCACGGCTGGATTCTGAATATTCCAAAGTCGCAGCTGATTCCTACGACGCGTCTGCCCTTCCTGGGCATGATTCTGGACATAGACCAGAAGGTTTTTCTCCCGGCGGAGAAGGCTCAGGAGCTCGTGACTCTGGTCAGAGACCTCTTAAAACCAGAACAGGTGTTGGTGCATCAATGCACGCGAGTCCTGGGAAAGATGGTGGCGTCATACGAAGCCATTCCCTTCAGCAGGTTCCATGCGAGGACCTTTCAGTGGGATCTGTTGGACAAGTGGTCCGGATCGCATCTTCAGATGCAGCGGCTGATCACCCTATCCCCCAGGGCCAGGGTGTCTCTTCTGTGGTGGCTGCAGAGTGCTCACCTTCTCGAGGGTTGCAGGTTCGGCATTCAGGACTGGGTCCTGGTGACCACGGATGCAAGCCTCCGATGGTGGAGGGCAGTCACACAGGGAAGAAATTTCCAGGGTCTGGTCAAGTCAGGAGACTTGTCTGCACATCAATATCCTGGAACTAAGGGCCATATACAACGCCCTAAGTCAAGCGGAGCCTCTGCTTCGCAAACCAACCGATGCTGATTCAGTCAGACAACATCATCGCAGTGGCTCATGTAAACCACCAAGGCGGCACAAGGAGCAGGGTGGCGATGGCAGAAGCCACCAGAATTCTTCGCTGGGCGGAGAATCACGTACAAGCACTGTCAGCAGTGTTCATTCCGGGAGTGGACAACTGGGAAGCAGACTTCCTCAGCGGGCACGACCTCCACCCGGGAGAGTGGGGACTTCATCAAGAAGTCTTCACACAGATTACAAGTCGTTGGGAACTGCCACAGGTGGACATGATGGCATCCCGCCTCAACAAAGAGCTACAAATGTATTGCGCCAGGTCAAGAGACCCTCAGGCGATAGCTGTGGACGCACTAGTGACACCGTGGGTGTTCCAGTCGGTTTATGTGTTTCCTCCTCTTCCTCTCAAACCAAAGGTGCTGAGAATCGTAAGAAAAAGAGGAGTGAGAACAATACTCATTGTTCCGGATTGGCCAAGAAGGACTTGGTATCCGGAACTGCAAGAAATGCTCACAGAGGACCCATGGCCTCTGCCTCTCAGACAGGATCTGTTGCAACAGGGGCCCTGTCTGTTCCAAGACATACCGCGGCTGCGTTTGACGGCATGGCAGTTGAACGCCGGATCCTAGCAGAAAAAGGCATTCCGGATGAGGTTATTCCTACGCTAATAAAGGCTAGGAAGGACGTGATGGCTAAACATTATCACCGTATATGGCGAAAAATGTTGCTTGGTGTGAGGCCAGGAATGCCCCTACAGAGGAAGTCCGGCTGGGCCGTTTCCTTCACTTCCTACAGTCAGGAGTGACTATGGGCTTAAAACTGGGGTCCATTAAGGTCCAGATTTCAGCCCTATCCATTTTCTTTCAAAAGGAACTGGCTTCTCTTTCTGAAGTTCAGACGTTTGTAAAGGGAGTGCTGCATATTCAGCCCCCTTTTGTGCCACCAGTGGCACCTTGGGATCTTAACGTGGTGTTGAGTTTCCTGAAATCACACTGGTTTGAGCCACTTAAAACCGTGGAGTTAAAATAGCTCACGTGGAAGGTGGTCATGCTATTGGCCTTAGCTTCGGCTAGGCGTGTGTCAGAATTGGTGGCTTTGTCACATAAAAGCCCCTATCTGGTTTTCCATATGGACAGAGCAGAATTACGGACTTGTCCACAATTTCTGCCAAAAGTGGTGTCATCTTTTCATTTGAACCAACCTATTGTGGTGCCTGCGGCTACTCGTGACTTGGAGGATTCCAGGTTGCTTGATGTAGTCAGGGCTTTGAAGGTTTATGTAGCAAGAACGGCTGGAGTCAGGAAAACTGAGTCGCTGTTTATCCTGTATGCATCCAACAAGCTGGGTGCTTCTGCTTCTAAGCAAACTATTGCTCGCTGGATCTGTAACACGATTCAGCAGGCTCATTCTGCGGCTGGATTGCCGCCTCTAAAATCAGTAAAAGCCCATTCCACTAGGAAGGTGGGCTCTTCTTGGGCGGCTGCCCGAGGAGTCTCTGCATTACAGCTTTGCCGAGCAGCTACTTGGTCGGGCTCAAACACTTTTGCAAAATTCTACAAGTTTGATACCCTGGCTGAGGAGGACCTGGAGTTCTCTCATTCGGTGCTGCAGAGTCATCCGCACTGTCCCGCCCGTTTGGGAGCTTTGGTATAATCCCCATGGTCCTTACGGAGTCCCCAGCATCCACTAGGACGTTAGAGAAAATAAGATTTTACTTACCGGTAAATCTATTTCTCGTAGTGGATGCTGGGCGCCCGTCCCAAGTGCGGACTTCTTCTGCAATACTTGTATATAGTTACTGCTTAAATAAGGGTTATGTTATGGTTGCATCAGGTTTATCTGATGCTCTGTTGTTCACACTGTGAACTGGGTAAGTTTATCACGAGTTATACGGTGTGATTGGTGTGGCTGGTATGAGTCTTACCCTGGATTCCAAAATCCTTTCCTTGTACTGTCAGCTCTTCCGGGCACAGTTTCTCTAACTGAGGTCTGGAGGAGGAACATAGAGGGAGGAGCCAGTGCACACCAGTATTCCTAATTCTTTCTTAAAGTGCCCTGTCTCCTGCGGAGCCCGTCTATTCCCCATGGTCCTTACGGAGTCCCCAGCATCCACTACGGACTACGAGAAATAGATTTACCGGTAAGTAAAATCTTATTTTTTCCTGTTGAACCAGGGGAACCTTGACTACCACTTGCTGTTGACACAGCTTTTGAATTGCAGCTAACACCACTTCCCTCTCCGGGGGTGAAGCTGGCAAGGCCGACTTGAAAAATCGGCGAGGGGGCACCTCTTCGAATTCCAGCTTGTAGCCTTGGGAAACAATTTCCATCGCCCAAGGATCCACGTCTGAAAAAAACCAGATCTGGCTGAAAAGTCGAAGGCGTGCCCCCACCGGTGCAGACTCCCTTAGGGGAACCCCAGCGTCATGCAGTGGATTTGGTACAAGCCGGGGAGGACTTCTGCTCCTGGGAACTAGCCAAAGCAGGTGTTCCCTTTCCTCTACCCTTACCTCTGGCAAGGAAGGAGGAGCCCCGACCTCTTCTGGACTTATGCGACCGAAAGTACTGCATCTGATACCGTGGAGTTTTCTTTTGCTGTTGGGGAACAAAAGGTAAATTTACCCGCAGGAGCTGTGGCAACCATGCCCGCGAGCCCCTCCCCAAACATCACTACACCCTTGTAAGGTAAAACCTCCATATGCTTCGAGTCTGCATCACCCGTCCATTGGCGGGTCCATAGAGCTCGTCTCGCAGAATTAGCCATGGCATTGGCTCTGGAACCCAGCAGCCCAACGTCTTTGAGCGTCCCTCATATATAAGACTGCGTCTTTAATGTGGGCTAAGGTTAATAAAATGGTATCCCTGTCTAGGGTATCAAGGTCAGCTGACAAGGTATCTGTCCATGTTGCAACTGCGCTACATACCCATGCCGATGCTATTGCCGGTCTGAGCAAAGCACCTGTATGCGCATAGATAGACTTTAAAGTAGTCTCCTGTCTGCGATCAGCAGGATCCTTGAGGGCTGCAGTGTCCAGAGACGGTAGCGCCACCTTCTTGGACAGGCGTGTTAAAGCCTTGTCCACCCTGGGAGAGGATTCCCAACATACCCTGTCCTGTGCAGGGAAAGGATACGCCATAAGAACCCTTTTGGGAATCTGCAGTTTATCTGGAGTTTCCCAAGCTTTTTCAAATAACTCGTTAAGTTCATGAGATGGGGGAAAGGTTACCTCAGGTTTCTTTTCCTTATACATGCACACCCTCGTGTCAGGGACAGAGGGGTCATCTGATATGCAAAACATCTTTTATTGCAATAACCATATAATGAATACTTTTGGCCACCCTTTGGTGCAATCTTGCATCGTCGTAGTCGACACTAGAATCAGAATCCGTGTCAGTATCAGTGTCTACTATTTGGGATAGTGGGACGTTTTTGAGACCCAGAAGGGCCCTGTGACCCAGTACAATCTGTGGATTGACTCCCTGCTTTCTTCTTGGTCTCTGCTTTGTCCAGTCTCTTATGTAATGAGGCCACACTTGCATCCAATCATGAGTCGGCGTTGTCAGAGACACACCACTCATCTGCTCCACCTCCTCTTGGACGAGCCTTCCGCTTCAGACATGCCGACACGCACGTACCGACACCCCCACAGAGATATCTATAAAAAGGGAACAATTTCCCAACAAGGCCCTTTGGAGAGAGAGTATGCCAGCACACACCCAGCGCCAACTGACACTGAAAACACACACACACATATTTTAATAATATAATCTATAATCAGTGTATACACACTTACTGCGCTTAAAAATGCTCCCCCCCTTTCAGCCCTTTGTCACAGAGTTCAGCAGGGGAGAGTCCGGGGAGCAAGCTTCTCTGCAGCTTCTGTGGAGAAAATGGCGCTGTTAGTGCTGAGGGATCAAGCTCCACCCCCTCAAGCGGCGGGCTTCGGTCCCGCTTCAATATTCAGAAAATGGCGGGGGATCTCTCCATTTACTGCCTCCGCAGCCTAATGTGCCCTTATATGCCAGTCCAGAGGTTTATTGCTGCCCAGGGTGCCACTCCTGAGCCCATCAGCGCCTGTACCGTGTGTGTAGTGTGTGGGAGCAATGGCGCGCATGAAGATCTGAAGTCTTCTGCCGCCTTGAAGTCTTTTCTTCCTATACTCACCCGGCTTCTATCTTCCGGTTCTGCGAGAAGGACGGCGGCGCAGCTCTGGGACGAACGGTGGGGTGAGACCTGCGTTCCGACTCCCTCTGGAGCTAATGGTGTCCAGTAGCCTAAGAAGCAGAGCCTATCAGTTAAGTAGGTCTGCTTCTGTCTCCTCAGTCCCACGATGCAGGGAGCCTGTTGCCAGCAGTGCTCCCTGAAAATAAAAAAACCTAACAAAATTCTTTTTCAGAGAAGCTCTGGAGAGCTCCCCTGTAATGCACCCTATCTCCTCTGGGCACAAAATCTAACTGAGGTCTGGAGGAGGGGCATAGAGGAAGGAGATAGTGCACACCCATACTAAAAGTTCTTTATAGTGCCCATGTCTCCTGCGAAGCCCGTCTATACCCCATGGTCCTTACGGAGTCCCCAGCATCCTCTAGGACATAAGAGAAAGGTGTAACATCAGGTCAATATTAAACGGATAAGAACATACACTAAAGACAGAAGGGCGAAACACTTGGGACACTAAACTACCATGTAAACTTGCATACAGTACGGGGAGAACATACAAACTCAACACAGCTATAGTGAGAGTGCTGTGATGCAGCAACGCCAACCCCCATACCATTCATGCTGCTTTATATATATATATATATATATATATATATATATATATATATATATATATATATATATATATATATATATATATATATAATACTATATGGAGCTATTGCCAATAAAGAAATACCACGAGATAACTATAGATACATCCATACATATAGAAAACAGCATGTTATATACACGTGTATATACCACCCAGAATATGTCATGGTGACAGTTCCCTTAATGCAGCTCCTAACCTTTCAGAACAGGAACAGCATCTATCCAACATTTAGTGCAGTAGTCAATGAAACTTGTCTAGAAACTGGGTAGGAGCCCAGGTTCTGCAAAGGGTTAAGCATAAGACAGTGCTTCGGGTAGCGGGGACACGTGGCCTGCACACCGTCTAACAACTGTTGGTAGCGGTGCCTGCTGCGCCCTCTCCCCGCCTGTGCACAGCTGCGTGCTCCGGCGCTGCTGCCACTAACTCAGCACGCCTGTGCTGCATCAGAGTGCTCCCCCCCACTCCAGTATCACGGGAGTGAATGGCAACATGTGCCTGTGGAGGAACGAACACCCTACTACTGGCGCCCACATATTGCCGCCTTAGCGGTGTGTGGCTTTAGCTCCCTGGCGGCTCTCATCAGCCGTCCTCCGTTGTAGCGGCGCAGTCCAGGGGCTGAAAGGTATACTGCACCCACCCTGCTGGTCAGTCCCAATGCCGACACTCCGGCACTGCTGAGCAAAACGGGACATAACGTGGGGGATAAATAGTATGTTTTTTTTTCAAAATAAAGCACATAGCAGTGCTGTGGGGGATAAATAAAGCATGTCAGTGCTTTTTTTTTTTTAGAAATCGGGCACATGGCCGTGTCCTTTTCACCATGGAGATGCCAGTTGACCCGGGAACAGCACTAACTAGGCCCCAGGATATACATTACCAATTCCATCTGCTTCAACCTTGCTGCCGGTGGGCTGTGAAGGGCTCCATCCTAGCAATAACAGCTGGATGCGAGACTCAAGGACTGATGTCCCATCAGCTGGGAACTGGCTCCAAACCCTGCAGGGTGGGACAGAGCTTCCCCCTAGCAACTCCCACGTAGCAGCCTGGCAGGGGCAAACTGCTGGAGAGTTTGAAAGTTATAAAAAAAAAAAAATTATAAAAAAAATACATATATACATACATTATATATATATATATATATATATATATATATATATATATATATATATATATATATATATATATATATATATATACATATACATACATACACACACACACACATATATATATACATACATTCACACATACATACACAAAAATAAAGGGAACACCAAAATAACATCCTAGATCTGAGTGAATGAAATATTCTTATTAAATACTTTTTTCTTTACATAGTTGAATGTGCAGACAAATTTATTAACCCATGGAGGTCTGGATTTGGAGTCACACTCAAAATTAAAATGGAAACACACTACAGGCTGATCCAACTTTGATGTAATGTCCTTAAAACAAGTCAAAATGAGGCTCAGTAGTGTGTGTGGCCTCCACGTGCCTGTATGACCTCCCTACAACGCCTGGGCATGCTCCTGATGAGGTGGCAGATGGTCTCCAGAGGGATCTCCTCCCAGACCTGGACTAAAGTATCCGCCAACTCCTGGACAGTCTGTGGTGCAACGTGGCATTGGTGGATGGAGCGAGACATGATGTCCCAGATGTGCTCAATTGGATTCAGGTCTGGGGAACGGGCGGGCCAGTCCATAGCATCAATGCCTTCATCTTGCAGGAACTGCTGACACTCCAGCCACATGAGGTCTAGCATTGTCTTGCATTAGGAGGAACCCAGGGGCAACCGCACCAGCATATGGTCTCACAAGGAGTCTGAGGATCTCATCTTGGTACCTAATGGCAGTCAGGCTACCTCTGGCGAGCACATGGAGGGCTGGGCGGCCCCCCAAAGAAATGCCACCCCACACCATTACTGACCCACTGCCAAACCGGTCATACTGGAGGATGTTGCAGGCAGCAGAATGTTCTCCTTGGCGTCTCCAGACTCTGTCACGTCTGTCACATGTGCTCAGTGAGAACCTGCTTTCATCTGTGAAGAGCACAAGTCGCGAGTGGCGAATTTGCCAATCTTTGTGTTCTCTGGCAAATGCCAAACGTCCTGCACGGTGTTGGGCTGTAAGCACAACCCCCACCTGTGGACGTCGGGCCCTCATACGGGTCGATTCAATTCGGCAACTTATGAATAGCGCCGGGAATTAGCTCCCGACGCTATTCAATTCAGCTGCTAGTTACCCGCAATTGTCAGGAATTCTTCTCTCATCCCCCAGGGATGAGAGAAGAAACCCGACGAAAGTGCTGCCTCGCGGCCGGCGCAAGGCTGATTCTGTCGGGAATCAGCCTCGCGCCGGGGAGTTAAGTCGGACAATGCCCGTTCTCCAGACAATTCAACCTGTTTAGTGGGCGAGAACGGGCCATCGACGACTTAACTGGAGCTGAATTGAATAGCGTCGGGAGCTAATTCCCGGCGCTATTCATAAGTTGCCGAATTGAATCGACCCCATGGAGTCTGTTTCTGATCGTTTGAGCAGACACATGCACATTTGTGGCTTGCTGGAGGTCATTTTGCAGGGCTCTGGCAGTTCTCCTCCTGTTCCTCCTTGCACAAAGGCAGAGGTAGCAGTCCTGCTGCTGGGTTGTTGCCCTCCTGCGGCCTCCTCCACGTCTCCTGATGTACTGGCCTGTCTCCTGGTAGCACCTCCATGCTCTGGACACTACGCTGACAGACACAGCAAACCTTCTTGCCACAGCTCGCATTGATGTGCCACCCTGGATGAGCTGCACTACCTGAGCCACTTGTGTGGGTTGTAGACTCCGTCTCATGCTACCACTAGAGTGAAAGCACCACCAGCTTTCAAAAGTGACCAAACCATCAGCCAGAAAGCATAGGAGCTGAGAAGTGGTCTGTGGTCACCACCTGCAGAACAACTCCTTTATTGGGGGTGTCTTGCTAATTGCCTATAATTCCCACCTGTTGTCTATTCCATTTGCACAACAGCATGTGAAATTGATTGTCAGTGTTACTTCCTAAGTGGACAGTTTGATTTCACAGAAGTGTGATTGAGTTGGAGTTACATTGTGTTGTTTAAGGTACATACACACACCCACCCATCCATCTCTGGAGCTCCAGAGGAAGTGACCGGCTCTCCAGGGCATATTTCTAAAACTGGTCAGGGGAAGGGAATAAAGGGGGAGGAGCGAGGCACACAATTTTTTGAAGTGCCAACTCGCCTGATCACCCCATCTATAACCCATGGTATTATACTCCAGCGTCCCCTATGGATGGTAGAGAAGGGAAAAAAAAAATAAGAATTTACTCACCGGTAATTCTATTTCTCGTAGTCCGTAGTGGATGCTGGGGACTCCGTAAGGACCATGGGGAATAGACGGGCTCTGCAGG